>NC_051453.1:19197250-19269995 GCF_001649575.2 Kryptolebias marmoratus | reverse complement strand
ACCCCACCCCTTCCCCCTACCCCCCCTCCCTCTCATTCTGCGCTTGGCTGGGCTAAAGAGTGCACGGTTCAGTTGTTCCCATTGGCCCCCGCTGTAGTAGCAAGCTGCCTCAGTGTTTCCAAACACGGCTCGGGGTGTGTAGCAACACTGCGCTGTGTCATCCGCTGCCTCCCAGTTGTGCCGGCGGGCCCTGCCGCTTAAAATGACACTTATGTGACCGCTCGGCCGGGGTAAAACTCCCAGCATTCCCTTGTCTGGGCTGCAGCGCACACGCACTGACAGTTATAGTTGATATGCTAATGAGGGGGGAATAATTTTAAATTCTTTTTTTTTTAAATTTTTAACCAGGATGAGGCTCATTGAGATTGAGGCTGCGCTGTAAAACAGCCCCTGATATGATTCAGAGGGTGAGAGGGCAGCAGAGGAGAGCAGCTGATGTATGACTCCGGGCTGGAAAAGAAAGTGGTTTGAAAAACGGCCGTTTCTTCAAAGCACTCCTGGAGAGGCAGTATTTCATGAAAAGCAATGTGTGCAGACAAGCTCTGCACCCCCCCCTCCACCCCCCACCTCTCTCCTCCAAGACGGTAATAGAAATAAACATTATTCCCAGGGCAACATTTGTGTATAAACAATGTCCATATTGCAATCCTGCACGATCCTGGAAGTGGAATAAAGCCTTTAATGAGCTCGCTGCTCCAAACCCTTGAGGTTTGCCTCTCGCACACATACACGCAGAGAGGCAGAGCGATTGGAGGGGGTGAGGGGGGTGTTGCATATTTGCAACTTGAGAATCAGAGTAAGATACCAGGGCCAAACAGCATTAAACCAACGACTCATCTGTCTGCATTTCTACTTACTTATTCTCATCTGGCCTTCACGTGGGAATACCTTGCCCTTGTTTAGCTTAACTAGAGCATATGATTTCACAGCACACAGTTCCTCCGGGCCACTGTAATGAGTTCGCTACTCAAAAGACAAAAAATTTCTCTCTTTCTCTCTCTGATGGTGAGATTCCATGACCTCAATTCATTCATTCTGCTCACTTCCTGTTAGTTTGGCTTTTGCTCGTGACTCCTTTTGTTTAGGATTAGGTAACATTTATTTGCTCTGTTACACAAACCCCAAGTCTGATGTCAAACAGAGTCCGTACATGTGCTCTGGTCTTTGGTTTGGGTAACGCTCCATAAATCAGTTCATGTCTTCTCTGGCACACATCGAGGTCCTCTGCAGTTTGCCACTAGAGGGCTGTATACATCTGCACATGTCCGCATGTTGCTCTTCCCTCCTTTAGATGTGATGTATTCAAGCATATGTATTCCCTTTTTACCCCCCTCCTCCTCCCCCATCTCTCTCCTTCATACATTTGTGTAAGTGTTTGCCCAGAAGGCTAAACAAATGTCTAGGCAGATGAGGTAAAGTGAATTTAGGTCAGACAGCCTCCTGCTGAACCGAAGGATGAGTGAAGTGCATTAAAGTCAATTGTAGCTCTCTTTTCTTGCATTAAACTGTTTCCTTTTTGCAATAAAGTGCTTTGAAAAGTGCGAGCATGCCAGCACGGTCCGGCTTGGCTTCTCACTGTTTACTAACGGGTTTCATGACAGCGTTTGACGCATCTGACTGTGAAAATGAGGAGCGTGATGGCAAACAAAGCATGTAACAATGTTGAGAAGTCCCATGTGCTTTAAATGAACATAAGACAAAAACATATACAACACACAGTCATACGGTCCAGTGATGAACTGTTTATAAAAAGCTGACAGTGAGATTATTTTACTCATTTCAGCTTCAAATCGGCCTGTACTTTGTAGCCTTATTAGACCAAATTACAATCAAACAGAGAAAGCAGTTTTTAAAACAAGTCAGATATTAAACTGCAACTATTTAAGGCCCTGCCTCCACTAGCACTCAGTCCTTCAAATATGTTTAAAAACAAAACTTTTCTGATGCTTTTGCATCTTTCTTTCCACATGCAAAGGGAAGTTTTTTGAAAAAAAGCCTATCCAAAGTAAAGAATTTTAAAATAATCTTGTTTTGGTGGATTTGTGTGGACTTTTCAGAAACAATAAGGCAATAACTTTTTTCACACATGCCCACTATTACCATGTGCTCTGTTTTCTACGTTTGTCTCACTTTATCCTGATCCTGTCAACATTAAACTTTGATCATGTACTGAAATTACTAATAACTCAGAGGAAAATTGTAAACAGCATCAAAGAAAAAAAAACAAAGTACAAAATAAAAAAACTTTTCAAAAATATAGGTACTAACTTACAATAAAGTGGACCCTTATAAATGACTGATTATTGACTGATTATTTTACAGTGGTACCAATCAGAAACAAAAAAATCATATCTTTCCAAAGAAACTTTAAAGTTTGTTATAAACATACTCAAATACTGACAGGTCAGAAATAAAACTGCTCTCTTTGTCTTCTCCCCCTCTCAAAATGCAACAGATAAATCAGTCTACAGCCCTGAACATTCAGTGCTGCTTAAATCCAAAGATGTTTGATGCATGTTTGCAGATGAAAAGGTAAACACGCAGGAATCTGACGAAGCATATATCACTAAGACAAAGCTGCTTGCCGTCCCCGCCAGCACTATCAAGACAAATTTTGCACCTATCTGTTGTCTTCTCTTGCACACAGCCAAGCTGAGCTGACATGAGGCAGGCTGGAGTTCAGCGAGACCGCACGCAATTTATGTCCTGGCACGCTGAACTCAGAGTGGGCCAAATTTACAGATGATCTGATTCTGAGAGTGTGTGTGCATTGAGTGTGTCTAATCCTCACAGAATGTGCCGGTCAGAGTCAGGCAGTGCTGTGTGAATTAACTACACTGCACTAGTGAAGACAGCTGAGCAGCATCTAACCAGGGCCTGATGAACAACAGAGCTGCTGCTGATGTTTGATTTCCTTTGGACTGAATAAGAGATACTGACTTGTTGGTGAACTATGAGTCAAAACACTGACCCTCTTACTTCCTAAGGGAGGGTGTGTGTTGATTTAATGGACCCTGACAAGCACCGTCTCTTTCCTTTTTATTGCTCAGTATGAGACAATGAAGCAGGACAAAAATAAATGTTTTCGATAAAATGCACAAAGTGTTAATTACAAAATGTACTGAAGTAGCTTGTGACGTGAAAAATAAAAAAGCAAAAACAAGAATTAAAAAAAAGAAAGAAAAACTCCCAAACTAAAAAGTATTAGTTTCATTAGATTAGTAATTATGATAAGCCTTAATAATTTACATTTTTCACTGCCGTATATTGATGGCATTCACTGTGTTGATTTATTTTCCTAAGGTGCTAAACAATGTTCTACTTATTTCTTTTTGATTCAAAAAGTTTTGGTTGTGACTTTACCAGTACATAAACTGCAAATACTGTATGTAACAAATGTTGGAAGTAAATGCTAAATAACACAATGAGATAAATTAATTGAAAATAACTAATATGAGAGTTTTGACTTTGACAACATTAATGTCTTAAGAGAAGCACCAATAGCAGTGTTGATAAAAGACAAGGTTCATGTTACTTTTCCTGGGGAGGAGCTACATTGAGCACGAAACAACCAACCAAATGCAAAATAACCTCACAAAAAAACCTAACCAAAGCTGTGAGTCTAGATCAGGGATCAAAACGTACTAGACTCTACTCCTATTTTTTGCCTAACAGGTTTTTCCTGTCATTTTCTGCATCCTTGAGATGTCAGGGAGCTCAGTACAAGGCTAGTGCCACCTAAATTCTGTACGCCTATGCTAAGTTGTTTTTATTGCCTCGTCACAATTAAGGTAGAAGTAAAGGCATGCAGCAATCATGGACAGTCCTGCAACCGGGCCACCACGCTCCCCCTCAGCCACCACCATGATAAACCCCCCACAACCTCGCAATGCAAGTTTTGTGCATGCTCGAACCCATCGTGGACCTGTGACACATGAAGGAGAGCTTACTGTGTTCCTAATATGCACCTGAAGACCTCCAGAGGCCCTACAAAGACCACCCATGTTCTGCCTGATTTTTTTTAGGTTGTAGCGAGGTCATTACTCAGTGTGAAGGAGTCCTAAAGAACCAGAGCACTCTGATGTGTTCAGTCGTATCTTTTTTCCTCCTGCGTGCCAGTGGCAGATTCAGACCTCATCAAATGCTGTAAGGGAGTAAACTGATAACTGTGTCAAATAGCATTTGATTTAATAATAATTTAGTACTTTGTGAGCCGAATAAAATGAGTTAGTGAGCCGGATATGGCCCTTGGGCTGCCAGTTGATGTTCACTGGATTATATAGTTTTATGTGAAGGCTGACAGCACTGTGGACGCTTTAACTACTTCATTTGCGTTAAATATTTATTCCTAATAAAAGAAATGTGTTAAATTAGCTGATTATTGAAATGCAACTTAACCTTTTAGTTTGCTTGTAAAAAAAACAATGCACTCTTTACTATGAGGGCCAACTTCTCTTTTTGCATAAAGAGAAAATACTTATTAACTGATTAATCATTGCTGTGAGTTATGGCCTCCATCACTAAATCTTCATTATTTTGCCTTTTGATTGCATTATCATTCCCGAGTAAAATAGATAGTAAAGCAGCTCATCGCTGAAAGTAAGACTACTTTGTGATAAGATGCTACTCTCTAACCTTCCAAAGTTTCTGCACTTTTCTCTGTAGCACACCACTCAACTCAATACCAGCATCGCGTTTCATAGAAGCAAGACCGCTATGACCAAAATAGTAAATGAGACCCTTCAAAACATCCTCTCATACCAGTGGGTGGCATCATGTTTGCTACATCAACACTGCTAATTTTTCCCTGTGGTTAACAACAACAACAACAACAGAATCCCCTGTGGTCCAGACAGCATATTTCCCTTACACATCTATCATGGCATGGCCCACAAAACCTCTTCACCTGAATTTAACAACATAAATAGGTAACAGGCTCCCACTGGAAAAGCCCTGCAGCAATTAATATGTTTTACATAAGTTATTTAACTCTAACCGATGTCATGAGTAGCTTGTTTTCTTTTTTCAAGGCTACAGGAGCTATGTGGCTATAAGAAAACCATGATTTTAGTGATGACAATGAAAAAAAATAAAATAAAATAACTTTATGAGAAGCATAAAGATTAGACTCTGAAGCAATGGGACATTGTTCTGTGGTCTGATGAGCCCAGACTGACTCGGCTCCAAAGTGACGGGCATATCAGGGTAAGAAGGGTGGTGGATGAGGGGAGCGCTCCCCTCATATCTGATGCTGAGCTTGTGGGGGGCGGTGTTTTGATCTGGAGTTGGTTCAGTCAGTCAGGTGAAGGTTCAGCAAATATGTGAGCCCAATGAATGAGTTCATCTGAATGGACTAAACGAACAGGGTTTTTCTCTGACTGAAACGAAATGTTCTGGTATTTTAAAAGCTTATCGAAATGATGTCAGGGAGAATACATGCTGAAGTTAAAGCTAAATGCCATCAAATAAAATATAAATTTTATATCCTTTATTTAACCAAGTAAAAGTCTCATTAGGATCAAAATCTCTTTTTCAAGAGCGACGTGGCCAGTAAAATGTTCAGGAAATATATAAAATGTCTGCGAACACATCTCACGCTGTTTGTTGCAAAAAAGACCATGTTTCCAGGCCACTGAGGTTTGTTAAAGAGCCCAAAAATGTTCATGGGTAAAACATTAAACTGTGGGCGGAGCCAGTGTACACTGACATCATGACAGAACCAGAACTGAAAACTTTAAAATTTGGGGTGTGTTTCTTACATTCTTAAAATCACAGTGGTGTTGTCCGGAGAAAAATGTTAAACATCTCTTTTATCTGACGGAGGTTGGAGCATATTCAAATCTCCACACATTTACTGAAGGATTATGGGAGCACCACCCTGATCTGTGGTCTCCCCAGGTCACAAAGGCAAAGATGTTTGTGTGGAATTAAGTTTTGTGTCTGCTGATTGTGATTGCCTCTTTGCAGCCTAACTCTCACCTGAAAGCCCTGACATGTTTACACCCTCAGCTCTGGGCATTCAGCTTAAATCTAGTTGTTTTTTTTTTCTTTCTCTGATTGGTTTCCAGTGAGCTGCACTGGCATCCTGCCTCCATCCATCTGTCTGTGTGGTTTCTAAGCATCAGACCCACAATAGTGAGCATATGAAGCTATATTAACAAGACTTGACTCCTTTACAAAACCCTGTCATTCATAAGCGTGTTATGTAAATCACCCACTCGAATCTTCTCAGCTGCCTGGATGCACAGAACTGAGGTGTGCACGGTTTTTTGTTTACGTGTGGGTGTGAGTGAGCATGTCATGCAGTGGAAATTGATTCCACTAATGGTTTGCAAACTCAGAGGATCAGTGACCTTAAAACTATCAGCTTGGAGTGTTTGTGACACTCATCTGTGTACACGCCACTCAGTCCGGACGAGTGATTCGAGGTTTGGGTGTCCTGACCTGGAAGGGCCTTGCTTCTTCGGAGTCTGGGTCTGGAAGATTTTTTTTCTACTACAGCCTGCCATATGGATTTTTACATCTGTTTAAAAATTCCTGTCTCAGAAAATGAGATCCTTTCACTAGCAGCCTGAGCAGGTTTCACGTCTCGTCTTGTATTTAACAGAACACGCCGGAGAGGTTTTAAATTTCTTTTACAGTTCTTTCTGCTCAGTTGTGTGGCTTTACTTGTTCGCAAACATTTCCTATTTTACCCGTGTGGTGTTGTCAAACTATAGCCAACATGAAGGGACAGGGTTGACACACAGCTCATGGCTTGCTCGGGCTTTTCTTCAAAATAAAAAAGGTGGCAGTGGGGCCCCCCCGATCCTCCTCTCTCTCTCTTTGGCGCAGGCACGGAGGCCAGCCTGCCTGTCTGCCTTAAATTCAGCTCCGCAGCAGAATGTGACCCCTCTGGACTTTGGGCAATGTCTCCTGCTCTGGTTACAGAGAGAAACTGACAAAGACCCCGGCAGTAGTTCTCTCATGCCATGAGTTAGAGTGACACTGTGGTGGGTCAGCACTGGGTCACGGATATTTCCCCCTCCTGTTTCGCTCCTGACGAGGGGGTTGGGGTGTTGAAGCATAAAAAAATACAAGGAAAAAGAGAACCTGTTATGTGGATTTGCTCTCATCTCTTTCCAAACTGTGTACTCTAACAACACTCAAGCTTCTTATTCACTTCCTTGTAATTGATGGGACAGCTGTATTTCCCGTAGTATGGGTCAGTAATAAGAAGTAATGACTTGCTTGAATTCTGTGGGCTCACACCCACTGTAAGGCAGAATTATACACACACATAATTGTCTTGGCAAGTCTGGAGACGCACTAAGATGTGAAATCCTATTCATGCAAGAGCTATCTAATTGGCTCTCTCCTTTGAGGAATTAGACCGAGTTAATCACGTCTGAATATACAGAACTCAATTAGAACTCGGTGAGCTAAAGCAGACAGCCATGAATATTTGATGACAGAGTCAGCAGAAAGCAGAGCCTCTGTGTGTTTGTGTTTCAGATGACAAGTAAAAGCAGCGTGAGAGTACACCTGCCCTCTGCGCGACAATGAACGCACACGAGGCCCTGAACGCACCATGCCAGCTCCATACTCCTGAAGCTGACTATCCATCACAGAGAAGTGACAGGTAAGTCGGATCTGTGCAGTGGTTTGTGATTAGAGCCATAGCCCCGCTACATTACAACCTTTTCTTCCCCTGTGTTGCACTCTGATGGGATGTTAGCAGCGTTATGATCCTCAGCTACTGGAGTTATTGTTTTCTGTCCTTTTTCTCAATGACAGCAGCAGCTTCAGGGGAGTTCTTGGGGATATCCTGTTGTTAGTTTGGAGCATCTAGAGTATTGTGCTGTGGAGGACATCTATCACCAGGAGCCCCCAATCCAGCTGGCACCCTGACTGTCACCTCTGGGTGCTGTGGCACCCTCAGCAAGATCCCTTTGATATATGGACTGTTTGATTATGTTGCCCTTGTTTGAGTTCACTTAGTTATTAGGTTGACATTCCCCCCACCTTGCTAAAAGAACCCAACAACAATATCGCCAGCACAACTCGTCAACTTCTGATTGGGCTCATAGTTGTTGATGTTATTGTGATCATTATATAGATCTTTTTCGTACCCTTAAATTCAGCGTTCGGGCCCACTTCATACCTCATCACTCTTTTTACCTCCTCCTGGCAAGACATTTTCAGCCCGCATTAGGATGCAGCTATGGATATCACATCTGCAATCATTCCATGACCTTTTTAAAACCATGTTTGCAGCTGAGGCATGAGGCAAGCATTGGCAGACCTGCTTCAAGTGCTTTATGACCATCCTATATGCACAGGCCCCATATCATGAATATGCTGCTGCCATGCTCCACTCAGGACCCTGATACACCTCCACCACAATGATAAACCACCACAACCTCGCTTTAAAAGTATTGTGCATGCTTAAAACCATTGCTCAATTATTTATAAATGGAAGCCCACTATGTTCTCAATACATACCTTAGGATCTTGTCAAGACCCTGCAAAGCCCATTTATGCTCTGGAAGAGTTTTGTGTATTATTGGGTCATCACCCAATGTAAAGGGGATCTTACTTAGTTCATCATTTGAGCAGCTTTTCTACCAAATAAGTTATAAGGGATCAATATACTCATTGCTTTGTCGTCTTTGTTAAGCAAAACGTAATTTAAACTAATTTTATTTTTATCCTTTGTACAATTTCTAACAATTAATATGTTACATTAATCAGTTACAGGACATTCTGAATATATCTCAGTGTCAGAAAGATGCACACAACCTGCTTTTTTTCTTTCCATCTCTTATATTTAAATAAAGGGATGTGGTTGTCTGGTTGAGACAGACAAAAGCAGCAGTAACCGGGGTTGGTACTAGATGAGATCAACCTGTTTCTGCATCTGTGTGTGGAGCTAAGAAACAGGGGTGGGATCAGATAAGTCTCCAGAAATAAATCAGTGATGACCTTTGAACAATTCAAAAATATAAAACATTAATACATTTGTATTACATTAAGACATCTAAATATTTGCTTTGACTTTATTTACCCATCTCCATATTAATTTATAGCCATAATAACTAATTTAAAATGATTATTATTATTTCTGATCGATTTACTTCTTATAAATTTAACATGTTATAAAAACATACCTGGCTGGGATTTACTGAACAAATCAATGATGTTGTTGTTTTTTTTATTTAAAACTTGTCAACTATGATGTTGAAAGTTTAGATTGTGTGACTATTAATTATTCAAAATTTCCATCAGTTGTTAGTTTTTGAGTTTGTCTGGTGTTTATTCCAAGATCATCCTGAGGGACCCTGAGGAGTTGCCTGGCCAGCTATGAGATTGAATTTCAAGAAAGTCCTGGGTCTGTTCTGAGGTGTCCTCCTGGCGGGACATCTCTGAAATACCTCCCTGGAAGGCACACAGGAGACATCCTTACCAGATGCTTAAACCACCTCAACTGGCTTCTTTCAGTGTGGCGCAGCAGCGACTCTCCATAAAGATTCTCTCTGTAAAGAAAACTCATTTCACCCACTTGTATTTATGATCTTTTTCCTTATTTATTTATGATAGTTATTACTCACAGAGCTGGAACGTAGATCAATTGGTAAAATTGAGAGGTTTGCCTTTTAGCTGAGCTCCCTCTTCAGTTCAACATACTGCAGATGCCTGTTAGACTCCCACTCTGTTCTAACATCATTTATGAACAAAACCCCAAAATATTTGAACACTTCCAGAGGGGGCAGTGGCTCATCCTTATTCTGAAGCATTGGGAATGAGCCACTGTTAAGTCTTTAGTCAGTGAAAACTACAGCTGATAACCAACTGTGTGTGTGTGTGTGTGTGGGGGCGGGGGTCCACGTACAGAAGTACAAAAATTAGGAGTTCCATTTTTTGCACCCATTTTTTTTATGGACAGACTTTTACAATTTCCACATTCAAGGTCAGTCCTGTTTTAATTTAGGGTTTATTGC
Source organism: Kryptolebias marmoratus (assembly GCF_001649575.2). Taxonomy (NCBI): domain Eukaryota; kingdom Metazoa; phylum Chordata; class Actinopteri; order Cyprinodontiformes; family Rivulidae; genus Kryptolebias; species Kryptolebias marmoratus. The sequence goes on along the minus strand of NC_051453.1, from coordinate 19,260,015 downwards.
ATCAAGTTGGGATTCTGAGCCGAACTTTGTTAATCTGACATTGAAATAAATCTTATGTTTAAACTGTATAGATATTGTGTTTACAGCAACTAATGAAGTCTTGCATATCCCACTTTCTCAGCTTCCTTTCACTGTAAAGCAGAATTAAGTCAAGAAAGTTTACAAGATAGTCTTTGCTGAGTCCATCAACACAAACTCCCTGTAAGTGCAATGTAAGAATCTGTAATAAGGCACAAAAAAAGAATAAGTCAAATACTTATGCTTTGAAATGGAAACAAATGAACTGTGGGGACATCAGGACTTTTCAAGATATTGAAACAGACTGGGAGTAAAATTTCAGTCAGTCAGTTATTCCGATCTACAACACAGGAAAAACTTTCAGTGAGCAGCCAAAAAAAGAAAAACCCATTTATTTTAAATCACCATGTCATAATATAACATGAGATAAGGAGCATTATTATATTAAAAAGATGGCGCCCATGACCTCAGTGGTCTTTAAAATTCTGTCGAAATAGGCAGAAAAAGATAAAAAATTTTCATGTTGGTGAATTCCTATCCATTTATTATTCCTGCTGTTTGAATGTGAAGCTTTGTTCCTGATGTAACCTTGTGTTGCAGTACATCAACCTATTTATAGTTAAACCCACTGTACTTTGAAAATTCTACTTTTAATCGAGCGCTGAGGGGGGAGGGGGAAAAAAATGGAGTTTGGATTCTGACTAACAGGACATCTGCAACATTTTATCAATTCTCTGGTGACGTTAAACAGATTGAATAGGTCTGAGGTAAAGAGTCTGCTGAAAATAAATCAACTTGGCCAAAACCTGGCAGTGGAAGTGCTGCGGCCATGTAACCAGCTGCTGTAGTAAGAAGCCATACATGGTTACCACTGAATAGACTTAAGAACAGTAGGCATGGTAACCTGCCTGAGCAATTAACCTCAGTGACACTGGATCCCACCGCTGAAGCTCTTCAAAGAGTGGAGGACTTATCAGATATGTGACGAGTCCCAGTTGTTCTCAGCTCTGGTAACTAATGTGTTCTCATGGTTAGAGGCACGTTTCCTAAAGTGAAAGGAAAATTTCTCCTCATTTCCAGGACAGCAAACAAAAGCTTTCACTTCAAAACACCACTGATTGAGTGTTTTTGGTTTGAACCTGATGATGCAACAAGAACAAGAACGTGATTACTTCACTTTTAACTGGTTTTTGTGTAAAATCTGCTTCGTTCATTCTGCAAAACAATCAGAGGTGGAAAGAGTACTAAAATAACGTCCTCAAGTAAAAGTACAGTTACTCTAAAGAAATTTTACTCAAGTACAAGTAAAGTTACTTGTGTAAAAAGCTACTTAAATAAAAATAAGTCATTAAAAATTTACTTAGAGTAAAAGTTACTTACGTTACAGCTGGGAGGGAGGGGTGGGTGTCTTTTCTGTAGCGCACAAAGAACGAGGATTTTTTTTTTCTCAAACAAGCTCTTGAATGAAAATTCTCACAATTTGATATGAAATTACCAAATTAAATATGTCCACACATGATACCACTTAGAAAGAATAAATAGTCAATTCAGTTCAGACCAGCTCACTGTGCTCTACTTGTTCAATAACAAAACATGTTGAAGAAACCACAAAGCAGCTGGTAGAAAAACTCTTAAATGACCCGCCCTGCTCTGGAGTTTGATCATAGTTCATTCTTGTTGCTAAAACAGTAGAAGGTGTAAAAATATAACAGACATCTGTTAAAAATAAATTTAGGTGTCATGAGGTTCTGATGCAGGTCAGTGAATTACCAGGGGGCTGAACTATAAAGTGAGGTTAACAGTTTAGCTGCTACGATGAGCTGAAACTCTGAGTTTCAGCTCATACTGTCAGTAAGAAGCTATGTCTGTGCACGGATTCCTTTCTGAGATCCCAAACATAAAAATCAGACTGAAGCCACATTTATACATCGTAGTTATACCCACTGCTGTAAGATTTTAAACAGATTGTGAAATGAAACAAATTTTTCTTAAAGTCCCTCAGTCCGCCACATTTAGACACTGATCAAATGTTTGTTTTCAAATTTGACCACAATACAGTGTTCATTTAGGGATATATTTTATAATTTGATCTAATAAATATAGCTTTTGGATTCTGAGTTTAGATATAATCATTCCATTTAACCAGAAGTCTTTTTTTAATTAACTCACAAAATGCTCAGAAAAAATGAAAAATATGCTGTAAAACTTGACTCCACTCACAGGTTCGACATTTTCCACTTTGCACCAAGAGCTGCAGTTCATTGTAAAAAAATGTGTTCATTGCACAAAACAATATTATCAGAACCATCATTTAAACTAATCCTACAGCCTTTTCAAAATAAGTGAACTTTAACACTGCTGATTCAATGTGACTGGGGATAAACTTATTCCTGTTCAAACCTTAATAGCTGGTAATGTTACTGAGACATCATTTACCAACCTAACTAACAAGTAACATGGAAATGTTGAACACTTTGTTCTCTAGATTGTGCGAATCTGTCCATCCATAAGACAGCACACAGAAAGTGTAACTTCACAAATGTTCAGGATAGAAAATGTCATCAGACTATGGCTTCACACTGGATCTTATTTTTATTAAGATCACTTCCACCAAAGACATTTGGTTCGTTAATTGAACTGGTTGTTGATTTATAATATGGACAACATTATTAGTGAAATTTACCTTTCGCCCCACCACGTATATACTTAAACACTTATTCAGGATTGTTGTTTGAAGGAATTCATGCTTCAGATTTTGTGTACTATGACAGTTTACTGACAGCAGTATTTTGTACCATTGGCGGCACTCTTGCTGTATTTTGGCCCTCTTTGTAACTGAGTCTGACACCTCTGAGATCAAGAAAACACAGAAACATTCAGACAGTATGCTCTGTCACTGGATTTCTCTCCTTTTTATCCAGTTCTTTCCCAGATTTGATTAATCACTTTCAGTCAGCGCTACTTTCAATCGATCGGAAACCATTTCACAAGAGAGCTTTCTTGGAAAACCCTTCAGTAAATCTGAACGCTGTCCCTCAGTAACAGTGATGGACGCCTTGCTGGGTGGGGTCTCCACACACTGGTGCTTCTGATCCTGGTCTGTGTGCAAATACTGAGTGAGCAAAGCACAGGGAAACCTCAGGCAGATGCACATCAGACAAAAGATAAAACAACCAAAACAAAACTCTGATGGGCATTAAAACAATTCTGAATCACTCCATGCAAAACGAGCCATTAATTGAATGGCTGTAGAGTTTATCAGCATCACTGTGCATTCAAATAGGCAGCGATAAGTCGTCTGTGGAGGCAAGCCGTGCAAAAAGGCTGAGGCAGTTTGTGGGCCAGCAGTGTGACTGTGGTTGGTTGAACAGGAAGATAGCAGGTTGTAAAATCAGGAAGTACCACAGCAACGATAACAGGCGTAGGAGAGTCCCTGCACATTACTAAAAGGAATCAATAATATCTAGGCAAACAGTTGAATGAGGCAAATCAGACTACGGAAAAGATGTATCTTCACTGTTCAAATGTCACCATTGTTCCCCAGAATATGTAAAGTGGTGGCTCAGATAAGCGCCCTGCTGATCGCCTACTTTGATACACGGCAGAATACTTTGTTGGATGGCAATCAGCGTGCAAAATGTATTCCTGCAATTCCTGGCAAAGGGATTAATGGTGTTTGCATATTATTACACAGATTCTGCAGACAGTAAGTGTCCTCAGGCTCCTGTTTTACCTGTAAGACATTCTGCATCAACTGTAACCAGCTGCCACAGGCTGTTGGAAAAATCTATTTCACACGCAGAGTACAGAGAAAATGGAGCAAAAACAAAAACCATGAGCTGAATTTCCACCTCTTAAGATAACAGTTAAACACGTTTCACCGAAAAATGATTTAGTCAGTTGGGGAAAACAGACACACAGGCTGTGGGGCATTGTTTGCAAGTTAAGACTGTAAGGGTTCCACTCTTAGAAGTTTGTTCAAAATTTAAAGAAACTTGAGAGCACCTTTATAAAATAAGATCACTCATCACAGAAAGAACACTTTAGTGAGCTCTAAAAAAAATTTCTTGATGAAGCCATAGGAACTATTTTATTTAAGATCTGAGAAATATGTATTTTCAGCTGAGAATCTGTGTTACACTTTTAGGCATGATCTAGTGAGGGAAAGAGAAGTGCTTTTCCTATAACTGTAATTCCCCCCCCAAAAAAAAAAATTCAAAATGTGAGCATTTACAGATTTGATTTGGAATATTTAGTTGTATTTTGAGTTTCAGAACTAGGCTAGCTGTTTTTATCTTCATGCTGAGCAAAACTAACTCCCTGTAGCCTGTAGCTGCGTGTTTGACCCACAGACATGAGAGCACCGTTAAATCCTGCACCTAGGAGTTTGTGGTTTCCTCCTAAAATATCAAATCATTCTCAGCAAGTGACGGAAACTCTCAGGTTAAAATCAAAGGCTTAGCATTCCTTGAAGGAATGCATTTTGCCCACTGCCCTTCATGCCAGAGTTTTAGACTAAGATCATCTCATGTTAAGAAATGATAGCGTTTCAGTCAAACCTTGAAAATAATGTAACACCTCATGAGAGGTCACACTCAGACTACGTGCTGGACTGACTCTCAGCTACTACCACATCAACTATTATCTGAATGTTTGTGAATTTACCTGAATTATAGCCATTTTTGAATTGGCCAATTTTATTTATTTGCCTCCAAAAGATAAGTTGTAGATGTACAGCCAGTGATTAATTTCTGAAAGATTCATTAAAATCCATACAGTGGTTCATAAAATATTTTGCTAACAGACAAAATGGGTAGACTCCAATAGTTAATACTAAAGTTTTGAGCAGAGATCTTGTGCAATGAGTAGTACTTGGAGTTAGTTTAGTGAAAGACTTTCAGCAACTATGCTCCTAATTTTTGCTCGATAACTTTAAAATTAAAGGAAGCTCAGTTGGGTATGGCAGCCAACTTGAACTGGGTTAGCAAAAGTTGACCAGTTGTAGATTAATTTACAATAATTACTTCCTGAGCATTTAACTAAAATTCATCTAGTGGTTCATGGGATATTTTGCAAACAGAGAGCTGACAGTAGTTTTTGGCAAAATTTTAAACAAAGGCGCTGCTCAATCTGTTAGTGCTCAGAGTATGTGTTAGAGATCAGTCTAAGCTACTACAAGGTTATGGGTTTAGGTCAATATTAGTAGATTTAAGTTACAGACATTTTTATGGTGTTTTTAAGGTCAGTTGGCTGTGGCAACCCTCTTGAACTGGGTTGACCCCAAAAGCTAATCAGTTGTAGATGATTAGCTTTTGGGGTCAGAAAACATCCATTGATTATTTTCTGTGCATTTCATTAAAACTCATCCAGTGGTTTTTTAGATATTTTGCTAACAGACAAATACACATGCATAAGCAAAAACATTATTGTTTGCCTTCGTCTTCCGGTGGCAGGTGATAAAAAACAAGTTGTGGCAAGTTGGAATTGCTAAATAGATTGGATATGTACCCTTAAAAACCATTTTGCAGCGTATAATTATTGTTTGTTAGACTTCAGAGATTCCTGGACTGACTTGAAGAAGTTTTCCTCCTCCTCCTCCTCCTCCTCTCTGGGACATCTCTCCTCGGAGGCTCAACTCTCACGTTCATTCTCTAATCGCACAGAGGCGTATGACCCTCAGGATGAGAATAAAAGAAGAAATTACTTTCATTAAGAAATTCAGATTTCCCCCCCATCCTTTTGATCTAGTGCCAGAAGAACATTTATGCTGATGAAATGCATAAATAAAGTTCCTAAATTATCCCATTCCTCTTTAGTGCGTGGATCGGAGTTGGAGAACTTCCAGACAAGACAACTCCAATCAGAGTGAGTGCCCCTGAAGAGAGATGATTTAGGAGTTGGCCTGCCTCGGGTTTACACGTCATGAAGCTTAGGGTCAGGACTTTCACTGGTAAAGTGCACATCAAACCATTTCCTGCAAGAGACGCAGAAGAAAACTGTACAAATGTGTTTAGATGTGCTTTCAAAGGAATGAGCATCATCTAATTATCATGTTTTTCAAGTTTCCAGAATAGATTTGCTGTATATTAGAATATATTTTTAAGTTATTTGGTCATCAAGAGGCACTAAACCCACATTCACTTAAAACCAATACAATTAACCTTATTTACTCTTTTTTTGTTTTCTTTCCCAGGAATCTTTCCACAATACTCTTCTAGAGCCCGTGTCAAACTAAAGGACCATAGGCCATACACGGTCCTTGTTACTATTTTGACTGGTCCATGAGTTTAGTTGCTCTTATAACTTGTATGACAAGTGAAGTCTCAATTGCTTCTTAATGTGCTCAATAAACTAATTATACTTACACTAAGGCAAATATCTTGTGCAAAATTGCAGACTTTGAAGCTGAAAATACATACAAAGAGAGCAACAAAGGACACCAAAAAAGGGCAACTTTTACACTTAATGATGTATTTGCAAGTAGGAAAAGAAGTCAAGTGTCAGACTTGGAATGGTATTGTGCAAAGATGCACATAATATTCAACTCAACTCAACATAAGGTAATTTTAGTCTAATACTCTGCCATGAAAGGCGGTGGGTGATATGTATTCCTTCAAAAATCGCTAGGCCCTTATATTTTCCTACATTAAATTAAGGGATACTTCTTTTAAATTGTATTCATGGGAAGCAGTAATTCTTATTTTTGTATAAAGAATTTGAAATATTACATCTTGAAAACCAAGATCAAGTTATAAAATTTTCTTTTTTTTTTTCTTTTGATTTGTGTGTGTGTGTGTGTGTGTGTGTGCACAGTGCAGGACCCTTTGATCGGAGGACGACCGTCCTACAACTGGTCCCAGTTACCCCCAAAAAATCTGTTTACAATTCCACAAACAGAATCTAAAGATTTAAATGTCCCTGAAATAAAGTAAAACCAAGTGAACATTTAAAGCTTATAACCCTTATTTATAACAACTTCCTAGTGCTATGCATGAAGAAACTCGGCCTCTGTCAGTTCTAGCTGCTGGACTGATGACGAAACTGAACGACGTTTAAATGAAACCAAAGTGGGGAAACACTTCTACTAAAGGACTTCCCTGTGGTTCTGCAAAACGACGTGTCTTTCCTGACAATGTTGGGAATAGAAAACACTTGTGTTTGCGTTGCACAACACACTGACAAGAAAGCAAACCATAGTTTTACAAGATGGAGTAAGAAAAGCCCAATTTAAAAATAACTGGGATTTCTTTCTTGCAATTATTTCTGGTTTTGATAAACTTTTGCCGGGAAAATTAACTTCAAATAAAAAAAAAAAAAAAACCCCAAAAAACCCCAAAACAAACAAATAAAACCGTCTTCTGTCTTACTGACGTAGTACATTTACACCGTGTAATGTTCTGTAATGATTTAATAACTTTAACCATATCTGTCGGGTAATCAGCTGTAACTGCAGATACTGCATCAATCTTCAGAGTGATATGTGAACAAAACTCGCAGGTGTGTGTGTTTATCAACTTATTCAGCAAAGAAATCTGAAAATTTTGAAATATAAAACGTCATTGAATGCATCTCTGATCTCATTATCCAGAGTGAACTAATAAAAAGATATTGAAGTACTGAAATAGAAACGATCAAGTCTAAAAGTGTACTCATTCGGGTTACTTCAACCTGGGCCAGTTCAAACACATGACTTCTGATGAAACTGTGTCTAAAACAGAAATTAGTACCAACTGTCTATATGGCTAATGAATTATTTTTCAATCAGTCTGAGGTGTGTCAATGAAAGAAAGCAGGTTGTGACTGATTGTCAAACCTCTGGTTCCAGGCAAAACAGGGTGGCTTTTGTTCTTTTGTCTGCTTTAATAAACAGTGAACCCAGATCTTCACCTATGCAGTTATTCAGAACAGCATGGTAGTATGATGAGCTGACGTGTGCTTTGTAGTTTTTATGGAAAACACTTAAGACCATGTCCTCAGGGCATTTTGTGTAGAGTGCTGCAGAGCATGCTGTGTTCATGGACAGGATCTCAAGAAACGGTCGTGGAGAGGAGGATGTCTGGTTTGGGAACCTCAGGGTCTCATCTCTGCCTTTTTGCAAATGTCGTTCTGTTTGTGTCTTCAAACCATGACCTTCTGTGTGCACTGGGATGGTTCACAGCTGAGTGTGATGTGACTGGGATGAGGGTCAGATCCTCAGAGTCTGAGACTATGGTTCTCAAATGGAAAAACCCAGAGGGGGCATCTGAAATGCATCCTCTGGGTTGGGGATGAGTCTCTGCCTCAAGCAAAGGAATTCAAGCATTTGGAAGTTTTGTTCACGAGTGATGGAAGGATGGAACAGAAAATGGATTGACGGATCAGGACTTTATTTTGAGTAATGAGGGCATTGCTTCAGTCTGTTGTGGTGAAAAATGAGCTAAGCTGAAAGACAATGCTCTCGATGTACTGGTTCCAACCTTCACCTATAGTCATGAGGTGTGGACCATGACAGATAGAACAAGACCTGGGATATAAGAAGCTGAAATGGGCTTCTTCCATAGGGTGGCTAGGCTCAGCCTTAGAGATAAAGTAAGGAGTACCATCATCTAAGGGGAAGCTCAGAGTAAAACTGCTGCTCCTCCGTAAACAAAGGAGTCAGCTGAGGCAGTTTGAGCATCTGATTAGGATGCCTCCTGGGTGCCTACCACTGGAAGTTTTCAAGGCACACTGAGAAGAGACCCCAGGACAAACCCCTGACTTTCTAAAGGGATTACACATCCTCTCTGGCCTGGGAACATCTTGGGATCCCCCAGGAGGAGCTAGAGAGCGTTGCTAAGGAGAAGGATGTTTGAACCTGATACCTCCATGACCGGACTACAGATAAGTGAAAAAAAAGGAGGGATGGATAAATGACAGTGGGATTGTCACCTTGTGTGATTTTGATTTAAGAATGTAGCAGACATTTCACTAAGATCTCAAGAACTGGAAACACGTCTGTAAGATCAAGCAGAGAGTGTGTCTGTGTGAGGGGGTGAAGAAGGGCAGAGAGTGCTTACGATATAGCAAGGTTCACAGTACGCCTTCTTCTCCACGGCGTAGAAGGGCTTGCCACGCAGCTTGGTGCTGCAGGTCATGCAGACAAAGCAGTCAACATGGAAGACCTGGTCCATGGCGGTGCAGCCGGTGCCTTCACCCACCACATTCTCCCCACAGCTGGCACAGCGACCTGAAGGGTGAAAGAAGACGAGAAGCTGAGCACAGATTCATTCTATATCCATTAAAGCATTTCAAGTCAGAAGTTATTTTTCTGCAATCCAACAGTCAGCTTCCATTTCTGGAAACACTGTAAACAAATCAGCTGATCTTGTTTATTATTGGGAATGTGACTTTGCCTCCATTCCATGACAGAAAAGGGCTTAATCTGATGACAAAAAGATTTCAGAGACGTAAGAAGAGCTGTAAACACAACTCCATGACCTTACTTCTAGTATCAGTGCCATGGGAAAAAAGGTTCTTTGACAAAAAGAGCAAAGAAAAACCTTGTGGAACAAAGAGACAAAGATGAATTTTGGCAGATCAAATAAAACTGCTCTAAACAAGATGGGTCAGACCACTGAGTTTTTAACTGGAGCTCAGAAAACCTGTTGGTTTTAAGATGATTAGCAATAACAAAAGACAACCTACAGTGTAATTAAACCGAACTACGATGGTGTATTAATGTTAATCAGAAGAAAAACAATTAGGTTAGAATTTGTTGTGTCCCAATTTTGAGATTAAAGTCTTTGTGTCAAGAATAAAGTCCAATAAAGTCAACATTCTATTTCATATTTCATTTAATAAAACCTATTTTTAAGTAAAGAGTAACTAGTTTATTTACACAAGATTTATGGCTGTTGTAGGTCTTTCCTCCAATGCAAAAGGTGGACAATAGTGTGTTTACCTGAGTGTGTCTTTTTATTTTAGCTAAATATCTCTTGAACCGCTGGACATAATTTACCGAAACTTTCAGAAAATATTCACTACATGTCCATCTTAACTTTTTTGAATCAAGTTGATTCAGGATGGCCACCACAGCTAATCAATTTCAGCAAACACAAAAATGCTATAACATAATTTTACAGATATTGTGCTAAAATTTGTTGTGGAAGTAGCTGAGACTCATCATCAACAGTTACTCTATGTTTTATTTTTGTTTCTATTTTAAGGTTTTTTTCAACATTTTGACTTTATTCCAGCCAAATCTTTTCTCAAAATTTCTATGTTCTTAATATCCTTTTCATTTCTTTCCTTCTGAGAGACCCTAATAGGCTGTCTTAACCAAGAAACTGCCACTGTGTTGGTATTTACTCAACTTTTTAAAGGTAAAACGTGTAAAGAATGATCCCAAGCTGTCCGATTCTGCTGAAAATGTTTAACACTTGTTTTTTTTATTGTTAAATCTACAAACCAAATAAGTTGAAGATAAACTTAGATATTTTAAACGAAAGACAGTTCATGTCATAGGTTAGTCTTACAGATTATTAAAAAAATGCCTGGTTATTTTAATTTTTAAACACTGAAAGGAGCAAAAAACAAAACAAAAAAAATTGTATAAATTTTGTTGTTGATGGATAATATACATATTTTAGTGCACATTAAAAGTGTTTAGGATATTTCAAAATCTTCAAAGGCCTGAAGCAACAGGATCTGTTGATCAGCTCATCCTACTTCGTACCAAAAAACTTGGCGTTGTCCCTTTAAATGCATTTCAGAAGCTCTTCATCTTCATTTCTATTTCAAACACACTGGATAAGGAAGGATTAAATACTATAATTATGTCACATTAAAGAAACCATACACATCACTAAAGAGTGACATCTGTTCAAAAAGTCAGGCTTTAAACGATAAAACGAAAACTTTAGAAGAACAAGGAAGTCTTTGTAAAAAAGGGGCCACAAGTGAACTGATATTATTGCTCCACAAAGAGCCTGATTGCGTACGACGGGACATGGCATTTGGATATCTTTAATTGAGTTGGAGATATCTTTAATTGAGTTTAAGATGTCCTCGACTCAATGCAAGTTATCTTCAACCCAATTAATAACTCTGTCAATTTAATTACTGGTATCTCACAATTATAGGGTCTGAAAAGATATCTGTTTTATTTTTTACACATCTGAGGACAGATGCCATCTCTCAAAAGAAGCTTGATACAGTATATTTAATTAATTCAGTTCAATGGATCGTTTTTCCTTCCTTTTTTGCTTCATCTAAAAGCTGATTTGGAGCGCTGATTGACACCCTGTATGTTCTGAACAGAGCAGTTCAGGCGTGTTACAGACAGAGGCGAGACACTAACCGGGGGGAGATAAAGTATCTGATCTTCGCATTTTCACACTTCAACTTGCTGTTTTCGTATCAAAAATTCAAACAGAGTATAAAGCAGAATCTGTCTCAGGTATCAACGTAACTTTTGGTCGTCACGTGTCGACAAGATTGAATATCTGCTTGACTGCAAGGCTGGTTAATAATTTCCTAATCTCAGAGAAGTCATTATCTTAAATGGGCCGCTCCACGAACAGAGAAAAGTATCTTAAAGGATGAGCAGATCTGCAACTTTCCTGGCAACATTTTGAAAGAATTATTAGAATGTTCAAATACTGATTTGACATTAAAAGACTCATCATTCACTGACGGGTAGGAAAAAAAATATAAGACAAAGAACTGACATTTAACTTCTGAAAATTCTTATCAGAGCTGCTTTTTGTACATTAATCTGGGAGCTGCCGTCATCCCTGGAGAAACAGAGCACCAACAAGTTTTCATAAAGCCTCCAATCGGTTTCATCTGCTCCCGCAGCTCTATCCACACCTCAATTACAGCTGCGTTACCTACTGTACAGGGAGGCAGATTAAACAAACTAGTGACGGCACGTCTCCGGGGGACATGTGGGTGTCAGTGGAATCACAAGCAGGGTAATCACTTCAGAGAGCCAGAGGGAAAGAGAAAGGAGAGAGAGCTAGTGAGAGACGGAGCCCGCCAAGCCTGTTAGTGGCTCCGGATCACAGGCCATCTTCAGTGAGCGGATGAGAATGCCAAACATGTCCCACAGGGCTCCCACTTTAAATAACGAGCAGGAAACCTCTCGGAAATCCTTTTCCTTTTGGCAGCCTGTGATCGCGAGGACCCCGAGGAGCTATTTGTGCACCTCTGTGGATACAATGTACGCAGTTTTACGCACACACATTCACACATCACAGCGCGGGAAAAAAAAACTTCCGTTAGACACGCCACACATGTAGACATGCACATACAAACACGGAGACATGTAATGTATAGTGCATGCGTACACACTTGTCATGCCACGCTGCGTGCAGCCCACACTCGAGCTCACATCATCAGAAAACACGCAGCAGATCTGACGCCGTCTACAGCCGGCCTTCAAGCTGCTGGAGGCTTTTATTTCTGCACTTTTTATCTTCTACTTAATCAGGATTACAAGCACTTGGTTGTTACAACAAAATACAGCTGTGGTCTAAAGTTTACACTCATGAGCATGAATGTCCATAATTTGGGGCTTTTAATGATTAATTAGACTTTTTCAGGGTGAAATGATTATACAAGACACAACGTTAAACCTATCCTTATTCTTTACGCGCTTTTCCCTTTAGTGTCTGTCTCCAGCGGTCATTGTGCCAGAGGCAGGGCACACCCTGGACAGGTCGCATGTCCAAATGATTTTTCAAAACAAGATATGGATTTGAATTTATTGTGAATTTTCTTTCAGCCACACAGGGTCAAAATTATTTATAAAGGCTCATACATAAGTTCACCTAAATCTTTTAACAAGTAGAACTAAAAGTTCACAGATGTCTTAACCTGACAGACCAAAACCTAATAACTTCTCCTTAGTGATTATGATGGACTGTAGCTTGTAATTTCTCTTTGCCAGCTTAAAAAAGGATTGGTTTTTGACAGCACTCATTAGACTGACCAATACTCAGAACAGTGGGGAAATTTCAAGGAACTAAGCGGAAATTGAAAGAGGAAAATTGTAGATTTACCCAAGCTGAAAAGCATTTTGGATCCATTTATAAACAACATTCGATTCTAAGATCATCAGTTCAAACAATTGTACATACAGTGAGTACTTTAGTATTTAGATGCGTCACCACATTCCCAAAGGTTTGGAAGAATACCTAGACTGTTGCCCTAGAACATTATTCTCCAATCCCGATCTTCGAGGACCAGGATTAGAGCAGGTGTTTCTCTGCTTTGACACACCTGGTTTGAATGACTGAGTGATAAATAGACTTCTGAAGAACATGAAGACCTGCTGAAGAGAAGGGAAACAACTAAAGCATTCAGGATAGTAGCTCTGAGGACTAGGATTGGACACCACTGCCTAGAGTAATAGGAGATGGGTTTTCAGGAACCACCAAGGCTCCAGTCTACCATGAACTGGAAACTGCGGGAAAACGCACCTTTAAACTCAATGGACAGGCCAAAAGTCTTCAAGAAAAATGTTTTATGGTCAAACAAGACAGATATTGAGCTATTTGGCCAAAATAAAAGAAATTGCCCTTTCTGACTAAAAAAACAAACAAACAAAAAATACCCTTCCATATTTTAGAAAAAAAAGTCAAATTTCTATCGAGTAACACCATTTATATGAAAGTATGTAATGTTGCATAAATATTTACCTCTTTAAAGTGACTGTCCTAAATCAACTCTGCCCATACAACACAGTTCTTTAGCAGAGACAGCATCAGATAGTCCTACAGGATTTCTCTATATTTTGTGGCATTTATTTTCCTTTTTATTTTTACAAGCCTTCCAGGGCCAGTTGCCGAGAAGCACTTGACCAGGGAGTCTTCCACATGCTGTCTGACAAACTCTAATCAAGATTTATAACAAGTTTTTTTATTTTTTTTCTCTCAACAGTGGCTTTCTCTTTGCTATTAATCCTAGAGTGTTGAAGAATATGGGCAACAGCTGCTATATATATATATATATATATATATATATATATATATATATATATATATATATATATATATATATATATATATATATATATAGTCTCTCCATCTCACCTGCTGAAGCTTGTACCTCCTTCAGAGAGCTCACAGGGGTCTTGGTGGTCTTTCTCACAATTCTCCTTCTTCAGGGTCACTCAGTTTGTGAGGACGGCCTGCTCTTGGTAGATTTACACATGTCCCATATTCCTTCCATTTATTGATGATGGATTGAACAGAACTCCTGGGAATATTTAGGGCCTTGGAAATCCTTTTGTAGTCCTCCCCTGACTTGTACTTTTCGATAAAGTTTTCTGATCTGAATTAGGGGAGTCACTTTAAAGGGGGTGAATATTTATGCAGTCACGTAGTTTACATTACACTTTTTTATTTAATTTGTATTACTCTGTAGAAACTACGGGTAGGGCTTATTTTTAAATTATTTTTATTTTTGTCAAAAAGGCCAATTTACATTAACCATGATTGATTTTAAACATTGTTTTTGTTGAATATTAGTTATTCATTAAAAGAACAAATAAAAACAGAGATTAAAGAATTTAACTACAAAGAAGACAGACATTAAGTAGGAAATGCACATTGCAAATCATCACCAGAGCAGAAAATATTTGTATCATCTCCAAAAAGTTCCATTTTTAATACTCTGGACACATTGCTTTTGTAATTACAATACATTTTCCATCACAGTTGTCATATCATCCAGCATCCTAAATTTTAATTGTTTGTCCACATATGATGCCACTCCTCCACCTTTATTTTGCTGACGTATATCCCTGAATTTGTGGTCCTCCAGTTCAAAGCACATCCTTTGTCCAAATTAATCCATGTTTTAGATATGGTAATGACACTGAAAAGTTGGTTTGTAAATTTCATGACATATTAAAATTTGCTTGTAGAGGTCTGCTGTTGAAATGGATAATTGATTCTCAGCGTTAATTTCCTAGTTGTAATAATAGAAATCAGTCAACTTTAAGTTTATTTAACTAGAAATGATATTAATGGATGAAGAGAATCATGACTTGACTCTTTGATTATATCAGCTTATTCAATTAAAAAAATATAGAATACAGTTTAAATTTAGCCTTTTTGTTTAATGTACATTTGGCATGATAAAAATTCATTTTTTGTCAGTTCACTAGATTTGACTTGACTAAATAAACCTTGCGGTGTGTCGTTTGTTGGACTAAGAAGAGACCCTAAAGAAGTAATGGTAAGAAGGGCCTGTTTTATAGAGTTAAGACCTGCTGGATTGATGGTATCATTTACTTTTGAGGCTTCAAACTCTGCAAAGAATATTAAACAAAGCAGAAAACTGCTGCAGGTTTCATACCTATCCTGTAATGTTGCTGCCGAGTGTTGGAGCTTGAGGTCACTTTTGAAATCATCCGATGCTTTCTGGCTCCAGCCAGAAACACTCAAGAGCTGAAACACTCAAATGTGGTTCTTCCATTTAACACAAGTGGTTTAGCTCCTGTAAAGTCTTTCAGAGGGCGCTCTGAACATTACTCCACAAAGTATAAAAAACAAAACAAAACAAAAAAAACCCGCAAAGCTTTTCAGTGTTGTTTCTAAAAGCCCCGCTGCATGATGACAGAGAGCAGTGAAGAGTGTTTTACGATTCTTCACATCAATTATTTCACACATCTGTGCTGGAAATAAGCATTCTCAATTTTGAGACACCACTTCAATTGACTCGTTGAATAAAACAGGACAGCAATTGAAGCAACGGTGTATTTACCCCCGTGGAGATGATCCCAAATACTTTCGAACTATTTCAGCCGGGCATAAAGGAATCATGAAAAGCCTCACCGCTCCCCTGCGTCCCCCTTTGCGCGGGGAGTGGAACCACAGTCTTGATATAAAAACTTCAAATAGTTCCTGTTGAACCAAGGCGGTGGTGATGGGGTGGGGGGGTTCATTTACACTTTACTCACTTTCTTTGCTTTCATTCTTCAAGCCTCAGAAGTGTCTCTTCTCTGTTACATCGAAAGTCAAAAGGAGGACTGAAGAGAGGAATCTTTTCTTCTTTTCTCTCCTTTTTTTTAATAAAAGAAGCACATTCCCTGTGAGCTACAGAGGCTTAGAATGGTTAGACAATTTAATTGGATAAAAGGAAAAGATTAAAGAGGCCCTGACTTTGTTCCATAAATAATTGATTTCTAATGTATTTGTAGTGGCAGTGAAACGGCGTTGTTTGGGATTGGGGGATGTTGAGTGGCAGAACGCTTCAGATTTCCCTCAGTCTTTGCCTTCTTTGTTTTTTCATGCTGGGATACTGAAGCGGCATGAAAGGCAGAGAGGGAGCACACTTGCAGCTCAATTTGATCTTACATCGTCACAAATCAAAGATCGTGCATGTAAAGAAGAATCGCAAGGAACTTTTTTTTTTTTTTTTTGGGGGCCCAACTTTTTCACACTGTTACTAAAGAATACAATCCTGCTGGTGCAACCCTTGCAAACCCCAAAGGCAAAGCCAGCAACTGCAGCTTGTATCCAAAACTAATAAAAGAAGCACAATCCATTCAGGGATTACAACTGAACTCGTATGCTTGGATTAAAATGTCTGATAGGTGTATATGTCAAAACACACAGCATTTGAAACTATTCTGGAGCCTATATATATATGTAAAAGTAGAAGAGTTTAAAATGATTTGTTCTACATCAGCACAAAAACACTGCAGATTTTAAACCATAAAGCTACAATTTAGAGTGCTGCAGCCATCAGCCGTTTTACACAGCTTCACTTGATGTAACATCAACATTGTGTTGGGCTAGTTGATGAACATAAAATGACATAACGCAGTTCAAAATGTTCTATGTAAATCACAGAACATTTTAGCATTGTACGGTGACCACAGCTGGTCCAATCAGCTCTAAAAACAATCAAAACAAAACTTTAAATTAAAGAAAAAGTCACCACGCAGTGTCCTGGTAATCCATTTCTTAAATTGATTCTAACAATCCATTTATTAAAAACTCCAAAGGTAGTCTGAGGGATGATGTCTTTAAAGATGACAGTGTTCACACCTGTATTTTGTGTCATCAGTGTTATCAGCTCACCTAGGACAGATGTTGGTGACAGATATTAATGAGTCCAATAACAGACATTTTCTGCTGCATGTGCACCTCTTTTACCAAAAGAGGTTTTGGTAAAAAAAAAAAAAAAAAAAGAAAAGAAAAATGGAGATTAAAAAAAGGTAATTTTTTTGGTGCATCAAAGTGGACTCAAGATACGCTTGTGGGATATAGTAACACAGAAGTCTGTTTCACTGATACCTTGTATCACTTTGTGCCTTAGAAACCACAACAATGAAGCTATTTTAACAGATTTTTTTTCCTACATCTATCTCACTTTATCCTAAACCTGTCATCAATAAATTCCAATCATGTCCAAGAATGATTAATAACAGAAAAGAAATTGTAAACTGTATCACATGGGTAAAACAGTGTTTTGGGAGAATCTTCAGTCAAGCTAAGAATATTCTTTCTCTGTATTATGTAAATAATGCGGCCATTCTCACCTCCTAGTGGTGCAAAAAATAAATAAATACATTTCTGGCGTAGTGTAAATGACGCCTCTTTGTGAACCCAGATATAAAAAGTTGACTGAATAAAGGTACAAATCAGGTTTTCACAATTAAATAAAGACAAATAGGCAAGCAAGTGGTTACCAAAATTATTATGAGTCTAAAGAGTTTAACTTCCAGCCACTGATAAGCCAGAGGTTATAATTTGTGTACTGCTTCATTTATTTCCCTTCTAGGTTAATGTGCTTTGTTGCTTCAGAATGCCCTTTGAGCAGCCTGACAATGCTGTGGCCCTCTGTTTCTACGGGATGACAGGAGAGAGAGCTGTCATCGCCGCATTTCAATCTCTGAATGCTTCTTTTCTAACCCCTGCCTTTAATCTCATTCCCAATGTCAGCAAATAGCAATCTGCAGAACTGCTGCGGCAATGGTGGAGGATGGAGGAGAGGCGAGCCTGTGCCACTACGCATTACAGTTCGGCCTGTCAGGGCCCACGGCTGCAGAGCAAGAAGGGTGGGGGTTCACAGTGTAGGTTACATGTTTTAGTAGCAGGTTGGCAGGAGCAATGTACAGGGGTGCCAGGAAGTGGGAGGGCCAGGTGAGGGTGGGAGAAAGAAAGAGGGGGGGAGGAAAGCAGGAGACAGGTAAAAGAAAAACCGCCTGTGTGTTTATACTCTGTTTATTCATGCGCACCAGTATTTCTCTGCGCCTGCATGCACGAGCGCGCGGACTCAAATGTTTACTCACAAATGAAATCTAGCAACGTGAGCGCCCGCAAGCCTCAGCTGGGCTCGCACGGCAGCTGATCTTGCAAGCCTCAGTGGAGCTGTCTCATGGAGGCAAGATAGCAAGAGCCCGAGCCTGGCGGGGGGAGGAGGATGAGCTGGGGGGTGGTGGTGGGGGAGGGTGGTTACCTCACGTGAACCGTTGCCAAAAAGTGGGCTTCTGTCGCTTGGAAGAGAGGCCCAACACTGGCATCAGCTGAGAAACTAGAAAGCAGCATAGCGAGGTCAGCAGCAGCGAAGACAGTGAGAGGAAAACATTTTGTTAGAAGAAGAATCTGCTTTGGACTATCTGCTCAAAACAAATATGATCAAGTACTGAAAACATCACATGACCAGATCCAAGCAAGATGATGACACGGCAGAAAAACGGCTGCCATCTCATTCATAAAAGAACCGAACTGTAGGCAGTTCAAACAAAAGGAAAGCTGCTGGTAGTTGCAGAATTTATTCAATCTGGCAAATTTGTAGATTAAGACTCAAAGCATTTCTTATTATTTCCATGAGAAAAAAGCTCTTAGAAGTCAAATCCGAAGCCTGACACTGACATGGATGCTGGATTTCTCTTATAAAAGGAAGCTACGATGGATCATCCGCGGGTATTGTGTTGTATAATTTAGCCTTGTGCAGTCGTACATTATAATCCACTGTAGGTGGTATAGTGATGCTTGGGCTTAAGACAAGTTGCCATGTCACCAGACTGCCTTGTATGCTCGCCTCCTCCCCCTGGGTGGTCTGTGACCTCCTTCCAGCAGCATTATGCTTCTGTCTCATGGTGCCTGCTGAACATATTCATTTGATTTTAAGTTATAAACCTGCTTAAAACTCGTTATGGTTCCATGGTAACACCGTGTGTGGTTTAATGTGAGCCTGTCACAAAAATTACTTACTGTAAAAATGCATAGACATAGCCTGAAGATCATTCACGTTGTTTGTTTATTTACATGGAAATGCCACCATGATACCAGAACAAACAGCTACATCTTTATGACCAACATTTACAAGAGGTTCAGGAGCCTGAGTAGTTTGTCAAAGTGCCCTGAGGAGAAAGAACTAAAAAGGAAAAAAAAAGTGCTGAGACACGATTTGCTGTCATCCCTTGTTGCAGTGATTCCGTTTTCTTATCTCTTCAACAAGATAATGTTTATTTTCACTTCATTTTTTTTCTTTTCTATTCTATTCTATTAGATAAGATTATGGCAAGGCAGCGAGTCAAGCAGTGGTTAGAGCTGTTGAAGGTCGCAGGTTCACTTCCCAGCCTTTCTGTTTGGAGTTTACATGTTCTCCCTGTGCGCTCATGGGTTTTTCTCCCAATACTGCAGTTTCCTCCCACAGACCAAAAACATGTATGCTATATTAAATGATAACTAAATTGTCCAAAGGTGTGAATGAAAGTGTGAATGGTTGTTTGTCTGATTTGTCTTTGTGTTCCTATCATGGACTTGTGACCTGTCCAGGGTGTCCCCCCTGCCTCTCACACAGTGACTGCTGGGGACAGACACCAGCTCCCCCCGAGACTGAAAACAGAAAAAAGGGTAAAGAAAATGGATGGATGACATTTTATATAATATTATATTGAGGGTGTTTGAACAATATTTTTCCAGTTCCATTATAGATTTTGATTTGCTACTTCACTCACACCTTTGAAAAAGCCTATGCAAAAAAATACATTAAAATACATGGCTCAATTAAGAATAGTGTGCTATGACTTTTTCTAGTAACAGTGCGTCATATGGACAACAGCTACAACTGGATTTTAGTGAAATGAATGAGAAAACCTAACCCTTTTTGGAGCTCTATTCACAGAAGAAACAATGGTTCACAGAAAGTCACCTATTTCTAGACTGAACTGGCATATTAATATATATTTTTAGTTTTTAGATAATCAAATCTTGAGTTTTTGCCCAAATTTTTGCAAGCAAACCCTTTTTCCTCTCACAGTCTCATTGGCCCCCACTGTATTTGAGCTCAGAATTTTCCCATGAAACTGGCAGCGAAGGGTCTTAAAACTTGTCGTATCTCCTACATAAAACACTAGAGCTATAACATTATGTAATGGACTATTCTGGTACTTGCAGTTCAGAATTTTTTTGCAGTACAATTTATAGTTTTACACAACTGCTATTTTGTTTAAGGGTTACTGTCTGCCCGTCTTATATGGGGTGCAGTCAGGGAGTGAGACACAGGTGTGTGGGTAACTCTAATGAGGCATTGTCAGCAGCTTTAACATTTGCATTGGCATCTTTCAAACATTCTTCAGATATTATAATACATTACATTACATTATATTATGATACAAATTGTTTCACAGTATGTTGTTCAGGTTATAAAACGTTGTAAAACAAAAATCACAGCAAGAAAATTCACCTAATTGCCTTCATGTCAATTAAACTCAACTTTTTCAGACATTTGCATTATTTGCAGCAGGGTTCCTTCTGAATGAAAACCTGTCTCGATCGCCACAAGAAAACACCTGCAGCACTTTATTCTAATAAACTCCAGAATTTTACATCTCCGGGGGCTTTTTGATGGGGCTAAGAAGATTGATAAGCCAATTCTTTTATAGATGAATATAAGACCATATGTGCTTATCAACCAAAGTCAGGAAGTGTGAGTTGATTTCGTAAGCTGACCAAGTGTTGTGACAAAGCATAGTGCGATTTTGATTGGTGAGTTTGATAAACCAAAAGTTTCCCTGTGTAAGATTTTATTATTGAACCCACTTTGTGCTACAGTATCCTGTTTTGCATTCTGAATAAATTTTCTGAATATTTATTTACATATTATCAGTTCAGATGGGAGTGTAATGGAGACACTCCTTTATAAACTAAATGGAAACACTTTTCTGTGATGGGGGAGAAGGTTGGCCAAAGGCATTTAAACATTGGGGGGGTATATTGTGGAAGATTGAGGAAATGGGAGTGGGTGTGTCTTTGTTTTTTAAAGTAGGTTTTTCCCTCTGTCAGAGATCCCACTTGTTGTTGTGACATGTAGAGGCACATCTAAAAGCAAACTCCTCCGAGACAGCTGAGGGCGACCTCAGTAAAATGCAAATGAACTCCACCAGAGGATCTTAGAGAAAACACAAAGCTGTCTAAACTGGAAGGCTGTTAATATGTTAAGTTTTGACGCTTTATTGTGTGATGAAGAATTGCAGACAGCTCCACAAAAGCAAGAACCCAAACTTTTTCTGACCCAGTTACCTCAGCTGTTCTGACTCTGGCCTGTGGTGTTACTGGAGTTCTGCCTCCATATGTATCGCTTCCAAGATTCCTCATGAACTTTTCATGTGAGGTGTCTTATAAATTATGAGGGCTCCTCTCGACAACATTATAGAGAAAAAATAAGTCTGCCTTTTCTTTTTCTGGCTCTTATCATAAAAAAACAAAGGACAGCTCAAACAGGGAAAGCCTCTATTTCCCGACAGCTCAGAGTCCTGTGCGGAGCCACATGAATCTCTCCGCTAATTTCCAATGACTTCTCTCCACCATCTGATTATAACATTTATGCCCTGGCTCAAAAATCTCACTGGAAACCTCTCAGTATAAATATTGATTGGCTATTAAAATTTCACATCTTAATTCAGTGCGATACTGAATGTCTGGGATCACAGGAAGGAATTCTCAAAATGTCGTTTGGGTGTCAAAAGGAGAAATAGAAAGTCATTCTCTGCAGTGAAGGAGCTACACCGTGCAAGTATTATCATCGCTAATTGTAAATAATGCAAACCATCTCATTCTTTCAATTATTCAGCTTTATGTCCTGGTTTTGGGTTGACAGAAATGTAGTGATGACAAAATATTGTAAGTTCCTCTGATGCACAAATGCCAAGGCATCTGTACTGTGAGCTGAGTAGCTGTGTCTTATTAGATTTCCACAAACACAGTACACCTACGCACAACCTAAGTGGATTAAATATGACGGATGATGACATTTGGAGAAAAGGCTCTTTCAGATTACTCAAATCTAATCTGGAACTCTAAATCAGGACTAATCAGTTGCTTTTCAAAGAAGCTTCAATCACAAGAAAATTTTCTGGCTTGCAAACTGGGTTTCTCACAAGAAAAGCCATTCTTTTATACTGCACCATTTTTAGGTTTTTTCAGGTTTTTTCTCCCCCCCCCCGCCCTTCTTTTTACAGCTTGATGTATTTGCATTTAAGAACGGCTGCTTTCTCTCAGCTCGTCTTACTACAGAAAGTCTTCAAAGACTTGTCCGGTGTAATTGCTGGACTGCAGCTGACGTATGAAAGCATAACAATGTTGTGTAACTTCGAAGCTCAAATGGCACTAATGAAAAGTTTCCATGTGACATCACAGGACCAGAGTGTAATGTTAATTTAATTCAATTAACCCCCTGTGGACCAATGAAAACTCACTGTGGCCATTTTAGATTAGAGGCTTGTCAAAGACGTTAGTGACACCAATAAAACTTTGCAATATGAAGACAATGATCCAGTCCAGCAGTGTGTTAAAGATCGCAGCCCCACTTTGATTAATCTTGTTAATTACTAGCCTTAGGGTTTCAAAAACTGCAAGCCCCTTTTTCTCCCTTTATCCAAACCAAAAAGCGGCCCAAGTGCCATCCGATTCTTTGTAATTATAAAAGTCTCATACTCTGGGAATTACTTTCCCCATAGTTCTGGATATACAGTGGGAAACATGCTGGACTGGAGTTAATTTTAACAAACCGTGGTGACTTTATGTACATTATTCAGTGGGGGAGGAGCAGGGCTCGGCGGATTTGCAGAGCAGCATGTTGCCTGCGCTTGAACTCTCTCCTAATGAGTCCCAGCAGTCACCTCAGTCGTGGGCTTCTGCCCTCGCTCTGTTCCTATCTCTCAGTTAACTCAGCTGTTGTTTAACCACAACATGACCCTCCCTCCCCCACTTCTGCTTGGGCAACATCCAGCCACAGTCAGCTGCGGACCCACACTCCATCCTTAACTTGCTCCAGCTGCCTCAGATTCACTTGTGACCCATTTCTCAACTCCCATGTCCTTGCTTTAACCAGCCAATGTCTGCATGTATGGTATGGAGGTGCACAGAGGGGCTGTTCAAATTTGTTACTAAATTCACTTCTGAGTTATCAAGTTGCAATTGGATAGCACTAAATACAATAGGCTTAATAGGCACTGAAAACATCTTCCAACGATTTAACGTCTGAGTGAAGATGTTTTAGGTTGATCTTTTTCTTTAATTTCTTTTAATTTTCTTTGTTCTGATTGTTTTTTAGCTGTTTGTACCCACGGTGGTCACCTTCAAAGGTGGTCTGGACCTCTTTTATCTGCATACGTTTGGTGGTCTGAAAGCAGTCTGATCTGAGCTGCATTGTAGGACCTACTACTGAACTGATGTGAACCCATACAAGCAGCAGAGTAATCACCTGGACAAGTCAAAACAAAACAAAAAAAAGTCTGCTTTAGTAGCCAACTGATTAAAGACAATTCAACAAGCATCTATCAGAAAATTTTGAAGACATAGCTTTTATTTTATTTGGGCTTTTTTCTTTTAATTTTCATGAAATGTTTATCAGAATTCTTTGTAATAAAATCCCAACAAAAAAAGACTTAAATTAATCATAACAGATTGCCAGGATGCAGTGGGTTGAGTTTCTGTTTAATTTGTGTGCTCTGATTGTTTTTGAGCACAGTGGTTACTGTAAGCTATAATGTACTGTATGAATGACAGAACAACAGTCTGAGAATGTTTTTGTGGCATTATATTTACCTAAATATAATGTATTTATAATGCATTTATATACAGTACTGTTGACATTTACAATAGAGCTGTGTACAACAGCTGACAGCTGAAAACGCACCATGTTTCACCGTGATGGATTTTTACAGGTTCAAATCTTCAGTCTTTGCTCTGACACTGAGCTCTGTCAAGTCACTAATCATTGTTTGCTCCTCTACTTCTCTTATATTGGGAATGCTATGTATTAAGCTTATCAAGAGATAACCACAAAAATGCAACTCAAACAGCTCTGAACCGTGTTAATGTTGAAATAATGTAGTTCCGATGTGTGAATGTGCTGTAAGTTTTACAGAAGCATCAGCACACCTACTGATGACCTGTTTGTTGCTCACTGACAGACCACTGTATGACATAGCTGTGTATAACTGCATACAGTGTGGTTAATTATCATTCAAATACAAAAACATGTTGAGGTAAACATTTAAACGGCAAGGTGTGAACACTGCTGACACTTGCAATCAGATCACCAAAAACAGATACAATGTTCAAAGTCTGGACAGCCTCAGAGTTCATCTTGTGCACATTCACCCACCATTTAGGCCACCAAGGCCTTTTCTCTGTCAAACAACTGCACTTTTTTTGAGCCAGGAGATTCATTTGACCTACGTCTAATGTGAACCAATTAAGGTCTTTACATCAGGGTGCACCAACGTGAAGCAGAATATCTCTTAATACCAGTTAAATACACATCCTTGTAGCTATAATACACCTACACATACTATCATGGTATGTGCTGTGTGATTAAGTGCTGATATAAAGCATGCTGCAGAGTCCCACTGAATGAGGTATCTAATGGGCATGGTAACTAATTCCAGGGCAAAGGGGATTAAAGGCTAAAGGAGGGAGAGCAGCAGAGGGCTGGCAGCGGAGGGTGCAGGGGGTGGAAAATAGAAATGAAATACAAATGCACTGAATCCTTGCCTCCTGAATCCTATTTTGCAAAATAGTATTAAAACAGATGTTTTGTTTAATCCTGGCAGTTAAATATTTTCAGATGCAGATGGGAGGAAAATTAAATCTTTAGTGCTTAAAAGAGAAAAAAAGATTTATTGAAAAATATGAACAATCAAACAAAACTGCGACATTTCAAAGAGGTAAGTTATCAATTCCTAATACTACACTTTTATATCTCTTTAAAATCTGGATGTTTTTTTTGTTTTGTTTTGTTTTTTTGTCCTGCTGTGGCATCTCAGGCATACCATATAGAGAAGATGGCTGCCTACATGTCCCATAACAGATTTAATCTACAATAACGGTAGCTCAAGATGAGAATCCTAATTGCATGATTTATTTTATTGAATCAAGACTGAATCTGAATCTAGCATCAGAGTAGGCAAGCCACATTGTTGTAATAGCAACCTGTTTGTATGACCTTCAGTTATCAGGACTTTTTTTGTGAATCGGTGTGTGAACTTGTGTGTGTGTGTGTGTGTGTGTGTGTGTGTGTGTGTAGAGGGGTGGGGCGAAAGGGTACGTGTAACAGAGACACAGTATACACATATACATACATACACACATATGAAAATACATAAAAAATACAAAAAAATAATAATAAAATCAATATCACAAATTACAAATATATATAGTATATATTATAAGCAAGAACTCTGTTAACAGTTTTAAGTTTTAAGTCTCTACCTGAAGGTCTTTCTGCTGCTATTTCTAAATAAATGTAAAAAAAAAAGGAAAACTAGAGGTTGAAATAAATATGTAGCTTTCTTTGAATCATAAATACCTGCAAATTGTACCCTGTAGCCATGAGCCATTTTCTAAAAACAACCTTTAGGTATTCCCTCACTAAATCTGTGGGTCACTAAGAGAACTAATCTAGAAAACCTTATGGCAGTTTTGTATTAACCGTTTATCCGTAAGTTTTTAAAAATGCTATTTCTGCAAGCAGCTAAGGCAGCTATTTTGTTTTAGGAGTGACACTTCCAGCTGAGAATACAAGTACATTTTCAGAAGAAACTATTGTTTGGTTCAAGTCAAGCACAAAAGCAGGGCACAAGGAGAGCTTTGAGTCACCTCATCAGCTGATGTCCACTGCATATTTACTCATATTTTATTTAGCAAAAAAGACAATAACTATCTTATCTTTTTTATTTTATCTGCTTGTTCAGTTTGAATCATTACACAATCGTGCACAAAAAATATGACTTTTTTTAGCTGGTTTTTTATGTTTCAAAAGACTTTCTGAATATCATGATACTAAATATAAACAATATTGGAAATGTAACATAAGCATTTTGTCAGATTAATGGGATTTTAATTTTTTTAATTTTTTGCTTATTTCCAAAATACTATTTTTTTCGAAGTGAAAACAAATTGCCATATCTATAATGCTCTTCCAGTTCTTTGACTAGTATTTTACATCCTCGGTTATAATATGACTTATAATCATTATTTCTTTAATTTTTCCAAAGCTAGAGGAAGGCAATTCAGATATTATATTTACTAATGAATGCATCATCAGAAGTCAGAGTGCTAAATAAACGTCTGTCACTGATAAAATGAATCTATATGAGGAACTAATGCTATGTTGCTTCACTTTGTCTTCCGCTTTAACCAGGCTTGTTTAACCCATTCCAGTTTCTGGGCTTCAATTCTATTATTTATATTATTTTATTTAAATCCTAAGTAAAATAAAAAGATTTGTTGCATGGCAGTTGAGCAACGTTTATCACCTGCCTAAAGGTGGATGATAGAGTTTTAGCCTGTGCCTGTGTGTGCAATCCTGTCTGTCTGTTAGAAAAATATCTCATAAAACTACTTGATGAATTTTAATGAAACACTGAAAGTAATCATTGGATGGACATCTACAACTAATTAACTGTTGAAGTAAACACAATTCAAAATGATTGCCACAACTAATCGAACTTAGCCAACACAAAAACAGTTGCAACTCAACACTGCAAAAATCTGATGTGGTAGCAGCTGAGAGTCATTCACAGCAAATACTTTGAATGTGAGATTGCACATAACATTACTTTCAAGGCTTGACCAAAACAGCTATTAACTTTGATCAAAAATGGCTACAATCTGTCATTTTAACAAAAGATGATCTTAGTCTAAAACTCTGGGGTGAAAGGCGCTGGGCGATATGCATTCCTGAATTCTAAGCCTTTAATAATCTAACAATATAATCAGTCATATATGTTGATCTGTACGGGTTACTTTAGAATCAAGTCCAACCCACAACTCCACAGAAAAACCAATTTTCTGTCTGTTGAAGTGAGCGTGATGTCAAACGATCTTTTTTACAAAGAATAAAAACTATCTGCCAAATACTGAGCAAAATAAGAGAACAGAATAAAACCTCAGCACTAAATCAACTCTGGAACATTATCCAGAGGAATATTAGGAACATTTTTATCAAAGCAAAATCTGTTCAGTTCAGGTTCACAACTCTATTTTTGATCTATAATAAGTGTTTCTACACAAACACACAAAAAAGCTTTGAACCCAGCATACTGCATTATTTTTATAAACAGAACACTTGGACATGAGACATTAAGTGTGATTACATCAACAGTGAAAAGAAACATGGCTTACAGGAACATTTTACTTGTTCATGTTGGTGACTTATTCATAATTGGCCCACTGAACCGGGCTGAAGGAAAAAAAACAGCAATAGAACGCTAAAAGCAAACATAAAAAGTCTACCATCCTGATTGATTTCCTCTGACCTACACTGGTAGTAAAAGTACAAAAATTACAGAAAACATACCCTATTTCTGGTACACATTAGTGAAAATCTAATATGGATAACGAGTTAACTCCTACAGTACAAGGAGAAGATTTCTAATATAGGATTAGTTTGTGTAGGTAAAATGACAAGACTTACATTTTCATTGTTACAATTATTGGGCTTTTTGTCAACTAAAATTCAAGACTTTTAAAAGATATTTTGTCATACCACAGTATTATACTTTGCATCATTTACAGCTGAAGTTATTCTCCCTTCACACTTGATTAAGGTGTCACTATTATGTAAAAATCATCCAGAATGTGGATGCTTTGTGCTCGGTCTTGAGGTATGCAGCGTACTGTGCTCCTCATGGGTGTCATGTGTCCACAATGGTTTTGAGACCAATGAGGCCAGCAAAGCCACATGGGCAACAACTGCAATCAGGCAATCATGGAAACAACCTAGCACAGATGTGATACTTATAGCTGTATCCTGATGTGGTCTGAAAGAGTCATACCAGGGTGGATGTATAGAGTGTGAGGAGGGGGCAGGAGAGCATTTTGGGATGCAGAAAATAAAGAAAGGTATATTACTAAGAGTGTAGCAGCAGCGAGAGTGCCTTTAAACTGAAGGTTTTTCAGAATTGCTGCAATAGCTAAGTTGTAATAGGTTATGGAGAGGTTGTCATTCAGTATGAAGGGAGCCTTACAAGTAAAAAAAAGCAGCTTCTTACCAAAATAATCCTCAGATGGAGGGTTGTCCATGTCAAACAGCATCTTCTTGGTCAGGCGATCCAGCTCATCTTCTGGGTGAGCCGTGGGAGCACCACCCTGAAAACCAAATATAAAATTCATCAATAAACAAAAAAAAAAAAGTTAAAAATGAAGATGAAGCACTGTCTCAAGGTGGAACAGAACACATTCAGTGTAATTAACATGCTGTGTATGAACCTCAGTCTGGTTTCCCCTCTGGCATGTCTGACCCTGGCTAAAACCCAGCTCAGGTTTCCTTTTGTGCCCAGTATGTGGGGAGAAAAAACTGTGACCCTGACTGATCCTTCTGTTTGTAAAATATGATAGCAAAAGCAGAAAAAGAGGCAAACATTATGAGACATCCTCCTTTCAAGCCTGGTACATTTGGGTGATAGGTCGGGAGATAGTTATTCAGATGTACTTTGAGCACAAAAAGACTCGAGGTGAGATCTGCACTGGGGTTTAATCTGAGATAGGCTCTCAAACAGATGACATAACTCTCTGAAGAGGCGTCTTTCCTCATTTCCTTGTAAGCCTGCCCTTGTTCTTATCGTGCCGTCTCTGACATCTGCCTTCTGTGTTCTGTTTTGGGCTGACGTGTTGTGCTTGACATTTTCTGCCAGTCACCCTCAGAGCCTGAGAATCCCCTTCTCCTCCAGCTCTGGCTCAATCCCATCACAGGTACCTGTTTGTCCTTTTCAGAGACCCTCGGAGGCCTGCACTCCATTCACTGCGCGCTGCGTGGCTGAGCCGTTTTAGAAAACAGTGATCCTCTGATGGCCTTCCTTAGATTGGCCGGATCTTTACAGTAGTTTTGATTTTCAATATCGCTGCATGGCCTGAAATCTGAGCTGACCTTTTTTGGTGCTCCTAATTGTGACATTTGGGATCTAGGGGAACATTAGCAAACATTCTGGCTTTTTACTCATTTTTTATGTGTCATATAAGAGAATCTATATTGTCAATGAGAGCTTTAATTAAAACATATTTTTGGATTCTGAATGTAAGAGTAATTAACCTGGTATTATTGAATGTGCATTATTCTTTTGCATTTAAGCTTTAGATGCTTAAAAGGATATGGTGAGGGCTCAATTAAACCCTGTGATATTTGTTTACAGACTCAGCACTCAAAACCATTTGATTCTAACAATGTTTTTAAGTCAAAATATCAAAAAAGATTTAAAGAGTTTAAAGAGAGCATTTGTGTTTTTATCTAAAAAGAACATGGAACAAAGTACAACATAGTTAATTCTTTGAATAACAAGATGTATGATTAAAATAGTGAAGATTAGTGTTGTAATTTCCCATTTGAAATCACAATGAATGTACTCTTTTACTGCCAAAAGCATGACACAATAACACAGCAGTGTGTCAATGGTGCTGCAGAGGTTTTAAGTTCACTGTAGGGCAGCATTTTGTTAACATTAGAAGATTTCACACCTAAAAATTAAAAAGGTTTTTTCCAAAAACAAAAATAATCATACTCCCAGTGTTTCCACACAATATTTGGTTTGTATCAGGTGATGTATGTAAATAGCTGTGTAGAGTGTAGAGGAGCACAGTGGTAGCGTACCCATGACAAAGGGTTCGTGTGCATTGTTGTAGATTGGTTGTTGAAAACTAAAAGCGGGACGGGCCACGCTGGCCTCTTACCAAGCCTACAACTCTATCACACCACCAGCGTCATGCTAACACCAAAGCATTGTCAGCTGCCCCTGCTGTCCCAAGATGACAATGCCAACTCCCACAGCAGGGCGAGACAAATTGCCTCTGAAGGCTCTGGACTCCATAAGACATCAAGAAGTCTGTTCGTGGACACGTGGTTGCGAGACAATTGTTTTCGCACAGTCCACGAGACACTCAGATCAGAACTCCTGGGAGGATCCTCCCTCCTCTTACAGCGTTAAAATGAGTTTCTTTCCGCTTGCTTCTCAACTCTCCCTTCCATGTACAGAATTTTGCTTTCCTTATCCCGACGACACATGTTTTTTTTTTTGTTGTTGTTGTTTTTTTAACAGACTGAGACAGTATATGGCAGTATGCTGCCGAACGAGGCATATGTCCTCAGGGCCACCACAGCCACGAAAAGCTGCCTGTGTGTCTGCATGGTCTTTTTAGGTTAATAGGTTTTTTAGATTTGCTGGAACAGTTGTAAAGACGGCTGTATTTTCTAACAGCCTCACAATGTACTAAAGTACTAAAAACACAGCAGCAGCATGATAGCTTTCATACTGAAGGAGGATTTCCAAACTTGCAGCAATCCAACCATGTTAAACTTGTTGTTTAGGTCACAGAGAGCACAGTGGGGTCTTACCCAAGGTAAAGATGTAAAACTTCAGGCTAAAAGATTTCAAAAATGCATTGTAGTCTAAAAAAAAAAACAGAAAAAGAAATACAGCCTTGTTTTGATATTGGATGCATTTACATCTAACACATCTCTGACAATGTTTGTTTATATGTGCCGCTCCACACCAAGCTGCTGTTCCACAGAGTGGACAGAGTTGAAGATAAAAAAAATGATTTAAAAAACTTGTTTTGGTAGCTGTATGCAAGTTAAATTCATATAAACATGGAATACATCAGCCCCTCCGAGAAAGATTTCTGAATAAAAAGCCACTCTTGACATTTATGAATGATGTAAAAATGTCCTGAATTATTAAAACACTGTAAACATCATGCTGTAAGAAGGCCAGGAGGCGTAAGATCTTTTGAGGTTTATGAATAGTGTAGCTTCATCAATTCATTTAAAACATGGGCCAAATTTTCAACACATTTCATTGACAAAGCAACATTTTCCAGGCCGAGAGCAGGCAAGTGTGTTTTGAAATTGTTTTTTGTTTTAGTGGTCACTGCATTTCATTTTTTTTCTTTTTAAATCAGTTCTAACTAACAGAGTAAAACAATAATAGCAATGAGGTGCATATGCAATTTTATCAGTTACAGCAGGGAATTTTAATTTATTGAGCTCAAATTAGCCACGTTTTTTTGGAAAAGAATATTGCTTTTCCATGTTACATTAAAAAATTATACTGTACTAATTGCTGAAGTTAATGTTAAAAAAGCAGAGCTGTTACATTTCTTTTAACCAAAGAGAAATTTCTGCTTGAGACTGGGGGCCAATTTCTGGATGCCACTAATTGCCTACATAGTGGGTTGATGTTGTTGCCTTACAACTTTGTAAATAACTTTTCAATGTGATCAGAGGTAACGGACCTACACAAAATACTCAAGCTTAATAAAGTCAATTGAAGGAAAAAAACTTGTTTTAAATAATTCTAAAAAATAAAAAACGGTGGGCGCACGTGTTTAAACTACCCACCCCCCACTCCAAAAGTCAATACTTTTTAGCACCAACTTTTGCAGCAGTTTCAGCAGTAAGTCACTTCAGGTTCATCTCTATTATCTTGGTCCATCTAACCACTGGAATTTTTGTCCATTCTTTGTGACCAAACTGCTCCACCTCCTTCAGGCTTGATTGGTGCTGCATGTGTTCAGCAACCTTTAAATCAAACCAGAGATTCTCAATTGGACTGAGGTCTGCACTTTGGCCAGACCATTCCAGGACATTTAACTGGTTCTCCTTAAACCACTGGAGTGTTGCTTGAGCAATGTGTTTGGGGTTATTGTCCTGCTGGAAGGTGAACCTCCATTTATGTCATCCATCTTTCCTTCAACTCTGACCAGTATCCCAGTCCCTGCTGATGAACAACATCCCCACAGCATGATGCTGCCACCACCAGGGATGCTGCCATCCAGTGTGGATGATGTTTTCAACATGATGAGAGGTGTCAGGGTTGTTCCACACATGGTGTTGACCTTGATGGCCAAAACGTTTTAATTTTAATCTCATCTGACCACAACACCTTTTTCTGCATGTTTGGGGAGTCTCCAATATGCCTTTTGGTAAACTCCAAACAGTCCGCCTTCTGTTTCTCTTCAAGCAAAGTCTTTTTCCTGGCCACTCTTCCAAGAAGCTCAGCGCTGTGCAGATTACAGTGGTCCTATAGACAGATCCTCCCATCTCTGCAGAAGCAGTCCATAAGGGTTATCTTTGGTCTCCTGGATGTTTCTTTGATTCTTTACCTGGTCTGAGTTTTAGTGGGCAACCCTATTTTGACAGGTTTATTGCGGTTTCATTGTATTTCTATTTCCTAATAACAGATTTATTGGAGCTCTGTGGGATGTTCAGTGTTTGGAATATTTTGTTATAACTTTACCTGACTTGTCTTTCTCCACAACTTTGTCATTTTATCTTTGCCTTTACTACTTAGAGGTGTTGATTCTGGAGGCTATCAGAGCAGGTGTATACATACTGAGATCATTGGACACTAGACTGCCCACAGATGGCTCTTATTGAACTACTTCTGTAGCTTCTGAAGGTAATGGTTGGGGCTTCAAAGCAATAAGGGTGAATACTTCAGTTTTGTATTTTTAAATTTATTCAAAGAAGTTCTTTTCCACAATTGAATTTTATTAATCTGGAGTTTTTTTATAAGGATTAATTACCTAAAATCAAAATGAAAATCCATTTAAATTCGAGTTTGTAAGGCAACAACATAAAACAATACAAAAGGGGGAGAATACCTATAAAAAATATTCGGCTGTAAAAGAGGTTTAAAGTTGATTTTTTTTTTCCTCCAATCAAGAATGTTCCCTTTCATTAACTTGACTAACTGCATGTGTCAAACTGACTTTTAAGCATAAGTAGTTTTAGCTTCAACAATACAACAAAGGTGGTATTTCAAACATACAGCTCAGGGTGTGCAAAATGAGTCCAGTCTGTGGTTTATATCCAGCACTGAGGAGAAATGCTGAGCTCTGCTTACTGTCCACTGTGTATCAAGGAGTGACTAAACTTTATGATGCATGACGTGCACTTGGCCCAGCTCAGGATGCAGCATGCTGATAATAGAAGCTCAAACTGTAGGGCTCATTAACTCTGACGGATCAACACGTTCAATGTGAGAATCCATCTGCCATGCAGGAGCACTCCTTAGAGAACAGCTGGGTCTGGATTCTTTGGCACCTTGTACCTTTTCTGTTGTCAGGAGCAAGGATCACATAATAAAAGATTAGAGGGAGATGAAAGAGAACATTCCTCAGTACTTAAGTATTCCCTTTTTGCCCCCTTAAATGACCTACCTTTTCTTGGAGACACAGCGGTCAAAGGTGGTGACTGAATTTAGACAACATGCTTCACACACAAACACAAAAAAACTGTTCAGTGTTTATATCTCTTACAGAAGTTTTTGTTGTTGTTGTTTTTTTTCCAGACAACCTGTGTTGTTAATTTGAGACCGCAAAGTAGACAACTCAACACCATTAATCTTAGCTCCACATCAAAAGCATGTCGGAGAGGAAACGAAATGCTGCTATAACCAGAAACAGACTTTTGACTTTAAGCTTCATTTATATCTTATCCACTCTCCGCCGCCCTGCAGCAATGCTCTGCCAGAGAGTTTAAAGCACCTTGTTAGGGAGTCTTTTGTGACAGCATGGAATAATTTTTCACTTGAATAAGAGAAAGAAATTGCTTCCCTGCGTGCTTTATGATTGCTTCGCAGCTCCTGTTCAGCTTTTCAGAGACAACAATAGAAGCCGTAAAGCAGCTATGCGTGCTGCAGACGTGATTTTCCAGTTATGTCTGGCTCAATTCTGCAAATTGTTTGCCTGTGCCCTCAGGACACTCAGACCCTGTTTCATTGAAGTTTGAGCTTGAATTTAGTGGGTTAACAGCTGCACCTGTTTTCCACTGTTACGTACACTGAGGCTGAAGAGGCTCATAGGTTTCGGTCATCTGCTGCTTGCTTTTCTGCCATCAGCTGTGACACGTCTAAAAGACATCCTGATGGACCAACAAATGCCCTCAGATAGATGATTTCCTGAGCATTGTCAAACGCCAGACCACTTACAATCAAAAACAACAATAACGTGTGTAAGTGACCGCCGCTATGTGCGACTTGATCCAGCCTGACAGAGTCTGGGAGCTGATCACTGCCTGACTGCCACATCTATGAATAAAGCTGTGTGCAGCACTCACTGTGGCATTGGCATTGTGTCAGAAGAGATTAAGTGAGGAGTGGAGTAAGGGGTGGGGGGGTTTGGGGGTGGCTTTCCTGACAGGCTTTCTCACCTGATGCCCTGACAGCATCACGTCCTGCTAGAAATCAAACCTCAGGCCTTCTCCCTCCTGCTTCCACTGAAGTGACAGAGACAACTGTTCTCAGGTCAGCAGAGCTGCACCTTTTGTTACAGCAGGTGAAACAAGCGTAGGAGAAGATGGAAGTCTCAGCTTTTTACGTACATCATCTGCTAAAGTGGAGAACATACAGATCTGTATAAAGAAACCTGGCAGAGAGCACCGAGTCTGTCACAGTAATCACACAACATCTCTCTGCTTTAATGTGAGGAAGATGGAAATGATTTATCAATCTAATCCTCCTGGAGCCGGGACCCAGACGTACAACTCATACATGCATTATTTAGAATTTTAGATCATTGTTTGCAGATTTCAGTCACTAAGGAATATGTGTCGAGCTTCAGCTGTTAGTTTAGTCGCTTCATTTGTTTGACAAACAGCTGCCGTTTCCCTTTGCTCACGAGTGGAGATTTTATGTTAAATGTTTAGATGAGGTGAAAATACTGGTTCGACGAAGGAATAAACTGTAGCTAATGAAAGTCAACATGTAATTGCCTCAAACAACTGATTTTAGATGACCAACACATACAGATTTTTTTGTTTAAACCAAGCTGGAAGTTTCAGAAAGAGTTAACAGGTTCCCCCGCTCTGAGAGGACTGACTGCTGTCTACTGCAGGCAAGATACTGACTGCTCATAATTCCACTTTATATAAAAAAGAGCTATCTTTGAAGTATATTTTTCAGCAACATTACTGACAATGCAGACAGTAGAAAATAGTTCAATATATTTACAACACTAAGGTATTTTTGATTTAATTAAACCTGACTAAATTTAAACGTCATGGTCTCAGAAGGAAGCTGTGGGTGAGACAGTAATGCATTCACAGTGAGCCAGCAGAGAAATCTTTCTTTTCTTTGGTTGTACAAGGTGAGCGTTGTATGACTCAGGTATTCAGTTCTCCACAAAACTCTCATTCATGATCAGAAGCCTCACCCAGTGTGAGAGAAGGTGGCGACTCAGATGGCAATAAAACATGGAAAAAACAGAACGTCTAATAGGAAAGAATGTTACATTATGCAAATTCAAAATCAGAGGTTTTGCTAAACAACTAACCAATCTGCACATTCATCAACAATTTCTGAATTCTTGAAACTGGAGAGGACAATGGGCTGTGCATCTCTGCTCTGTGGCCAGAATAATATGTCTCAGTACACTGGTAATAATTCAATTCATTAAAAATACATAAGCAAAAAAAAACAAAACAACAATACAATACAGATCTGCACCTAATCATGATACAAATCAACCTTTTCTCGAAAAACAAAACCAATTCCGCCTTTAATCACAATACAATGTGATTCAATAAGAATTTGATTAAACACATTTAGATAAAATAAAATACAAAAAAGGAATGGGTCAATTATTGAGACTATTTTTACTGACTTAAAAGAAAAACAACTGCTCATGAACAAGTCTTGTTTAAAATGAGAAAACACTGTCTCAAAACTTCCCTCACAAATAATACACAAAAATGCATTGTACTGCAAATTAATTAAAACTACTAGCAACAGATGTGTGTAACTTAATCAGTGAGCAGCAAAATTCATCTTCTATAATATAAATAAGAAAACACAAATTAACTTTTTGTTCTAGAATGTTAATTGAGCCACTTGGTAAGAGTGAAGCACACTTTCAGTGTTTGTTGCTGTTTATACTGACACTGCTGCAGTTCTTCTCCTGAACAGTAGGGGTTGCTAATGAAAAACATTACTGCTAAATAGCAGAAACTGTTGCTTAGTGGAAGTGCGATTAAAATGCAAAAAATAGGGTAGGAAAAACACAAGTTTGCACCCCCACTGAAAAAAAAAATATATATATATATATAATGGGGTGGAGTTGCTCACGCACTGATCAGATACCTATTGTTCTTATATAATGGTTGAGAAAATAAATTTTCGTCAAGAACCTAAGCTGTGACACAAACCAGATAAAACAATTAATTCTTTAAAAACATACTCAGTGTTTATCATGTTGTCATTTTGACTGATAAAAATTAATCTCTGGGTCACACGATGATTTTGAGACAGCTTGATTTGTTTTGCTTTCTGTTGGCAGAGAAAAAGTTTTTGACACCAGCCGAATGAGTTCATTTATTTGTTGCAAGCCACAATAGTGATTGGGATTGGAATAATTGTGCAAAAAGTGAATTCAATTTTTTTCTGCCAAGTCAAATGCAACAAGCAA
Source organism: Kryptolebias marmoratus (assembly GCF_001649575.2). NCBI lineage: Eukaryota > Metazoa > Chordata > Actinopteri > Cyprinodontiformes > Rivulidae > Kryptolebias > Kryptolebias marmoratus. Next base: position 19,223,110 of record NC_051453.1, on the reverse strand, counting down.
AAACAATGAGGTTGAGAGAAACTGCACAAACCAGCAAGTTGAATGTGTTTAGAAGGGAGAAAAAAAAATCCAATGAAAGACGAGAGCTGAACAACAATACGCTGCGTCTCTAAACACGCAGCCATCACTCAGCTGCACAGAGCTTTTGTTCTATTCACTAAATGTAATATTTGCTCCTCAAACCAAAAGCATCTGTCTTACCTTTAATAACAGCTCAACATGCCCTGCAGAATCAGCACAAACTGAGGAAGACATAATCACACCCAGCCATTTTTATCCACAGATTAAATGATGATGGACTTTATAATAGAAAATGCTCTTTACTGTCAATAGAGCTGCAGCTTTACTTCAGGCTCCTAAAAGAGATGCTTCAGTCAGCTCAAAATCTGACATCCAGTTTTTTTTTTCTTTCTAAATCACAATGGTATTATCTGAAATGGACAGAGGGTCTATAAAAGGAGGAAAACACAGGTTATTAAGGAGTAATAATAACCACAACAACAGCAAATGGACCACTGCATTAGTAAAGGTTCATGAGGGATTGAATCTTTTTTATTGGATTGGAAATATCTAAAAATAAGCATTTGTTCCTGCAACACTAAATGAGTGATTATAGCAGCTTAGGCAAGTTTATTTTACCAAAACAATGAAAGGATCAGTCACACTATCCTTTCAGCGTTGTGTGCATCTGTGTTAGTGTGCCTAGAAACAAGAAGTCGGGAAAAACTAAGTAGACACCTTTTTAGTTTTAAAGTTTTGCATATCAGGACAAAATAAAAACGACCTGGTCTTAACATCAGACAGATGCAACCCCTGGTAAAAAAAATCAAGGAATCACCACTCTTGGATGTTCTTTCAATTGTTTAATTTTGTATTAAAAAAATATTCTCAAGATTTCACTTTTTTTCCCCTGTACTTGATTTAAAAAAAAGCATCTATGACTGACTACAGCAATTTTGTTTCCTTCTTTTTTTTTTTAATTGTTTAATGCCAGAAAGTTGGAATTTTGAAAAAAGGATAATTTTGTAGCGTGTCTGTGATTTATTTTTTACACTAAATTAAACAATTGAAAGAACATCCTCCAAGAGGGGTGAATACATAATTTTTGCCAGGGTTTGTACAAGATCTGATGAACAACAACGCATGCCTTAATGGGTTATGTCAAACAAACAAACAAACAAACAAACATCATCACTCCAGTATGTTCAGGATGATCTCTGAAGATTTCTGTTTGGGATCATTGTTCTGTTTCATCATGACCCAGTTTGGTCCAAGTTTCAGCTGTCGGACTGTAGAATCCTTGGGTCCACAGAGGAGTTCACAGTTGATTCAATGACTGCAAGGAGCCCAGGAGCTGTGGCTGTAACACAAGCCCAAATCACTACCCCTACACCACCATGCTCGACATTTGGCACGAGGTGTTTGTGCTGATATGATGAGGTTTTTTTTCCTAAAATGTGATGCTGCACATTAAGGCCAAACATCTCTACTTTGGTCTCATCTGTCCAAGGGATACTGTACTACAGGTCCTGCAGTTTGTTTTAAATGCAGCTTTGGAAATCTCAGCCGTTCTGCCATGTTCCTTTACAAAGATGAGGGTTTATTTTGGTAACCCTTTCAAACAGGCTGTTTTCCCTAAATGTACTGTAACAGTACAACAAACTTAAGACTTTTACCCTTACTTGTAGAGTCTGAGATGGAGTTTTCAGTTTTTTTGTAACTTCTTTAAATGGTAAACAGTCTGACTTTAGGGTCGTATACTGCAACATATACCCCTAGGAAGTTGACCAAATGTCTTGAATGTCTTTTCTACTTTGAATAAACTCTCTCTCTCTCTGTGTAGAAATGATAGACTCCAGAATATTTGGGACTCACATTATGACTCTTCCCAGTAGTAGCAGTAACCTCTTTGAGATAATTTCTGATGCCTTTTCTTCTTGGCACTGTGTTAACATACGCTCAATGATAAAAACTTCTGTTTCTATAGAGGTGCTTGCACCTTTGATCAGCAGCATCTGGGTGAGACCTTTTAATTTTTATGAAAGCTGTAAAGACGGAATTTTGTCTTTTTCTTGAATAAATAAAACGGTTAAAGAGGTTGCATCTGCCTTGATTTAAAAGCTTATAATGTCACAAATTAAATTTTTTTTTTTTTTTTTGATACACAAAATCCTGGAATAAGTAATTTAGTGAGCTTACTTTTACCTTCAATTTTGGAGATTAAAATGCTGAAAAACAGTTTTATGAGCCATCAGTACACAGATGATGGCTTTGTCTCATTGGATACTGCTTAGATTTGGTTTTGCAGCTGGTCTGTGTGACACAGCAGAGCACCTTCAGTGGAAACGTTGGCATCACGTTATTACTGATGATGACTCATTTAGAGGACTGACAGGGCAAATTTAGAGTGACAACTCTGAATGGCACAACAGGTTTTCCACTTAAAAGAAAAGAAACGTGATTTTTTTTTTCAGGGGAGGTAAAATTTGCCCTGTCATTTTCCCCGCAGCTACATTTATTGGTGCCTTTCATGCAAATAATGCAAAAGGAAAAATCTGTTTGTGGCTTTACATAATCCAGTTGATGAATTTGCTGCTTGCAATTCTAAACAGGTTAGAATAATCTGCATCGCGTTACACTGAGAGAAGAACCATTACAGAACTGCGAATGAAGCTCAGGGCCACATTCGGAGGAGGCACAGAGAAAGTATACATTTTCTTCAAACAAAATAGGTCATGCTGTTTCAGCTCTAATTAAATGCTGAGAAAAAATAATAATAGTCAACTGTAGAGCAGCTGTGTACACAGCAGCCAGCAATAATTAAAAATTAACCAATTCCATAACTGTCGTTTTTCACAGCCAGTCAAATCTGCGCCCTAAACTGAATTTATATAAAGGAACTGACTTCAGAGTGTTCGCAGACATGTAACGTATGGAGAGGGGTCTTTCACTGTGTAAGATGGTGCGTGCATAAAAACTAGGTCATCTGTTCAGAACTGACACATCCCCCCCTGCAAACAGATATTTGAAAATCTGAGAGTGAAGAGCTGGGTGCCACGAGCAATCCAAAGAAAAAAAAACAAAAAAAAAACAAAAAAAAAACCCAACCACAACAACAAATGACTGCACAAATTGCTGGGCCTGAGATAAAACTTATTTGGCGCCCCTTTGTGTATCATTACAACCCCGAGAACGTAGCAAACTTCATATTAAACAGGATGCAGGTTTTCCTGGTTTTGGGTGAGAACTCAGAGGATTTTTACTGCTGCTTCTTTATGTGGTTACCTGAAGCTATATTTAAGCACATGTGGTGGACATAATGAAGACTCATACAGGTCATCTCCTCAAATCGATGTACTGGCAACATGTGCTTCCCTTTTGTAACACACAGTGCTGTCCACCTCCTGTGTAATTTCACCTCCTGGGCAAACCATAATATAGCCCTCTCCTTTCCTCTCTAAACAGCTACATGGTTTATCTGAAACACACTCCTACCAAACAATACAGCTGAAACGCCACAGCCAACAATACACAGAAGCCAATCTGCAACGAGACACTTCCTTGATTAGAGAAAAAATAGTTGAGAAAGTGCACACGTTTTCACTCCAGGGAGAGAAAAAAAAAAAGATTCCCATTTGTGGACAGGAGGAGGATGTGAGGAGCGTGGGGAGGAAGAAAGTTCCAGCCAAAAAAGCAGAGAGAACTTGTTTGTGTGAAGAGAGGAGTCTGTGATTATGGGGGAGACCACGCACAGGAGAAGCCAGCAGGGGCCACTGTTAATGAAGAGGGGTGGGCAATATGCTTAGAGGAATACGTTCCCAAAGCCTGTTAGACAGTTTACAGACGTGCTAAAACTACACATTTCACAAATAATACTTTAAAAGTTCTTGCTTTAGAATTAAAGGAATGGATCGGACGTGCTGCAGCCTGAGAGCTGAGGAGGCAAAATAAAAGATGGTTCAAGTCTTACATCTCCTAGATCAGAACGATGTGGAATCGATGCGTTAAAACTAATGCATACATGAACAATTGGAAAGATGAAAAAAGGTTTAAGTGTTAATCATCCTAAAATTAGAAGATCAAATTGTGTTTCAAATTGTTTTCGACATTGTCAAATTTATTTTACATATACTTACTTTACATATATATTAGCAGTCTTTATGACATTGTAATGAAAACCTTTTTCATGTAGGATTTAAAGTATGAAACAAAACCTGCACATTTTTTTCCTCATTACAATGATTACTATGCCTCTGTCACTACTGTTGGATCTCATCTTTACTAGGTTGGTTGAACTAATTTTAAATTGTTTGTTGAATGAAATAATATATTTTTGCCAGGTTTAATACTATTTGTATTATTGTGTCACAACCGTTTCATTTGTTTAACAAGAAAAGAGAGGGGATGCTTTCTAAATGCTATTTCGGATTAGGAGTTGAAGAACTGCGAGAACAACCCCACACAATAACCCAAACGGACCAAATTAAAGCTACTGAACAACCTCTGACGTAGGGGACACATCCTTCACTGCAGGACTGTGAAGAGAAGAAAATACACTCCTCAGATATTTCACACTGCTGGGGCTCACTGAAATGCAATGACAGATATTGATCTGGCTGATTATTTACCAGCTGAGCCGTTCATCTCAGAGGGACATGAGGAGAGCAGCAAGGCAGGGGGGTTATTTATGATCAGGTATGTGACACGCACTTCTGATGTTCTGGGAGAGTGAACCGGTCAATCAGCAACTAACAAAAATAAACCTGAAGCCGTGTTCAGCATCTACTGAGTGAGCTCAACAAGTTCAAATGAGCAGAAGCTAATCTCAGCACTGATGTCGTCATCATTTCATTTTTTATTACGTCATACTGTGTGTGTGTGTGTGTGTGTGTGTGTGTGTGTGGGGGGGGGGGGGTGTTCCCAGAAAAGTTTGGTTTTATTAACTGAAACATTTTTGTGTGTGAGCTCACTTTGTTTTGTGCACCCAAGTTGCAGGACAGGAATTCAGAACTTGCAGAAATCTTCCGACATTTTTTTTTTTTTGAGCGAAACAAAGTGCGAAGCATAAGTAAGCATTAAATTGTGAGTAACAAATTTAATGAAACGCAACAGCCTGGTGAGACAGCTACTATGGAGTTTTATAAAAAGCTGGGCTTTTTATTTCTTCTTCAAAATAACATATGTGTGAAGCACCATTTCTACACAAGAACCTTCTTGTTGTTATTCTTGTTTGTATTTACGCTGGAGATTTATTTAGGAACACATAATTGGTTTTAAACACGGAAGCAGCTACTGAAAAGAAGCTCTGATGTGTCGACAAGACAAAGTGAGATCCACGTTAAATTATGGGCCTCCAGGATCAGGTCCAGTGAAGTGACCTTTAGTCCATGAAGCACCCAGTAAACAGATCCTGTGTGGATCACCACCACCACCACACCATGTGTCATTTAGCAACGCGGCCATCGGTGCAGCAGTAATTACATCTAGCAGCTTGTACGTGAGGACTGCCAGGAGGGTCTAACTGATCTCCAACACACCGTCCGACCTACTTTGGAGATGTTAACTGATATGAGCTGATAGACTTTTGTTTCAATCTGTCAGGAGGGTTCACTGTGGTCTGCTACTGGACTTCTGCGCAGACTCAAATCTCAGTTTGAATCCTGAATTACAAATAAGTGGGTGTCATTTTGTCATCATGTAATTGTCTGTCCGTGTGTCTGTCTATTAGCAAAACATCTCACGAATCACTGGTCGGATTTCAATGAAACACTCAAAGTAATTCGATGAACATCTACAACTGCTTTAACTTTTGGAGGCAACCTGATTCAAGACGGCTGTTGCAGCTAATTGACCAGAGCAAACACAGAAATGGTTATGGCTCAATCAGTGCAACAGATATTGAGCTAAATTCTGAGATGGTAGTAGCTGAGAGTCCTTCACATCACATTCTGAACTTCCTCATTTGATCAACATCACAGTTTGGTAAAAAATAGTCATATTATGTCTCTTTTTATGGTGACTGTGTGGATTACCAACTAGTCAATTTAGGGAACAATTGATTTCTGAATGAATGAACAAGAAAACTACAAGTTTTTAGTCTGTACTGTTAAATAACTGGATACACTGATAATCTTCTTGCTGTGCGTAATTAAACTACCAAAAGAACGAGAATGTGCACATTGAAGAAATTAAAAAGAAAAAAGGAAACAAGGCTTATATGATTACACAGAACAAAAGCAATCAGAGACAAGATGCTTCAGGATATTATCTTAAGATGACGAGTCATCTCACAACAAAATGTCATTATCTTGAAATAATGAATTGAGATAATGTATTTATATATAGTTATGCATCTTGTGATAAATAAAATAATTTTGAAATCACAAATAAACTAAGGAAGTAAGTCATCAGAAATCAGGATAGTGCTGCAGGTAACTGATTCAAACTTCAAATGTCACATCAAAAAACATCCATCACCAATTAACTCGTTGCTGTTATAGATCATCTCCAACAGTTTTGGCGGTGATACGAAAGGATGAAACCAGGTGAAAGACAAAAATGAATTTTTTTTTTATCATAATCATCTCATTAGCCAGAGTTAACTTGTGATCTCAAGAAAAATACATTAAAATTAAAAGGCAGGTACAGCCAGTCTTGTCTTCAGTAATATAAACACCGATTTATTTTTTCCTTTTTGTCAAGACCTAATATCCAATTCTCTCCTTTTACTCCGTTTCTACACTTCATTGCATTTAGTGCTCTCTGATTTGCAAAATTTCCAAATGCTTTGTTTTGGTGCTATAGCTGACATTCGACACACATTATATGACACAACACTGGGGTGTTTTTCTGTGCCAGAACCAACGTGTCAGAAATCGGCAACACAAGTCAGCACATTTATCAAGCATGAATTTAAAGGTATTTTTTTGTCAGTGGCAAAAAATTACTCAATTATTTTCATTTCAAGGCTTTTGTATAAATCCAAGGTTGTCTTGTTCATGTCATTAACAAAATAATTCAAAGTGAAAGCTCTGATGTGATTGGATATTTTCACAATTGACGCTAGCAACTCATTCTGTGTGCAGAATTATTGATTTCCTTCCCCCTTTCTTGTGCTTTTCTGCATAAAGCAGCATGTTTGAAAAGTTAAGACCCTTTTTTTCCTTTAAAAGGACAGAGAAGCTCACAGGTATAATTGGTGTATTTACACAGAAATGAGTGTGTATGCTTTAAAAAAAAAAAAGAAAAATGAAAATCATATTAATTTTGTTTTTAATTGGGTTGTCAAGACAATATCACTGAGAAAATGCCAGGAAAATGCTTTAATTATACTCTTAGATTCATTACCTGCACACACACATACACACACACACACACTCACCCACACATAAGATTATTTTGATGGTACAAATTCTCTGAAAGCTCCACTGTACATGACTGTAGAAGAAATGGCATGAGATTGGATATTGTGTACTTCTAACGTGGTGGCATTTGAATGGCAAAAAAAGCATGTGAGCTTTTTTGATGTTAACATTGTATGGTTTGGTATAAACAGAAAGCAGCTTTAAGGTATTCTCAGGAAGTATTTATTTCTTTTTTTATACCGCTGGAGGGAAAGTCTGTCCGTAGGATTTGTGGGGAAAACAAAGGAAACATTTTATGTGGATGAGCTCTCAATGTTAAGGCTTGATGGAGCTCTGAAAGACAGGAAACTGGATCAGAAAAGTCATACAATCAGCTAAGATTATTCATGCTGCTACTCTAAATTAACTAAATTAGAAGATTTTAAAATACCGAAGAAAATGGGAAATGGTTGCATTTTGTTTCAAGGTGGATCTACCCAGAAAAGATCACAGGGTTGCAGATAACATGCCTTCATCTTGTTGAAGCCTTGGGCTCCTGCTTTATATTTATATATTTTAATTGTGCACCACAAAAACAAACAAAAAAATCTGGTAATCTGTACTAAGCTGGTAACTTTGTTTAGGATAACCAGAGTCAACCAACTGAGGAGATGACATCACAGAGAAATTTACACCTGATGTCCTTTCAAATGATTTAAGGGCCTGCCACAAAACTCTTTCAAGTCGAGGCTGAAATGCTTTTTATCCCCCATTTCTCGGATGATTGAGGTGAGATGGGGTTGAAGCCAGCTTGTTGTGTTTAAGCCTGAGCCAGGAAGGGAGGTAGTCACAGAGCAGAGTTGGTGAGTAAGTGAAAGGGACACAAACATCACTCCACTATCCAACGATACTGCTGTCACTTGCTGATTTTGTGACACTCAAGCTCAAATGCTGTTTTTGCGAGTACACAAAACAACAACATGTAGCCCTTTCAGGGCACCGAGGGGTCAAGTATGGCTGGAATATCACAAGATCTCTGCAGAAATAACTGTGTAATGCAAAACTGATAACTTTGTAAATATTTAAATACTAGTATTTTCATGAAGTGCTATAGAATTTGCAAGATTGGAGCCATTTTGAAATGTCAAAATACACTTTTGAAATGGGTCTATTTGGACCCTATCAAGCTAAAATGGCTTGTTTGAATGAATCCACCTTCAAAGTGGATTGATGTAAATAATTGGTCCAGGAAGGAAACCTAGACTTCCCTCTCCCCAGCAACACTCTCCAGCTCCTCCTAGTGGATCTTAAGGTGTTCTCAGGCCAGAGAGGATAAATAATCCCTCCAGCAAGTTCTGGGTCTGCTCCAGGGTCTTTGCTCAGTGGGACAGGCCTAGAAAACCCCCACAGGGAGATGCCCAGAAGGCATCCTAATTAGATGCCGAATCATCCTGCATGCCATAATGATGACAAAGACCCTCCTCATACTGTCACTAAGTCTGAGCTCAGCCACCTAACAGAGGAAGCGTATTTTACCCGTTTTTCTTTTTGGTTAGGACATTAACCTTATGACCATAGGTGAGGGTTGAAACATAGATGGATCAGTTGCTTCAAGAAAACAAACCAGAGTAATGCCCTATGTGGACAAAGGCCTGAATCATGGATCTGTTTCTTGCTCCATTCTGCAATTAATCCCAGATACTTGAACTTCTCAGTTTGAGGCAGAGACACACACCAAACTCGCTGGGAGCATTCCATCTCTTTCTGGTTGAGGACCATGGCTTCAGATTTAGAGGAACTGACAATCATCCCAGACAGTTCACACTCAGCTGCAAACTGCAGGTCATGGCTTGAAGATGATAACAGAACCACACCAACTGCTAAAAGCAGAGATGAGACCCTGCAGTTCTCGAACCAGACATCCTCCTCTCCACGAACACCACAAACAGGATCTGAGACAAGGGGCAGCCCTGACAGAGTCCAACCTGTACCAGGAACAAGTTTGACTTTGTACCAAGATTGTGGACACAACCTTTGTTTTGGTTACAGGGGGACCTGATAGCTCATAAAAGTGCCCTCATAACATTTTTTATATCACATAAAGTATCTCACTTTGGACATTTGATATGCTATGTTCTAGTTTGAATAAAATGCAGATTTTTACAAACTTTGCAAATGATCACATTTTAATAAAATTTATATTTTAAACTACTTTGTTTCTTTTTAACTAGGACTGTATTTCAATAAATTTAAATTCTAATATATAAAAGTATTGGATGGAAACACACATGTAATCAATTTTTACATTGCAGTTTTTTGATTTAGTTTAAAATTAAATTTAAATGGTAAAAACTACTAATATTTTGGTTTTAATAGATGTACACAAAAATCCTAAAGTAATAAGGACTTTTCATCATAATGTCTGTTTAGTTGGTTTTGATAAAAAAGAAGCTGATGTTTATGATCTAAATGGATTTTATTCAAAACATCCTGCAGACACCATATGCAAATGGTCTTGTTGAGGTCAAAAGGCAACACAGGCAGAACTGGAAGGCAGAAAATGTCACATTATTTAAACATGTTTGACATCTGAAACCACCACTGAGCTTCCGGGGGTCTTTTACTGTCTGCAGAGATTGAGCAGTTCAAAAATAATTCTTGCCCTGTCAAACGTCACTCAAGCTCAAGCGCTAACACGAGATATCATCCAGCTTAGTTTTACTCCCATTTCAGAAGAGAGCTTCGTGGAAATTTGTTTGCTAATCGGCAGCCATAAAGTCAGTCAATTTTTGGGACTACAGTGGAAATCAAGTCCTGGTGGATTTGGGAAGTTAGGCATTTTCTAAAGGATGAAAGAAGCTGCTCTTACACCTTCACTTGGGGTGGGTTTGGGTTTCAGAGAGTGACGTGGGGTGAAGCAGAGGGCAGAGAAGGCAGGCTGATCAGAACAAGTCTAGATCATTAAATTCCATCTAAACAGTTTATCTCAAACTTCTAATGAATCTGACCTTCTATGAATACCCTCAATTATATGAAATGATCCATTTAATAAAGTCTTCAATCATGGTCATAGATCTTGAACTGACAAAGTCATAAAATCACCATTCACAGGAAGAGCAGAAATAATCTTTCATTATTGTGACAAATATGTAAATCGTTCTAATTGGCTGTGTTTTGGTTTATTTTCACAACTGATTACCAGAGGCACAACTCGTTCTTTTAAAAACGATTTTACATCATTTATACAAGGTTATGAAAATGTCACAAGATCGGGTCAAGCAGAGTGTTGATCATAAAGGCAAAGTTGACAGTTTGCTTTCATTCTAATCTGTTTTTTATATTAACTCTGGGGGGTTTTGACATTAAAGATCTGCTATAGTGGACATAAAGAGACTGATTAGAGCTATGGTTTGGATGCACATATTATAAGAAAGAGTTGAGTCAAACATGATGTGCAACACCACTGCCAGTTTCATGACACTTTAGTTAAATTTGTGCAAATAGAGCATTAAGTTTCCTGCCATGTTTTAAAGCATTTAAATAAGGCAGTAGGAGTGGGGGCTGGTGGCAGCACTGAACTCGTTACCTTGCTTCAGAATATCCTTGGGAAAGGAAGACAAATATATACATAAAGAGTAGATGCCTTGTCTGTAAAATTAGCAATTTGCTTTTATCTGAAATCAAAGAGATTCTTACAAATCTCTAAAAGGCCACCTTTTGTTTATTTAATAATGCATCATACTGGGACCAAAGCAAGCTTTTCAAGCAAAATGCAGACTTTTGTTTTGAACAAATATAATTAGACTTATTTTTAAGATACTTGCTGCGATGTTGAAGTTAATTTGTATTTAGCAAAGTACAGTCCTTGATGAGTTATTCCCTGCGGTTGAAAGGCCCAGATTGTATTTTGAACCAGCATAAAATCCTTGAATTAAAGAAAACTCAAGGGCCTTTCACTTTCCAGAGATTGTTGAAGGCTGGATATGTTGAGATTAGAATAGCTGTCTCTATGGCACAGACTACCCTGCTTTAAGAGATGACAATGTTTTATAATTCCACTCCTTAAAGTACAGTAATATATAAAGATCCTGAACTGAATTCAGGGTCTTGTAGTGTAGTTGTTCTACATTAAATGTCTTTCTTTGTATTTCCATAAAACCACAGAATCTGGCTTTTGAATTGTGTATGAGAACAAACTTGATGCTCCCTCTCTTCTTTGGTTCAAACAAGGCAGCAATAATAATTTTAAAAAGAAGATTTGTCAAACTAAAATACAATTTTAAAAATTTTATTTTATTTTGCTAGACTTCATTCAAGCAAAGGACAAGCCAAGAAAAAGAAGCTATGATTCTGGGTCTTATCAACATATGTTTTTGGCCTTTTTTTTTTTTTTTTAACTTGTTGCTGTGTTTTTTTTATTAAACATAGAAAATCAGTTGCTTGTCTAACTTGGGTTAGTGGGGTCATGTTTGTAATTACAAAAAAAGAAAAAAAAAGTAATTTGTGACTTTACTCATTCAGATGTACCAGAAAAAATGATCATAGATCTTTAAACCTTAAACTAAGTTTAAATGCATAAAGTTTGGGATTTTCAACCAAAATGAGCATTTTTTACACTTGCACTTGTTGTATTCAAATACCCCACAAAGATTTGTAGAAGGATCACTAAGACTTTGACTCCTACCTTTGGTGGAATAGCTGGTCCAGAGGGGTATGGAGCCAAGCTTGAAGGCACATCTGTAATGTAGGTTTTCTTGGGGCCTGGAGGCTGGTATGTTTGGGCTGGAACTGGATCTGGTCTCCTGGAAGCTACTCCACCCACTTGAGGTCCTCCTGGATGGTGCTGTTCTTGATGACCCATTGGGGTAAAACCAGACTGGGGTGGTCCATAAGCAAAATCGGGACCTTTGGGCTGAGCAGGCATGTACTGCACCTGTCCAGGGCTTCGAACTGGCTGTTGGCCAAAATGGTGCCCGGCTGGAGCTTGATGCTGGGGGCCGGGCTGGGCTGACCTCACCTGGACATTAAAAGTGGGCTGGCTTGGGGTAGATGCTGTGGTATAAGAAGCTGGAACAGGTTGAGGAGATATGGGGCCTTGAGGCTTGGCAACTGAGCTGACAGGGGGAGGTGAGGCAGTAGAGACTCCTGCAGGAATCTGAGGTTTAGGAGTAGATTTCTTGGTAGCAGTTAGAGGTGGCTGATTTGGAATGACCATCCGCTTGTAACCAGTCACTGGGGTATTGGGGGTGGAGCCCGCTGACAATGCAGCATTCTGAAAATTAGCACAAAGAAAAGGCACCAGTTAAAAACCATAGTACAGAAGTTCAAGTCTTCAAAAATATTGTAAGTTAAAGTCTTTCCTTACAGATCAAAAGTGCTTGAACTGAAAGCAGCTAAACTGCATTTGCCTTCTTTTGAAGTTATTAGAATCCACATGACTTTAATGAGTGACAACCCCCACTGACATATCTCTTCTTTCAGAGCAACAATACAACCAAAATAACACAAAGACACAGTGAGGAATATCATACAGAGATTAAGTACACTTAAGTGGCAAATCTTTACTTCCTCTTGGCCCAATTCGTGTCGATTCAAAGGACTCATTGTTGTCAACATTAAACATATCTCAAGTAACAGTTTCACGAGACAGGTTTAAAGGAGAAAAAATACCAAACATGAACATCGGCAATGACAAGCGAAAGACCCTAAACAACCATGTGCTATTAAGGGCTGAGGTTACCAGAGAAAGTGAGTCAAAAGGTGCTCTTGGACTGCAGAGACCCATTGCCCAGCCCTTACATTTGAGGAAGTTAACCCTTCTTTTGTTTTTTTCCTTTTGTAATTAGCAGGCCATATAACTGTGTTTAATGGGTCTTTTTTTGCTTACTACAAGTACAGAGTCCTCCATTGTGTTGTCACAAGCATAATATGGTCATGCTGACCATCAGCCAAGTGTTGCACAAGCACAGCGTTCCTCTGGAGATGTAAAATCAAACACGTACGTTCTTATAGCTGCAGTGGAACTAACATCCTTATAACTGTTTGGTTTGATTAACTAATGAAACATAAGAACATGAAACATACCAAATTAGGTGATACCCTTGTAAAATCTAGCTACAGCAAAGGTAGTTATTGAAAAGTAATAGTTAAAGTTTGTATAGCTTAAAATTTGGACTAAAGTGAAAATAAACAGAAATAGAACTTATTAAACAGTTTTTCCCCCTGAAACTCTGGTTCATGCTCATGTTGAGACTACCTGGACAGCAGAGGCTTTGTACTCTCCATGACTACTCATAATCTATGGGTAATAAAGCAAGAACGGAGGCAAAAAAAATTGCTTGGTAAAGAATACTATGACAGCAGGTTGGCAGTGGCAGATAATACTTTTGCTGACACCAGCAGCTTATACAGGAGAGATGTTAAATCACTTATATTTGCAGCACTGGTGTTCCTGGGAAGAGACCGTTATAAAACAGCAACATAACCCCTCCTCTAAGAGCCTGGCTGCATTTTGATCTAATGCCTAAATGGCCAACAAAATATAATATAGCAGCTATTAAAAGTCAGTAAGACGACGCTTCACTGAGATGTCAGAGGCTTCTGCCCCAAGTGTCTCTCATGTAAGTAATAATTGTTTTTCACCAGCCCATATTGGTGTCAGACGTTCAGCCATTCTAAAAAAGGTCTATCATTAACCTTGGATGGCCTTATTAGGTTACTGCCTGCAGCCAAAAATCTGAGTCAATTACTAAATTTGTGACACTACAGGAACAAAAACGAACACTTGTAGTCTTGTCCTCCAAAATGGGGCAGAGCAACAATTTCAAATGCTTTCCACTCAAAGGTGATCAAGGGTGTGCACAAATGTCACAAACAGAGATGTTTTCCTATTCATACACTACCTTCTAATACATAAAAAGGAAACACTTACAATATGTTGTAATTTTATCAGACAAGCCATATAGAGAACTGATCTCTATAACACAATAGGATGAAGGGAACTCTTAAGTTTTGGTAAATTCATCAACTTTATATAAATCCCATCTAATCTAAGTCTGGGGGATTCCCCCAAGGAACCATTAAAAGCTCCAGAAAATATTTTCTGCTTTCGCTCTGATTTCTGTCTCAGTGATTAGAGCTGATGTTTATTTAAAAAGTGTGTCTTTCTGTATATGTATGGAAACAGCTCCACTATGCCCTTTAGGAAGAGATATTACTCAATTTAAATGTTTCATGGGTTTTAAATACTTGAGTTTATTAATTTATCTCTGAGGCCTTAGAATCTACAGTAGCATTTAGTTTGAACAGCACTGGAAATGCAAATTGGCCCCCTCAAAATAATTACATTGTCACGGTGCATTTTCCACAAATTACATTAAGTGAATAGATTTGCCCCTTTCTGGGCGTTTTAATGTTAATTAAATGAGGAAAATTAGAGCCAAAATGTCTATGTGAAAGAAAAAATTTCCAAATTACCTAAATGTTGCTTCATGCCTTTGACTGGTCAGCATGGGTCAGAGATATTACCCTGGCTAAGTGAGAGTGACAGACTGTAGAAACAGAGAATTACAGATGGTTGTGATGCTCAGGAAATAGAGTGAAGAAGCTAAGAAAAAGAAGCTCTGATCATACTGTGTGCCGGGGACAAAAGAGTAAACACCGACATTCTCAAGTTCTCACCCTCCATAGTACGGGTGTTGGCAAGAACAGTACAGGAAAAATTGCAGAGGTGTTATAGGTTTTATCCTGAAACTTAGTGTGTTAGACGTGTGAACCCAGAGGCAAAACCAAAACGTGAGTCAACGAAGCCTCAAACAGTCAAATCTTCTGTCTGACAAAAACAAAACTTTTTTTTCCCTTAAAACCTCAGTCTAGCACATTAAAACTGTTTCTGCACTTCTGTGTTTATCCTCAACACTACTGTTGTTTTAGCATTTTTACGATTTCGGTGCTCTTCAAACTGGATGATGACCCTGTTACTCACGTCATGAACTACACAACTTGTTAAAACATGGCCACCATGCCACAAATTTAGAAAAGCTTTTTCAGTTTGAAGGCAGGCTTGACGCAGCTACGCTCTTAGAACTCGCCAAATAGGTATTTTTCGCTGCTATTTTCTGCACCACCGAAACGCTGTCCTACACAGTCACCATGCTCTACACATCAGCATCATATTCCCACAAACATAGCACCACATATGCCTATCATCTCTGCACGCCCTGGTACGACTCTTGAATTGCATCTGAATGTGGCTCTACACACCACACTAAGACAACACTACTGCTATGGGTAATACGTCTGCGCAGGGTTGAGTCCGTGACCTTGTTGCAATCATTGTTATATTCTAGACAAGAGGCCAGTAAGGCAGGTCATCACCAAGCCACACTGGTACATGTGAGCTTTACGCTACCACTGCTATCATCGTGCTCCTCCATGTTTTACCCAGGACCCCACTAAATGTTTACATCATAGCAAAGTGGTTATCCACTGTGAAGAGGGTCTTATGTGCACTGTGACATATTTCTAGTCACCAAAACCAGTTTCAAAGCTAGACCAAGTCATCTTTGGATGCACTCACCACATTTTAGCTCAAGTTTAAAGTAAGAGAGAAGAAACTTTTCAGCTGTTTGAGCTTTCCAAAACTTTAATAGTGACATTCTTAACAACAGTGTGGCCAAAATAAAAAAAACAGCAACACCAGACTTTTCTCAGCTCAGAACACACATTAAATCATGAATTTTTCCCTAGTGTGTGGTATTTAGACTTTTCTGACAGCAACCCTGGTGATGGCAGAGTTGATTAGTTTGTGATCTCCCATTTTCAAGTTATGGTGGGGTTGATACACTTAGTTGTATGGACTGTTGAGTTGGTCTTAATGTCAACATAATTTGGAGTTGAGAAAGACGACAGACCCATTACATCACTGACTGGTTTGAAAAAAAAAAAAATGAGTTTAGATGTTTTTAGGCACTGCCTTTTTGTCTTTTTCTCCTCCTCCTTTTTTGTCTTTTTGTCCACTTAATACTTTCACCTCACACAGTTAAACAAGTATTATTAATTGTACATCATATATCATTAACAGATGCAAGTGCCAATGAACTAAAAGCATTTCCCACTGACATGGGCTTGTACTGATTTGAAAAATTATTTTGTAAATTATTATTTTTGTATTATTTTTGTTATTTTTGTAAAATTGTAGTCTTACTAGATTTTGAGTGTTTGTGATCAAGCAATCGGAGAATTGTGTGGCTGGGTTTTAAGTTGACAATCTTTGAAAATAACAGCCTATTGCTGTGCAGGGCTTGCAAAACTGTATTCTTAGTCTGAGCAAATTATTTTGTTGCCCAAATCCTACCTTCCTCAACCTGTATTTTACTCTCTTATGTTTATGGTTAATCTACTGGAGTAGTATTTTTAAATGACGATAGGCAGAATTGGACCAGTTTTTGAAACAAATGATTATCTATCATCAGCATAAACCTGGACATTCAGGGCTGTTGCCTTGGATGTTTTCTGCCATCTGGAGAGCACCCATGCAGGTGTCAAAATACAGCTCTAGTAATCTGAAATTACAGAAACTAAACTGAAAAGGGTTTAAGATGCCCATGACACCTTTGCAACTACTGAGAGAAAATAAGTCAGACAATTATTTTGAAAATGTTCAAAAATTAAGTAACAAGGATGCAGGCCTCTGCGATTTAGGCAAGGAAATTGAAAACCCCCATGAACATTTTGAGATACTTTGGAGATGCACTTTGAAATCCCGTTCACAAACTAGCCCCCAACAGCTGTAGCTCAGCAAGATACTGGCTTAAAATGTTAGGCCCTGTGCTAAGGTCAGGGTTGATTTTGCTAATATTTGAACAGCACAATCACAAAAACAATAAAAAGCTGATAAAGGGAAGAACACAATACAATAGACATTTTAGCTAAATAGAAGGAATAGATTCAGTGAGGAAGAAGCTCAGCTGAAACATACATAGAGCATTAATGTGAATGCATGCTGTGTTTCCACCATACCCCTGCATACACAAACACAACACATTCACTTTTATAAAAGTTTTCCCCAACCTCTTCATAAAAGTTAACCCTCACTCTATACGATAATTCAGACTGACTTTGCAAACAACTTAAGTGTGAAATTTCACAGAGACTCTCAAGAAAGCCTTTGACACATTAAAAAAGATTAGGAGAGACTATGCAAGCCTTGGAGGGGGGCTGAGTAAAACTGTTAACTTTGCACTTCAAACCACAAGGGTGGGGGATTTTTTTTTTCTTTTTCTTTTTTTATCAAGCTTGGGGAAAACCCCCTAAAGAGGAAGAAGTTCTGGTGGCATCTTTTCAGACTCATCTAAAACCTTGGATATTCCTCTTTAAACTTTCTCCTGCTTCTTATTCACACGGTGCTGCTGTTCTCGACGGCTGGCTTGCCGTTCATTTGCATCTGCCCGTTTCAGCACTTCCACAATGACCATGCGAGGAATCCCCAGGTCAACACTGAGGCATTCAATAATTTCCTCCTCCACATTCAGTCATCTTGTCTCGATGAAGTCTGGAACAAAAGTTACATCTGATGAGCCGTAAGCCTTGGTGCGATCCCGAAACAGCTAGTATCACTTCTCTTCCTGAAATAATTCCTGACTGGGCTCATTCACAATGATAAAACAAAGTCTCTGGAACATTTTGAGACCTCCAGCTGTTTCTTACTATCTCTCCACTTGCAGATAGTGTTTAATACACACCGAGAACTTTCCATATCTTCTCCTGCATATGTGATTCAGGTTTTTGGCTTCTTCAAATTGTCTTTGCAAAAGAATATTTAAAAAATACTTCCACGCGTGCTTTTAGGAATTACAACAAATGTTAGATTGGTAAACCTGATTGTGTTTTATTTTGTATTACAACTATTATTCATACTGCGTGTGGTCCGTTTTAGGGCAGCTGTTGTCATAACCAATTATGTCAACTACGGTCATTTGTCAGCATCAGTATATTTAGTTGACACTTTATTTTTAAATTTAGCTTTATAGTTTCATATAAATCCCAACTGTTTTTTTTTTCTGCGTCCTAGTGATATGCGCTGAGTACGTCAGTCCAGTTTCAAACTATCCTGGTGGATGAAGCAGTGCCTGCCTCAGTGCTGTAAGAGATGTGAAAGGATATCAAAGTTCTGAAAGACCGAAGAGGTCTAAGTAATGGGAGTACGTCAAGGTGACTGACAATAAAATGGTGGTTTGTATGCTCTCTAAGGTCTCCGGGGCTTTTGACAAATTCATCAACAGATTAAATATATATAATAACTTCAGGCACTTTGAGAGTGAAAACCTCCGCCAAAGCCATAGGATCATTAAAAAAATATTAGGATCCAAATCACCACCAAAATTTGAATCACTTGTCTTTTGTGACAACCCCAACATTTTCTGAAATTTTACTCAAAATCTGTTCATAATTTTTAAGTTATCTTGTAAACAGACAAATCAACAAACAAACCAACTCTACTGAAAACATCACCTCCTTGGCGAAGGCAATAATAGTTCATGGCAGCTCTTGTCCCTTTGGTTTCCTCTGGGACTGAATACGTTTAACAACAACCTATCAAACCTGGAATGAGGGAACATCCAATATTTAGAGTGATTCATGAGACAAGCACAAATGCTTCATTTTAAGCTCATTTTCATCATGTCGGAGTGTCACAACCTTATTTACACCATCTACATGTACATTAAACTTTAAATTATATGGTGTATAACAGCAAAACTGCGTCCACTAGTTGTTTCCAGGGGTTACTAAATCTTATCTCCTTCCTCAAAGACCTAAATAAAATCTGTCAACAGACTCTATACTTTTCATCAGATTTATAACAGATAATTTGTATGAAGAAAACTCAGACTGAGCACAAGAGTAGCTGAAATATTGTTTTCAGCTGTA
Organism: Kryptolebias marmoratus; assembly: GCF_001649575.2. Classification (NCBI taxonomy): domain Eukaryota; kingdom Metazoa; phylum Chordata; class Actinopteri; order Cyprinodontiformes; family Rivulidae; genus Kryptolebias; species Kryptolebias marmoratus. The sequence continues at coordinate 19,203,839 of NC_051453.1, read as the reverse complement.
AATTAGGTTCTAGGAATTCTTTATAATTTGCACTAACACTGCAAAACTGGAATTCAAAAACATTCTGCCTTTTAATTTTATCTAAACATCATTCAGTTTCTATTCTTACCTCTAATAAATGCAGCTTTGCTTTGATGCTGACTTGTTGCCAAGTAACATAATTAGGATGTACCACGAGCAGTGTGTTAAAATATTACAAATAGTCTGGTCCCCCCCACCTCCTTACTGGAAATGTCAACAACACTAAAATTAGCCAGTGTACTCAAAATATGAATTTTATTTGTTCATCATGTAAAATCAGATGATTTGCAACAAAAAACATATTATATTATATTAAATTATATTATATGTTTCAACATGTTGAGATTCAGAAAGGTAGTAAAGCTCACAGAGTCAAAGTGACAACAAAATCTATTTTTCTTTCCTACATAAAGCATAAAATTTCAGTTTCAAGCAGCTTTAAAAAAATTATCCTAAAGTCAACCCTTTTTAAACCTAAAAAATTATATTAAAATTAAAGCATTTTAAAAAATGTCCAGCAGCATGTTGTCCAAGTATTTTTTGCACTGAAAAGCATTGGAAAATCAGTGATAATACTGGCCTATTAGACACTTTAAAAAACAACTTATGTTTTAAGTCCTTAGTTTTCTGCAAAGATCTTCTGATGAGAAATGACAGCATTACAGCCGTTTTAGACAAACCGTACCTTGTCCAAAGGCATGATATCATGAAAATTTACAAAATAGGTTTACAGTCAAAGTATATACAGCTATCACATCAAATTTAAGCTCATTGTGTGTAAATTTGACTAAGTCTAACCCTGTTTGTGTCAGCTAGTATTGATGACCTGAGGTGGGCTTCAAAAGTTAATCAGTTGTAGAGGGACATCCAATGATGTACAATAATAATAATAATAATAATAATAATACTAATACTACTACTACTAATAATAATAATAATAATAATAATAAAAATAATAAAATCCACCCAGTGGTTAACAAGATATTTAGCAAGCACAGATACACACAATTATGGGCAAAAGCATTATCACTCACCTTTCACCTACTGGCAGGAGGCAATAAAAAGGTCAATTAAAAACCTTTCATTTTCAAGATGCATATAACTAAAAAATGAACCACTAGTTATCCATCACAATCAGTACAGACAACGTAGGCTGAAAGGTGTGAACATGGAAGCTTAGAAAGTTGTATTATTGTAGCTTCCCTTGAAAAGAAAAGTAAAAAGTTGTCCCTCAACATGTAAATATAAAGAATATTGTCTTATAAAAGAAGATCTTATGTAAACTTCTTTAAAATGTGCACCAACCAGACTGCTTTATTTATAGCATGCAATTAAAAAAAAGATCTGAGTTATTGTTTAGGCTTCAGAGACTGTTGATCCCAGCTTATGCTGTTCTTAGCAATGAAGTCATATTTTAGACAGACAGGTAGCAGTGACAAGTATAACACCTGACACACACAGGCTCTTTGGTTTTATCACAAACACAAGTCAGAGACAACACAGTTTATGTTTCAAATTTCAGTTATATAATCCCTTCAAAAAACTGGGTTTCAGGGGAGGAAAAAGTATGCAATATTTCCAGGATGATGTAACAACATCATACAAAGTAGGGCGTATTACTCACTGATGCAACTAAAAAATTATTTTCAGGGCTACTGCATGAAGAAGGGAGAAAAAAAGTCAATGAGAGTCACCAATCATGACACGTCTGCAGGCTATCTTTACAGAAGGAGGAAATGTGTGTTTTTTGGCACTTCCACAGCAAAAACTAATTGTTTCATTCACCTCCTGCAGATCTGTGGGCCCGTCTCTCACCCCACATCCCTGACTCATCTCTAATGAGCTTTCATGCACTTGTGACCCTTCCAGCTTCAGGAGGCGAGTCTCTAAGGTCTTCAATACACCAGTCGCTAACAGTGTTGTTGTCATCAATCATTGAAACGATAACTGTGCATTCTATAAGCCTGCATGTTACTGTAAAGTTGGATAATATGCAGTGACAGCAGTTGATATTTAGCCTTTTAGCATTGTTACACGGAGGCAGGTTTCACCAACTTCCTGGTTCCAGCTAAATTTGTCATTGGTTCACCCTGTGAATAAAAGACAAAAACGTGATGCCATGCTTTTTATTTGACTAACGAACATTGACATGACAAACTGAGCGCCCGAAGGCATGCGCCTATCCCTGCAGTCGGCTGCCCCTGTCAAAACTCAGGTCTTGCTGCCACATCGGTAAACAGATGCCACCGGCACTGTGGCAACATTTCTGCTCTCAGTTGGTGGGGGGAGGAAAAAAAAAAAAAAAAAAAATCAGACAATGGCAGATTAATGCCACCAAGCCAAGTGATTGCAGTGCAAGTGTGTCCGGATGGCTCGTGAAGTTGAAAATTCACAAACTCCCAAAAATGCCTGGAAGATTAAAATATCCACTGTTAAAAAGTTGCCAATGGCGTCGACCTTTCAGAAGGAATAACAAAGAATACTCACATGTACATCATGCAACAAACAGCAACTGAGGACAACTGAGGCTAAAAACACACCTCTTTCACATCTTAACCTAGAAACATCCATAGCTCAAAGCTGACCTAAAAGGGATAGTTTAGGATATTTTTGAAGTGGTGTTTGCTAGATCTGTCAATAATCAATGTCTTACCTGCAGTAGAAGTATCTCCTGCTAGAAGTCCTAGCAGGGACTGTTTCAGAGCAGATTTCTGCTGACTTGACGCAATTTCAATCTCACAAAGCAGTTTGTGCAAAAACTCTAGATAAGCCTTTACACCACTGTCACCCTTGCATAACACAGCTATTAACATAGAAGACAGAATAAGTCTGTGAAAGTAATTGATAAATTCTTGATGCATGGGCAAGTTGAGTCCAGCTCAGCCCATACACCACCATCCAGAGTCAGAAGAAGAATCAAAAGTAAAAGTTTTGCTATTTATAAATATATATTTATATACACACACACACATTTCTGACTGTACATTATAAAAAACCTCTCCAACAAGTAAGATACCGATTACTAATAACCCCACAGACCACGTCAAAAACTGTCCCTTTAAGAGCAAACCATTGGCTGATTACCCTATTATGAAGTGGTCCACAAGTAAAACAAGTTCTTCCTAAAATAGAAAAAAAAAAAACTTTGAGTCAAGTGAAGGATTTCACTGTCACCAGAGCAAGATGACATAAGAAACAGTACAAAGGAATAAAAATGAGGACAAGCAATCTATGTCTTCAGCTGGCCAGGTGAGGCCAACACTTTGAGAATTGATTACATGATTCTTCTTTTTCTTTTGGCTGTTCCATCTTCAGGGGATGGAGGAGTCACCCTCCTCCACCTAACTCTGTCCTCTGCGTCCTTTGTCCTCACTCCACCTACGTCCATGTCCTCTCTAACTGCATCCATATGTCTCCTCTTTGTCTTTTTCCTGGCAGCTGCATCTCTAACATCTTCTACCAATATACCCCCTGTCCTTCCTCTGCACATGTCCAAACCATCTCAGTCTGGCTTCTCTAACTTTATCTCCCAATTAAATGACAATTAATTGGAAGTCAATAAATTATAATTAAATTGCCATTGGTTATGGTTCACAAATGGTTCAAATCAAAGAAAGTAAACTAAAGCCTTTGTGCTGTTTCATTTAAAAAACAAGTTATAATTTGACAACATAGTTCAAGTACAAAAATCTTTTCCACCTCCTTTCCAACACACCATAGTTCTTACCAGGTTAAATGTGGCTAATAGAAAGCAATTTAAATTACATGAAACATTTAAAAAAGACAAGTGAGTCAATATTATATATTATGAATGAGAGAAAATGCTAACCTATTGATTTACGTTAGTATTTTTCTAACAATTTCAAAAAACAATTACTTACCTACTTTTAAAGAATCAGTCAAGAGGACTGATACAACAGCATGCTTACATCTATAACAACCTTTGGCTTACTTTTATTCTTTATAATTACGTTAGCAACTATTGCCTAAAATTAAAAGAAATAAATAAAATTGCAGAAGTGTAGTTTACAGCCTAAAAATAATCAGCTCCTATATCTTTAATAATAATTACATTTTTCTTTCACTTAAACATGAATCAAATCTGCAGCTTGGTCACTTTAGTTCGATATTTCAAGGATTTCAAGTATCCAAACCTAAAAAGGAGGAAAAAAATCTAATTAAATTCTTTGCTGTGGCTCATTCATTGTAATACCACAACAGAGGTTTGTGTTTGCCCTTGGTGGTAGAATGACATGTCTGGCATTTTAATTTTCAGCACAATTTGGTGGATTTTTAAGGGCACAGGAGTTGTGTGTTAAGGATGATTTCTGCTGAGCACAATGTGTGGTCAGAGGCAGCTCTTACGTTCATCTTACTCCCCTCTAGTCTGAACTGAATGAGATATGCCTGTTTTATGGAGGTTTACAAAAGTTTTCAGTCCATGCTGGAAATAAACACATTGAATGTGACTCCTTCCTTGACCAAAATGACAGATTAAAAAATGTTTTAACAAGTAGTCCACCATCTGGTCTTAAACATATATACACAACACTTGTATTAGAGTTTCTTAACTTATATATCAGGGTTTCCCACAGTGAATTATAAGCCTGGTGGGCCTCCAGTCGGGTGGCTTTACTAGACCGAATATGGTAAGCATTTATTGTAGTCAAAATATTAATATGACTAGTGGTAATTTATCCTTGTTTAACAGTAAAACGATGCTATTAAATTCAGCATTAGATATGCTTTGTTTTGTTGTTACATGTAGTGATCCAACATGCAGCCTGTGCCACAAAAAGCACAGTACAGTACAGCATCTGTCTGTTTTTCAGTTCTCTGTTGTTATTCATTGGCCTTGTCGTGAGACGTGTTGGTGCTTTGTTTGCACTTTTTCATTTCTGTTAATTTAATTTTTTTGTAAATGTGACTTAAATTAGGATTCAAAATAGGTGCAAACAATTTGTATTTATTTTAATTGTATTTTTGTTTTAAAAAGTATTTCAAAAGTTCCTTTTTGTAAAACTGTAGTTGTGTAAATATTTGACACAAATATATTACAATATCACATAATAAATAGCCATATTTTCAACTTTCCTGTCAACTTTAATCTTTTTTTTTTTTTAAACTAAATCACAGTCAGCCGGCGATCGGCCACCTACCACCGGGCTTAGCTTCTTTGCTGGTAGAAACCCTGAATATACTCAGTTTTATTATAGGATCATCAGTCAATATGAACAAGAAAGGTTTACAAGGCAGCGGTGAGAGGAACTATGTAGAAGGCCACAACTTTCTTTGACATAATGTTCAGCAAAGTGACTGGAAGACCACATGAACCATCACAACAGTAGTTGTTTTTGGTGTTTTCACCCTGAAATCATGTCAAAAAACAAAACAAAACAATCAACATTTAAACTGGAAAAGTTAAATGTCTTCCCTCAAATCAGCCTGTCAGTAGAGCTTTCCAGGAACTCTGAGGAAATAAGAAGTGCGGGGCGAGCTTTCCACTCATCTTTGTGCTTCAGCCAAAAACAAATGAAGCCCTACTTCATTCCAGAGGAATTTAATTTTCTACACTGTTGAACATGTAGGTCAACTTCATTTAAGAACAAGAGGAGTGAAAAGTTTCTCACTAATGCAATGCATGCCATAAGATGTACCTTACTGAGAATATGAAAAGTTATTGATTTATGTTTAACCTTTAGAAAATCTAGGGATCTAGGTTTCCATTTTATATTATTAATAGGATGATCCAATGAATGTTAGCCTGATTTGTACATTGTTGTTTCCTCAACTTAATAAGACATGTTAATAAGTCATGTGAAATACATGTATAATATGAGTGTGCAAAATTATTTCAAAGACAGAATTTAGGGATTTATTGACATTCACATTTTGCTTTGAAACGTGTACAGAAAACCAGATAAAGTACGTCTGTAAACTGTGGTTTTCAGCGATTGTTTAGCAGACTCTGATCAGGGGGAGCAGGCAGAAAGGGCCTATCATTCTGCCATGTTGTGACAGCGAGCGCCAGCCGCGATGCTCTGTCTGCGGGGAGATGGGAGTCTAACGGCGTGGCTTGACTGGCACAATGTGAAGTGAGGCTTCCTTGAGGCACTAATGTGATAGGATCCACCTCAGCAGCACTTCAAGCACTCGGCTTCAGCTAAACTGTCAGCAAACTTCAATAAGCCCATCTCTTCTGTTTGCACATGACAAGTTACTAAACAGACATCAGGCTATTTCATATAAAGTACACAGAGACCCCAATGTAAAGCTGCAGAGCTTATGAAAGAGTGATAAAATCTGCTCAATATCGTTTTCAATTCCAGCCAAGCAAATGATGTATCGGACATTTTAAATAAAACATTTTAGTAGGACCTCTCCCTGGGCTGCCACCTTATCGTGGTGGAGGGGTTTGAGTGTCCCAATGATCCTAGGAGCTATGCTGTCAGGGGCTTCATGCCCCTAGTAGGGTCACCCAAGGCAGACAGGTCCTAGGTGAGGGGCCAGACGAAGTGCAGCCCAAAGACCCCTTATGATGAACATAAATATTGGACACAGTGTTCCC
>NC_051453.1:19136774-19183275 GCF_001649575.2 Kryptolebias marmoratus | reverse complement strand
TTTTTTTTTTCATATTTTTCAGAGAATAACTGACAACGTACGTAATTGGGGTATATCGTGATATATATCGTTATTGTGATATAAAATTATCCATATCGTGAAATAGGATTTTTTCCATATCGCCCAGCACTAGGGGTCATGATAGAAAATATTGGAAGCCCAACTTTTGATGCACATTATATGCCGTCTGTGTTTTGCCTTCTGTACTGAATTACTGAATTTTTGAAAAAAAAAAAAAGACAAAAACATTGTTTGGGTCCAGTGGGTTGTGGTCTGTTTGAAATGGGCCTACTTCTCTCACTTGCCATCACGTAACATCAAACCTAAAAATTAAATTAATAATAAGGGCTTTCAGAAACTTTATCTGACTGTGCATATAAAAGGAGTCAGCTGAGGTGGTTTGGACATCTGATTAGGATGCCTTCAGGATGCCTCTATGTGGAGTTGTTTTTTTCTTTTAGGCACGTCCTGGGAGGAGAGCCCGGGGCAGACCCAGAACTCGCTGGAGGGATTATGCATCCTCTCTGGTCTGGGAAAGCCTTGGGATCCCCCAGGAGGAGCTGGAAAGTGTTGATAGGGGGAGCGATGTCGAGGTTTCCCTGCTGGACCTGTTACCTCTACCTGACTGCAGATAAGTAGCAGAAAACAAATGGATAGACGGACGGACGGAGAATTTTATTATTTGGTTTCACACAGATTATTGTCTCCTGTGTAAAAGTCCTGCATCAAAGTTATTTATAAAACCTGTCACATGTACAAAGACTGTCGCTCTTTATGCAATCTCATCTTCTGAGAGCATTTTTCTGAAAGCCCTGAAGACAAACTTCCCTTTTCAGCTTTATTACCTGCCAAAACAAGATTAACCTGAACAACACAGCACAGCGTAGAAAGTCGTCAGTGTGTATCTAATGACTGCTCAGCAGCCATGCTGAAACAAAACAAAACTTTTTGTTATATTTATAGTTCACATGAACAAAAGATTTTCCTAGACAACATGAATGTTTCTTGAAGATAAACTGATCAAAATCCAATTTTTCTTGTTGGTAATTGTTGACTGAATGTAATGAATAATAATAATAATAATAATAATAATAGCTCTGACATCTGTAATACATAGGGATTTTAGATACACTTAAATATTGGAATTCTTGCTTGTTTGTTTGGTGATGGATGGATGGATGTGTCCTTTTTTACTTGCTGATTTGTTTTATTTCATTTCCTTACTTTATTATTTCTAAATATGGTATGGACTATTTGTTGTCTTGGAATAAAGTTTATTAATAACCTAACATAACGTTGAAATAATGTGTAAAAGCAAAAGTACTGATCAAACAACAGGTAAGAGAATCATTCAGGAGTAACTTTAATCTGGTTCATATCTGAAATTTGGCACACAGGGAGTATGTTACATTCCAGATCTATCTGTACTCAGAAAATTTGTGTTTTAATTTTGATTTCAAACTGTTTCTTTTAAGGTTATAAAGAAAACACCCTCAAGAAACACTCTCTTGCTTTTAGTTAAAAAAGTATTGAAGTCAAAGTAAAAACTGAAATCCTACAACTCTAACTACAGAGTCCTACTTTTCAGAACAAGTTCTAGATCTGTAAAAACGTCGACATTATAAAGTCAAATAAAATTAAAAAAAAATCTTAGAAAGCCCAACCAGTTCTGGCACAGAATTATTTGGACGCAAAATTAAGATGAAGCCGTGTCACGGTGACTGATGATTGTGAAGGTAGACTTGAACAGCTTGTGATCAGAAAAGTGCATCATCATCCTCATCTGTAAAACCTGTGTGACATAAGTTCAAACAGTTTATCAGAGTTTATTTGTGGTGTTTGCAGAGCTGAAACAGACTCATATAGAGCTCACTGTTGCATACGTTCTGCATCAGAATAACATTTAGGCCACTGTTGCCCTTTTCAGTATTTGTACAGATCAAAAGCTCGAGATTAATTTAAAAAATGGTTTCTTTGGTCCTACAAGTCTTATAGAGTTTTAACCAAAAGACCAAAACTCACTGATAAATCAAGACAACATATTTTTTTATTATTTAGCTAAGATCCCATAAATGCTGAAGATGCACTCTGACATTAGCAAAAGGCGTTAAAAGCTTCCTACTCCAAGCTTTTTTAACCTAGTCAACAAAACTACTAACATTTTCTGGTTTTGTTTTGTTTTTGTTTTTTTATGCAATGGCAACATGTTTAATTGTCGATCATTCTCTCCTCTCAGCTTTCTTGGGGATGGTATTTTGCCATAAGCTGATGAGTTCATGTATCTCCATGTGTTGTTCAGAAGTGACTGTAGGATGGAGTGAGATATGGATCAACAGGACAGGGCTTGGTCTGCTGTCATGAGAGTGTTGCTCTGGTCTTTGATGATACTCAAGCTAAAAGATGAGGCTCTCTGTTCGCTGGTCCATCTACGACCATCCCTCACCTGTGATTACGAGGCACGGATCATGACCAAAAAATCAAGATCCCAGAGACAAGAAATTGAAATGAGTTTCCTCCACAGAGTGGCCAGGGTCAGCCTTAGGCTACATTCACATTGTGGCAAAAGTGGCACAAGTAAATGTTTTTGCCTTATCTTTGTAAGCCACATCTTATTTATTTATTTATTTATTTATGTATTTAAATGACAGTCTGAACAGGACAAACTAATTTTTTTTCCCCAAATCTTATACAAACCACTTTCATTTGTGAATATGTGGTACTAAATCAGATTAACTTGGGTCTGCAAGAGTGTGCACAGCTCAAATCTTCTCGACAGAATCACAAACATAACATCTCACATAGGAGGACTAAAGCTGGCAGCACCAAGTTGTATAGAAAAGAGATGAGAATGTGGTTATTGGTAATGAAAAATGACTGAATTGGCTCATTTTGCTAGGTATAATCAATATTTTTATGGTTAAAACTAAACCACAATGCTTTTGTTTTAAAAATAGTTCAAGTAGAGAGTTAAAGAAGACAAGCCCCAGCAGACCCTGTTACTAGCTCGTGAATTTTCTTTTCTTGGACCACGGTTTTACCACAGACTTATCAGTTTAGGAATCCTCTCAGTCCTATGGGGCTTCTCAAAGCCTCTCAGGAGTTTCTTGCTGCTCATTGTTCCCAAGTCCAACACATTGGGCACCTCACACTACTCTCATGTACCACCAATATATTATTCACTCTATATGGTTATAATGATTTAATCACATTACAGCTTAATTATTTAACACAAAAGTTTTAAGTCCTTGTCACAGAGTTGTTTTTTTTAATGGCATCACTATGATCTTCAACTCAGCTCGTCTTCTTTGATGATTTAAATGTGTGCACACCTTTCCCTACATGAATACAAACAAAGAGATGCACTTTGCTGAGTGGGTTTTAATTAAGGAGGAATCATGACTGTGAGTGAGTCGCATATCCTTGTTCCCAGAAGTTCTGGCACTGCCAGAAGGCAGCCTAGCTGTCACTGAATAGTTCTCCCTCTTTGAATCCATTAGGAAAGATGCTACTTCATATAAGCCCAAACACACGAAGCAGCACAAACACACATCTCAGTACAGAGGCCCAACTGGGGAAGTTTTTCATGGTGCCAAGTTTGTGTCATTTAGTGAGTCTAGGTTTTCAATATTTTATTCATTGCACCACACTTTATTGTTTCACAGTGTGTGGATGGATCAGACAGGGGGAGCTTTTAAATTTCAACTTAAGTATTATTACTACAGACAGAATCAGATCAGGTTGAGGTGCTGCTTCAAGAGAAAGTGCATTAAGAGTTTAATTGGGGCAAAAATATCATCTTAGTGTGTAAAAAGATGACTACTTAGGTGGATGTCAAGTAAGAATCCCAATCTCTGTGTACAGTCCATAAAAAGTCACAATGTGCTTAAAATCTTTTTCCCTCAGGTTTAACAGCCATCATTACATAGAAAAATCTTCTCTGGCTTTTAGTAATGGCCTTTTCTTCTCTCTACATCATCCAAATCTATTATGTGAAACAATGAAATAAAACAAAAAGCTTTGAAAGTGTGACACTGTTATGAGGAGCTAACAGCACTGGGACAATTTTCATTTGTAGATTAAAAAAGGGAATATACACATACACCAACAAAATCAGAGCTGGAGTGAATTGAAATTACCGTATTATGTTCCTGAGAAATGTTAAGTCCAACTGACTTCCTTCATCTCAGTCCATGATAGACATTTTTCTTGACAGAGTACAATAAAACAGGATTTTGCAGAATCTCAGTGGGGCAGCTGCTGATTCATTCCTTTACTAGAAACACACCACAGGTCAGTCTGAATTGGAGGTCATGTTGCCTTGACTGAAGCAGCGGTGCCGATCTGGTGCATGTTGAGCATCCTGTTTTGACACTCATCTGGGCCTCCTTGTTAACTCCCCACAACAGATCTGATGTGCTTAGACAGGCCTACGCTGCATATTAGTGGCTGCTTGGGCTCAGACTGTGGAGCAGAACACTTAAAGGATTTAGCATGAACATGCTCTCTTGTGCTCACGGACCATGCCAAACAAATAATTTATAAAATATTAGAAAGATGTTTTGAACAAGCTGCCCGTGTATAGTGTATAGCTGAAGACCTACATCATTTCAAAGACAACATGTCTTTTCATTGACACCTACGTGTTTGTTGACGTTGCTCCCATGTTCAGGTGTAACATTAATGGTAATAAAAATAAAACTAGTCTAAACTTGCTTTTCTTCATTTTAAAAATGTGCTTTAGTAAATTAAATCATCAATGTTAGGGTGGCTACCAAAGTGGGTACAGAATTGCACAAAATGACTACAAAGTGTGCCAATTGAAGTACGAAAAGACCTGCTGCACACAGCTTTTTTTGTACCCAAAAAGCTTGGTACAAAGTGATTGAAGTGGCCAAAACTGCAAAGCCACAATTTGACAGATGTACAAATTGACCTGGAGCCTGCTAAAACACACTGATGGCAGCTGGATTCTAATGTATTCATGTCAGTCACAAGATCAAATAAAAAGATGAGACTAAAAATGAAATCAAAGTACAGATAAATAAATGTATTAATAGAAATTAGATCCCAACATTATCATCAGGTTCAACTTTATTTCTGCAATCACGAGATAAGACAAATTCTAACTTCGTTAACTTAGCTAACTGTGTCAAAAAACAAATGGAAGTGGAGACAGAATAAATTGGAATTTTATGATTACATTTCATTCCCCACTGTTACACCACAGATAAAACCAACTAAAGGAAACAGAACTGTTTGATGTCAGAAGCGTCAGTGCCTGCTGAATGTTTGTACGAGCGCTGCTTAGACTTTTATGAATTGACGGAAACATCCTGCACAAATTTGGTCCTCTCAATGATTCCAGTTTCACTGATAGGAGGGTGGATATTCCTCCAAAAGAAAGTGGACAGGGAAGGCGAGCCGTCTGAGTTTGCCGAGCTGACTGATTCCGTCTGCACAAAAAGCTATAAATCAGGAGCATTTGTTACTCTTTTGCTTGCGGAAGCGGAAGGTTATTGTGCAGCAGTTGTGCAAGAGCTGAGTATTAAACTCGGCCCGTTATACTACATACGGACTAGTGCTACTCTGTAGAATATTGTATGGAAGGAGCTGGAGCACCGACTGACAGGAGCAGCTGGGTAGGTGAAAAGGTCAACCCAAGTTAATCAGCTGGAATCAGCATCAGCCGAGGAGAGAACCACTGTGTGTGGGTGTGTGTGTGTGTAACAATCAAACAAAAAGCTAAGGCTTTTCCACATGCAAAAAGCTTGAAGGAAGAAGACGCACAAAAAGCAAAAGGCCATCGTGATAGCATGGAGATGTTGGGTTGTGTCTGATGCACAGAACTTCATGATTAAAACATGTGGCAGCGGGCATGTGCACTCTGCTGACACGAGTGGAGTGGCCTCTCACCCTTAAAGCCCAAAAGGTTACAGCAGATTACGATAAAAATAAACACACAGTGACTTTGACCCTGACAGGTAGAACCACTCCAACATAAAGTCGGAGCCACATTTAGGAGCCAGGCTTTCACAGCCATACAGGTGCCCATCAATTTTTTAAAGTCTTGTTGACAAAAGCTTTCAGACTGCTGCTCTAATATATAAGCCACCATCTCCGCTCCAAGAAAGATATGCACTTGTACAATATTTTACTTAGGAAAAAAATGCACAGCCCCATTAGCCCCACATCTTAAGGAAGTAATTGTTTTCTCATATTTCAAATGCACATGTGGGTTCCTGTGTAATGTGAATACACAAATCATTTTGTTTATAAGAACAACAGGAGGACAGGAAACTGTTGCTTTCTCTGTGGATTTTCCATAAATAGTGTTGGATTTCATGCCCTTGTAATAAAATGTATAAAATATATATAACACAACACATTGTGGCACTGCAAAATCACCAGATCATGGCTTCGTCTGCAGTACTGAGGATGTTGCTCTAGTGTGTCGTGGTGAAGAAGGACCTGAGGTAAAAAATTAGGCTCTCGATTTACTGATCCATCTGTGTTACTACTCTCACCTATGGTCAAGAGGTGTGGATCATGATCAGAAGGATGAGAACATCCTTACTACAGCTGAGTTGGGCCGTCTCAGCCACAGAGATAAGGTGAGGAGCTCTGTCATCCTAGAGAAGCTCAGAGTAGAACCGCTGCTCCTCCACAGTGATTAGCTGAGGTGGTTGTGCCGTTCGATTAGCATGCCTCATGAGAACTTCCCTCTGGAGGTTTTCCGGGCACATTCCACTAGAAGGAGACCCTGAGGCAGACCCAGAACTCACTCATTTAACAGCTGCAACATTCAGTTCCTCTTTTAGTGTATCCGGCTCATTTCTTCTGTGTGATGCAATATTTCTAAACTGGTTTGCATTGAAGTTCTTTAAGTCCCTCTAACCAGAAAACCAGGAGTCATTAAACCAAAAAACGTCAGCACATTTAACCATCAGTCTTTCACTTCCCTGAAAATACAGTCTTCCTCAGATAATTTGTGAACCAGACTTTGTACTGTGCCATGTCCCACAACATTACTTTATGTTTGAACTCTGCCAGTCAGAAGTTTCCCCTGCACATAAATAAAGAGTCACACAAGAGTCTCGTGGATCTAAATATGTACATCTTGTATGAAGGCACAGCCCCTCAACAGTGGCTAAATGAATAGCCCTGTCAATAATTTACTATCTTAGCTCTGCTTTCAGTCATACACATGCTTCCTTTAATAAATAACTAAAACAGACAACATTCAGACGTGACAACAACACAGGAAATATCTACACTATAGGCCTTTGAGATTTTAAACTTCAATAAAGTCTCCTCTCCATCGTGTATGTAGAATGCCTTCAAGTATTATGTCTTTGCTCGAATTTCTCTCTGGAGACACGATCTGCATGGTGCTGGAAGCCCCACTGAGCCTTCCTACTCCAAACACAATTGGTTTGGATTTCTTTTTTTTTATTCACTTGGCCTACATTTATTATGTGTCAAACTATTTAGTGAACTGCCCAAGGCTTTGACTTTTTGAAGTTGCTCTTAATATCATTTAACATCAACTAATGATATAGGTCAGGACTCAATTTGTCACAACTGCATATTTTTTGTGATGCATTATATGGATCGGTTTCCTAAAAAAAACCTGAAATTTTCATTAGTGGTTTGAAATACGTGAATTATTCTTTTAAGTTTGGCCAACCGGTATCAGTTTATTTCACCAAGTTGTTCTTAAATGTCAGCTGGGGCAAACAATTTGCACACCAATGGAACAAGGTGTAAGAGGTTAGTAGTCTCAGGCTTACCATATGGCCTGCTGCCTTTCATGTCAGGGTTTTACACCAAGATCATCTTATGATGAAAATGTTTTAGCAGTTTTGACCAAGCCTTGTAAACGCAGTTAGGTATGATATCATGCAATATTGTGAGATCTTGTGAGATTTACACTCAGAGAATGTGGTGAGGATGACTCATCTACTATCACACCAAATTTTACCTCAACATTTGTAAATTTCACTTAGTTATAACAATTTTGGGGCTGGCTAAGGTCACTTAGTTATGGCAGTCCTCTTGAAATGGATTAACTTCAAAAAGTAATAAGCTGTAGATGTACATCCAATGATTACTTTCTGAAAGTTTCATTAAAGTCTGTCGAGTCGTTCATTAGATTGTTTGCTAATAAACACTGTTGACTTCAACAGATATAGTTCAAGTTTTAAACAAAATCTTTCATAAATTATTACTTTCATAAATTATTATTTGTTGGGAATGCCTCTCAGCTACTGCCACACCACAATTTAGCTCAATACCTGTAAAGCTGAAGTTATAGTCGTTCCTGTGTTAGCTAAAATCAATCGGCTGTTGCGGCCATCTTGAATTGGGTTGATTCCTAAAGTTATTCAGTTGTAGATGGGCATCTAATGATTACTAATTATAGTTTCACTACAATCACTTGTGGTGGTTTATGGGATAGTTGCTAACAAATGGACAAAGATAACTCCAATACTTGCAAAGTTTTAAAGAAGATCTCACAAAATCCCTTAGAGCTTGGATTATGTGTTGCAGACAACGCCCAGCTACTATGACACCAAATTGTGGCTCAATATCTGTAAAACTGACTTGAGTTATAGCCATTTATACGTTTGTTAAGCTGTAGGGACCATGTTAAGTCAGGCTGACTCCAAAAATTTAATCAGCTGCAGATGTACTTCCACAGATTACTTTCTGTGAGTTTTGTTAAAATCTGTAACGTGGTTCAAAAAATCTTTTGGTAACAAACGCACACACACACAAAGACACCTGCAAAACCATGATTGCATACTTTTTTGCCTTTCAGCAATGGGCGATGCCCAAAATAAAGTTTTTATCCTGAATGAAAAAGATTACATAACAGTTGTTATGCAAGTCTGAAACAAGATCAGTTTGTCAACACAGGCAGCAGGTAACTGAGCCTAATAAAAGCTGAAATAGTTTTTTGCACAGTCACAAACGGTGAGATAAAATATGCACGTGGGGAAACTCCCACTGGTTGTTTCTTTAACATGCTACAAGCGTGTGAAAAACACTACAATCAAAATGTTGTCCAACCAGCTCAACACACATTTGAAGGTATCATGCCTGCACAGCATTCAGATCTTAGACATGTGCAAAATACCTGAGTGTCAACGCATTCTCAAAAAACAAGAAACACTGTACCACCCTGTGCTTGTTCTTCGCTAGAAACCATCCAAGTAACAACTGACCTCCATGTTTGTGTGAACTTGTATGACTTGTAGCCGAGAAGTAAGAACCTTGTGTAACCTTATGTAAGGTTTTATCTATCCCTACAGAGAAAAAAAATGAAATAAAATAATTATTCATCTGGTCTTCACCAAAATGAACTAAGCAAAAGCCCCAAATCAACAAAATATGAACAAAATTCAGACTTAGTGTGTGAAAAGTTGTCCTGAAATGTATGGTTTAGAACTGAAAAAGGTGCATTTTTGGTTGTTTTTTTAACTAAGACTATATGCAACAAAGCAATCATTTTAAATAAATTCAAAGCATTAACTTCCTTAAGCCTGACTGGGCTGAGTGAGATCAGACATGAAGGTATCAGTTTCCTTCTCATTACTAGAAAGTAAAAAGAGACCTCTGCTATCAAATGAAAGCAGTGAAAGTAATGTTTAAGAATGTAAGGAGTCTAAAAAAACCAAAATATCAAAGATGGGATGCCTGTTTGGCTACTTGTCAGCACTGAATATAAAAGCACTTTGTTTTAGTGGAGGTGTAAAGTTTTGTTGATATACCTGTGTGCTCCGTGGCTTGTAGGGAGAGCTGCTCTCCAGGTCTGCCAAGATGCTGGTGAGGGAGTCGATCTCTGCATCCAGACTGGAGCGCCTCTCCTCCAGGGTCTTCTCAGGTCCTTTACCCTGTGACGACACATCCAGGAAAGGCGCTTTAGTGATATCCATACAGCTTCATGTTTTACACATCATGCAGTGAATTTTATTTCTTGTGGTCTCTGTGTCCTTTGTTTTTAAGAATGCTCTTTATTCTCATTTATAAGGGAAGGCTTTTCTCTAGCAGTCCTATTGAAAAGGTTTGATTGATGTAGTGCTGCTGAAATAGTGTCCGTTCAACGAGTTCTCCCATCTCTGAAGTCATCAGCTCTGTTAGGGTGAGCAATAAGTATTACTCTACCAGAACAACGTATCTTAGTGGTGGATCATGATTGTGTGATGTGGGATTGCTAAATAATCCATTTATTATTGGATTTTTTTTTTGTTAAGACAGTAACTGGAACAGGACCAAGTCTAAAACTAATTTTCTCAAGGGTACAAAAAGGTTCATTGTATCATACTGTATTGCATTGTGTCTTTTTGTATTGTATTGAACTGTACTGTATACTAGGTAGGTAGGTAGGTACATTTATTTATATAGCCCTTTTCAGCACAAGGCGACTCAAAGTGCTTTACAACACAAGAACAAAATTACAGACAAAGTTACAGAATTAAACAAAATGAAACACAAAAGCTAAACAAGATAAACTAAACTAAGTGTACAGTTTGAATAAGTAAACTAAAACATGAGAATGTTAAGCTAATGATACCGAGCTTTCTAAATGGTACCAGACCCTCTATACGGCCGACATAACAATTACTAACTAAGGTCTAAACATAACTAAACTAAGGTACTAACATTACCAAGGCCCGCTAAACAGCCAACATGAGAGATGCTAAGATAAACTAAACATGACTAAACTAAAATAAGGTACGAACTGTAATTAACAGTACCAAGGCCCTCTGAACAGCCAACGTAAGAATTTCTAATATATATAGATAATCTAAATAAGAAACAAAAGAAGGAAGAAAAAAATTTAATTAAATTAAAAAAAAAAAAAAAGGCAAGTGTGAGTAAGAGAATGTGTGTGTGTGTTTCCAGACATGGTAGAAGGCAGTGTAATGCATTGGTGTGTGTGTGTTTGCAGGAAAGTCCATGAATGTTCACAGGCAATACTATGATATTATACCAAATTGTATCCAAATGTACTATATCATACTGTATCGTACTATAGTGTATAGTATTGTTTTGTACAGTATTGTAACATAGTACATTTTATTGTATTGCACTCCATGTTTCATTCTGTATTGTATATTACTATATGGTATATTGTATTGCATCCTATTGTATCGGACCTTTCTTGGTTGTTCGCCAAGTTTGGCCAGATAAACATTTAGAAGAACCCATTTTAAACCTGATTTATTAGATTTTTTCAGAATTGATTGTCTGTGTTACACTTTGTTTCTTGATTCACAACAATATAAAGTTTAGTATAAAATAAAGGACCGATTTTAAAACTAGATTTCCCAGTTTTTGCTCCTGAGTTGAAGCAGGCGATGTAAATGAAAATGTGAATGTATTCTTTTAAAAAGGACAAGAAAAGCAAAACTCCAACTTTAACTGGAATTAATGCAGAAAATACAGACATTACAGCAGCCAACTCATTATATCGCTGCGGTAAGGTGTAGCATTTGTTGACTTTCTACATTTAGTAGTACCAAGCTAAACCATCTTCTCAAAAAAACACAAGGAGGATGGGTTGTTGGCTTGAGGGAGTTAAACAGCCTTTACAAGCTTCTCTCTAAATTTAATGTCAGAACTTCAACAATGAGTAACTCTGCCTCTGTGCTGCTCAAAGACATTCTCTCCTGTGACTTTCCGCACCTCTTAAACTTTGGATTACAGTTTTCTAAGTTCACATTTCACCTTGACCTCAGACAATCCTTTTGAAAGCCGCACATCAATAGCAGAGACTTCTCGAAGAGAGAAATGCAGTGAGAAACAGGAAGCGATGTATTGTTTGAAAGACAGCATTCAGGACACGGTGCACTATTCACCTCCTGCTCTTCCCCCCGCTTTCAGATTTACAGCGCCCCCCCCTCCCCCAAACTTCATCACGGTCTCATCAAGCAGGAATTTCAACTAAAACATCAAATATATAAGATTAACATTTGATACTTTCTACTTTATATTTTCTGTTACTTTGCGTTAACTCGGATTATGAGAGGAGGCTTGAAAGCGTCGGTAACAACGGCACACTGATTTATTCATCTACGCTACTCCGTTTTGCCTCAGAGAAAAATACTACCTCATCATATGAAAAAATATGAAACTATTTAAGCAAAAGAGACAAAAAACAGCTACAGAGAAATGCGGAAAACATTTAAATTGACGTGACCATTAGTGGCAGGGTTTTTCTACAGAATTCCCGGGAATTTCTCTATGAAATGACAGATGTATTTTTAGTCTTCTGAACTACGCGGCAACTGCAAGAAGACTTCTTGCAATTGCCTGCGGGGGCTTTTTGACTTGGTTGGATCAATGACTGCTTCTTATTCTAATGTTATGTGTTTGGATTACCTGTCACAATCTATTACAGGCAGGGCTTGCCTCCATTTGCAGCAGAGCAGCTCCTTAAAAACATCTAAGGCAATCGGGAGCGGGGGTAAACAACGCAACACACTAATGGCTTCTCTCGAATCAACAAAGGGTGGGGGGGCAGAAATAAAAACAGTCAAACTTGTTTAACAGTGAAAACGAGGATGATGAAAGGAAGTGTTGCAGTCTTTGTGGTGTGTAGGAATTTTCCACACCGAGCCTCATAACGTGGACAACAGCCAGGATGAGAGATTTGTCTTTCCCTCCCTGCAAAAGATTCAGCTTTTACATGTCATAATCCAGACATCTCTCTCTGCTTGGGTGATAAAGAGCACATTTCTGCCTTCTCCCGAGTTAAATACGTTTAATCTCCGCTTTACTCTTTCAGTATACAAAATTTCCTCACTGCAGCCAAGAGAAAAGACATTATGATTGATATCTGCCCTGTTTGCTCAGTAGTGGCAAACAATTTAAGAGCTGTGCTCTGGCAACGGGGCATATAATTAAGAGACCAGTGTTGCATTAATGAATTAACTTGCTGGCCAGAATCCTTTTATAGACAGAGAAATAAAAAACGATAAGGAAAAGATAAAAACACAGATGCATTTTAAAGTTAAAACCCTCATTTCAGAAAATTTAGGAGAGTACATTACAGGCAAATAATAACAATAAAAAAACATTTTATTCAGGAAACCTTATTTTGTTTATTAAACATTTATTTCTGCATTTGTTTTGTCCTGCAACGTATTACAAGATTATAGAGCTTTTACCTGTCTTTAATGTTGCCAAATCTTCTCAAAAGAATGAAAAACATTAAAGTAAATAAGTGATGAAATGAGCAAAACTGTCCACACACCAGTCAGCTTGGTCCGAACTCTTCTTCCTCAGTCCTGATGTTTTTTGTGAGTAACTATGTTTTTTTTAAGACCAAACTACAAAAATCAATACAAGCTCATTATTTTTATCCCTATTTCTTCTCATCATTAGCCTTTATTATTGTTTGCCTTCATTATTTGCCCCTAATTGCCTCTGTCCCAGATTTTTGGTAGTCCGCCACTATCGTTACTAGTCAAATGTACCTACGACTATAAAGATAAAAGATGCCCACTGTCAACAAAATCTTTATCTGACATTTATCAGAGTATTAGCCTGTTAACAGCATATAAATAGGAACAATTACATGATGTTTATTATACAACATTTGAGTGATTTTCTTTGGAAGGACACTTGTAATTACTACTACAAAAAAAGAAAAATCTGCAGTTTTTATCCTCCCACCTCTTTTCTCAATAACTGACTCTCAGGAGAAATTTGAAAAAAAAAAATTGCGAAGCAATTCATCAAAGAATAAAATCCCTTTCTACCAACATCCTGCTGAAAAACACACCACACAATGTTTCCAAATGAATCATTATTCAGTGGATTATACTGAGATATAATTCACGGAGAAAAAAAAAGGAGAAATGTTTTTATCAAAGCTGGGAAACTGATGAACATTTCTTTAAAAAGGAAAATACAAAAGAAAGCACCTGAAATAAACATTCTTAGAAAAGCAGTGGCTTGAATCATCTCCATAATACTTAAATACAAAAAATCTGTTGTCTTTGTCCTCTTTCCAGTTAAATATGGGTTTGAATGTTCTCAGTTGTTTCACAACTGCGCTCTGCTTTAACAGCATCCAAACTATTTTTTTTATTTAAATAATAAAAATAAAAAAATAGGGTAGTAAAGTAACCTCATGTTACCTTACAGTTCAAAGTCTCATATTTGTTGAACAGATGTTAAACTGACTAAGAAGAAAGAAAACAAGTCTCAGATCATTAATCGTTATCGATCAGCACTTGGAGAGAGTGAGGAATTGAAAATGGCAGGTGTGTAATAAAAACACAGTCGACTTGATAAAAATCAAAGGGCTTTAGAGGAGCTTTGAGGATTTGCTGAAACGTTCATATAGATTTCTAGTAAGGGAAGTAAATTTTGTTGAGATCTCCCTGCATTCCAAACTGCTCATGTGTCTCTGAGCGCTGCCAACTTTAAATGCATTACAGCGCAGCAGCTCTGTCGGCTGGCTCAACCCTGAATTCCTCCGGTAAAACAAAACCAGGAGATGAAGAAGTGGCCTTCTGCGGCGCATCGTTGAATAACTATCACAGCCAAAGAGCCTGTAGTTTACATTAGGGTAAATTTATTTCATGAAAGAACTAGCAGTCCTTATAGGAAAGCATATCACAAGCCACCTGGACCGATGAGAGGGGACAGAGTTGGAGCTGTTTAGGGCAAACTCTGTAAATGCATTACGCATGATCTCATGTAATATTGAGACATTTTGCATGAAGTCTATGTTGAGGATGACTCTCCGCTACTACCACATCAAAATATAGCTCAATATCTCAAAATCTAACTAAATTATTGGCATTTTTCTGCTTGACAAAGTTGATTAGCTGTGACAGCCGTCCTGAGTTGGGTTAACTCTGAAAGTTAATGAGTTGTAGTTGTACATCCCATGATTACTTTCTGAGAGTTTCACTAAAATATGCCCAGTGGTTTTTGAGATATTTCGCTAACAGGCAAACATGGCTGGTGCCAACAGTAAATGCCAAAGTTTTAAGCAAACAAATGGCACAATGTGTAGCACTCATTGTTTGCATTGTCTGCGTTGTGATGACTCAGCTATGACCACACCAATTTTTATCTCAATATCTCTAAGTTTGGCTGGGTTATAGCAAGCTTTGTGTTTGCTAAGGTTGTTCAGCTTTGGCGGCCATCTTGATTTGGGTTGACTCCAAAAGTTAATCAGTTGTAGATGTACATCCAGTGATTATTTTCTGAGCGTTTCATAAAAATCCATTTAGTTGTTCATGAGATATCTTGCTAACAGACAGACAAATGAACAAACACACACAGAGCAAAGGGTAAAATCTTTACTGCCTTTGGTATCTGGTGATAAAGATAGTGTGGGTTTAAACATGTTGCATATCTTATTTAAAGTGTGCAAAACTCCATCTTTAGATTCACAAAAGCCACTTATTTAGGACAGAAAAGTGGTCGGAGCCAAAGAGGAGCAGGTTTTTTTTTTTCTTCCTGCTTGGGACAAAAGAATGTGAAGCACTTGGAAGATTTCTCAGCAGAGGTCAAGTGCTGGGAGAGTCAGTGAGAGCGCTGAGGCCACATGTCCCAGGGGGCCGAATGCCTGTGGGTGTTATGATGAGCGAGGCAAAGATAAATGACTGAGCTCCACCAATAGGTGTCAGCCTTCCATCCACCCTGCATCAGAGCTCTGAGAGGTGATACAGAATGTGTGTGTGTGTGTGTGTGTGTGTGGCTGTGCGTGGCTCTGGGCAGCATCTGGGTCCGGACACCTCTGCAGCTGACCACAGTTCAAACGGATGGACAGTCCTGCTGGACTCCAAACACGAGCTCGGAGCCGTGCTCGGGGCAGCCGACTCTTTCAGAGTTACTGGCAGACAGGAAAATTGAATACAGCAGCAGCTCCTCTCACCTGATATCCGTACGAGTTGTCCAGCGGCGGTGGCAGGAAGGAAGCAGGCGGTGATGGGAAACCAGTTGACTCTTCGGCAGGTGGCGGAGGGGGAGGGTAGTCCGCTGGGATGAGAAACACACACACACACACACACACACACCACAAAAAACAGCTTAATAAATACTTCCCCTTTTTTCTACAGCCAAACTGTCACAATTGGAACAGAACATGCTCTGCACTGCTGAATAAACAATCAATAGAAGAGATACTTCTTTATATTTGCAACAACTACTGGCGCAGGTGCACAAAACAAAAAAAAATCTAAGGACAAAGATGACCACGTAACTCCTACAGATCCCAAAATGATCTACACAGTCACAGTTAACAGACAAAGGAAGTTTGTTGTGGAGAGAGTATGAAAAATCCTGCAGGGTGAAAAGTTTAACAGCCTATTCATCACAACCAGAAAGAACTGGTTCCAAAAAAAAAAAAAAAAAAAAAAAAAGTAACTTCAATATCATAAAAACACAATAAATCATTAAAGGCCTAGTGTTCCTTGAAGGAATGTATGTCGCCCGCCAACTTTCATGCCAGAGCTCGACATTAGGATCATCTTATGTTGAGGAATGACTGAGTTGTAGCCGATTTGGTCAAACCTTGAAAATATTGTTATGAACAATCTCAGACAGTATCATGAGATGTCCCGCTATCATGTAAAATTGTAGATCAATATCCACAAATGTGCCTGAGTTATCATCATTTTTTTTTGTTGGTTAATGTCAATTAGCTTTGGCAGCCGTCTTGAACTGGACTGGCTCCAAAAGTTAATCAGTTGTAGATGTGCATCCAATAATTACCTTCTGCAAGTTCCATTAAAATTTGGCCAGTGGTTCATGAGACATTTTAATAACAGACAGACAAAAACATTATCACTCCACCTTCACCTTTCGGCGGGAGGCGATAAGACTCATGTTCCTGATTACTTAGCTTGAAACATGTGGCGCTTTATTGAATTTATTTCTACGCTAAAATGCACCATCATCTCTGCAAAGCACTGAGAAATCACCATTAGCGGCTCAATTAATTGATTCATCTTAATGTGCGAGAACAGTTATCTGTCTCGAGCTGTAAAATCAAATCAGACGTTTTCAAAGAGGTCATGCAGTTATTAGACAGAGGAGGAGAGTGGAAGAGACAAAGCAGCACAGCCTCGTTATCCCACGTCAATGGACTGACACACATAATTGTAGCAATTTGGTTAACTAAGAAGTACTAATCTGGAATAAGCAAGAGTGTTCCCCCCCCCCCCTCCTTGTGAGATTGAAAATGTAAATGTCGTGTTCCAAATGGGGAGACTAGGTGTTTGCTCTGCCAGAGGAAGAGAAACAAGCCAAATGTGTAGTTCTGAAGTCCCGCACTAATCCAAGGATTGCATCCTGCCACATGTTTCAGACAGGATAAGGAGTTTGGTGCCAAATTAAATTCTGATTCGGCTCCTCTTGGCGCAGGACTTAGACGGAATCATTTGACCGTGTACTTCTAAGTACCAAACCAGACATGAGCTTTGCAAATTAAAGGCTTTTTATGGGACGGAATGGGAATTTGTTCCAACGCGAAGGCTTTGATGAGTCCTGCTCAGAAATTCCGTTTGCTTTCCGTGGCTTTTTATCTGTTTTCATTAGAAACTAATTGATGTCATCAGTGTAGTTTATCCTAGGCGGATGATCAAATTAATTAAGCGCGAGTTGTCAACTGCCTCGGCGAGACACGGTGCGCTTCCGAACCGGACACGTCTTTAGCAACAGTGCAGCGGAAAAAACGTGAGCCCTGCATTAAAAGTTCCATGTAAATATAAATATATATATATATATATATATATATATATATATATATATTGACCTTGTGACCTCCAGCAAACTCTGGAGCAGAACAGCTCCTTTGAGGAGAAAACAGGAAACTTGGTCCCTGATAACAAGGCTTGTCCCAATACCAACCTACTGCCCTCCTCCCCCTCCTGCACACATCCTTTCCACCAGAACATAAGTCACATGTAAGTTATGGCTTACACAGAATTAAAAAGTTTCATGTACATCTCTCTCAGACATCATTTCATGGAAACACAAGAGTTGTAAGTGTTTCAGAGCTGCATGTTTCATTGAAAAGGTCTTAGGGATTTACATGTGGAACAGTGGAGAACCAGAATCAGAACTGAAATCGGGGTCTTTAGCTGAAAGGTTCTTTCCGGGTTTTTCCACCTCCTTTTCCCTGGCGCTCCATATCGTGCTAGGTATTTAGGACTAAAATGTGCTCATTGCTGGTGGCATGTGTATTCCCTGCAGTCTTTTAAAGCATAACCATTTTCTCTCAAATGACTGCACTCAACCTTGAAGCTGTTTGTTGGCAATTCAGGGTCAGCAGAGAAACAGTGCCTTAATAGAAGCCTTGCGTTTCGAATCAAGCAGCATGAAATGTTCTGGCCCATTTCCATAATTATACATTCTATAAAAGGCATCGCTTGACTTCAAAACAGGGCTGAGTGATATTGTTTCAGGACTGACACCGCAACAAATGCAAACATGTGATGTCAAGTAAGGCAGATTAACTCAGTCACAATATTTTACAGCTTTCTGCTGAAAACAATAAAATAACTTGAAGGAAA
This sequence comes from Kryptolebias marmoratus, assembly GCF_001649575.2. Taxonomy (NCBI): domain Eukaryota; kingdom Metazoa; phylum Chordata; class Actinopteri; order Cyprinodontiformes; family Rivulidae; genus Kryptolebias; species Kryptolebias marmoratus. The sequence goes on along the minus strand of NC_051453.1, from coordinate 19,164,730 downwards.
CTGTTCAATTTGATTCAATTTAGTAAAAAACTATGTTGAAACAACAAACCTAACAGCCTGAAAGGATGAGTCAATTTGATCAATTTGTTCATCGAATGCATGTAGTCTGAAAGTCCTAAACTTTCTCCCCAAAATCTAGCAGAGAAAGACGGCAGCGCTGGAGCAGAGAACCGTCTCTGCTGAGGAAGAGGAAGTCATGATGACAGTCGTTCTGTAGGAAACAAAGATGAGCTGCTTCTGTTTGGTGTGCTCAAACCAACTGCTTGGCATCAAAAAGGACACGAGAAGCTGGCCTATTTTATGTGCCTGTTAGCTTTGAGGTTGAGTTTAAAGACTTTTCAGTAAACAACTCACTATGTCACCACCAATCCAACTCAGAGGAGACAAATTTAAACTTTTTCCATCTTCATCGAACCTCAGCTTTATTATTTGTACCTTGGAAGTAAAAGCACAAATCTTTTTGTTAATAACTTATCATCAGATGTTACATATTTGACTACAATAAGGTGTGCCAAGTGCTAGTCTGATGTAGACTTTCGAGCTAAGACATTTTGAAGTGCTCTTCTGTGGAAAAGGCATTGAACAAGTGATCTCTTACCTGTTGTAAATAACTTGTAGAACATCCTCAGTTTAGAAAAATAAAGTTTACTCTGTCAGTTGTGTTGGATGTGAACTCTTTCTCCAAACTAAGGCTAACTTGACTTGTAAAAAATAAGATATGCATCTGCTTTAAAGTTGCTGTAACCTTTAAAAACATCCCAAACATCCTCCTGATCGTCCTTTCATAATGCATGCTCTTCAAATCGATTAATTCAACTTGGTCATTAAAAGTGTAGTTAATATCTCACCGTGACCCTTTTCTATTTGACGCACTCATTAAATATTTGAAAATGGTTGATTTAAAACTGAAAATTTGGTATATAGGAACTTTGAGGGGTTTATTTTGTCTTGAGTCGGTGTTTTTTACCACACGGTGTTATAGACATGTATTCAGAAACAGAACTTGAGGTTAGAACATAAACCCAAAAGGTTATTTGAGTGTTCATTTGGATTCATGGTAAAGCATTCAATGTTTTAAATATTGCAAAACAGAGGAAACAATCAGACAGTGCTATTTGCAGAATAAACAGAAATTCCTCTTCCTGGATGTAAGTTGTGTTTTTTCTCTGTTTCACCACTTCTCCTTTACAAGACAAAACTTTAATGCTGTCTTTATCCTCATCAAAATAGAACATTTTTTTCTGCTGGGAAGTCGTGATATAATATCAGAAGTTCTGTTTTTTTTTTCCAAACTTGAAATAATCTTGTGTCTTAAACAGTAGACCCACAAGTCTCAAACTGTGGTACAAATACCACTGATGGTACTCAAGACTCCTCCAGCGGTACTCAGAAAAACTATAAGTTAAATAAGCTAAATATATGTCATAAGCTGGTGCAAGTCAATCAAGATCCCATTTTCTTTGATTAGCCCAAAAGTTCAAATGTGAACATTGTTAAAGTGACTAAGTTTATGTGGCAACTGAAGTGTCCTTAGGTTTGTTGCTGGAATTTTGGCACACATCCTCGGTAATGGACCTCCTGTTCATTTGGTGTGTTTGCCATTATGCCATTATCACCAGACACCATCACCCAAGGAAGGTCCAGCAAAGGATCATCAGTCCTCTTCAATCAATTTGGTTTGCTGAAGGGTTAAGTTTAGGATAAAGAAGTGGTTTGGGTTTTTCAGTTAGGGTGAGGCATTCAAGTAAATTGGTCATATGTGAAGATTAGCTTGTACTACTGGTTTTTAATGTTTGTTATAATGGTAGTATTTAAAGAGCTTAGGATTTTCTAAGGAGTTACTTATTAAGAAAAGGTTATGAACCACTGCTGTAGACTCTCTGCCACTGCATGTCTGTGCGTTTACACCTATATCACTTTGTTTCAGTTCCTCCAGGAGCCCATCATTTCTCCTCACATACATCAGTCGCCCTATTTACCAAAAAACACCTCCAAGCTCAAGGCACCCCCATTAGAAATCAACCCCACAAAACCTTCCTCCTGTTTACGTCACTCAATATTTCTACTCTATTTGTGATCAATTTAAAGAAATAAAATCAACACTGCTTTAAGGAGGCGAGCAGTCATGTTCTGCAGGTCTGTGCCGCACTAATGGTGTGTTTTTTTAAGCGGCGTGCAGCAGGCAGAGTGAGAACAGCTCCTGTGCTGTGAATGAAGCTGACTCCATTTGTGACAATTGGGAGATGAAAGCTCCAAGTGAGCACTAATGAGAGAAGCAGCAGGAACACCTACTTAATACGACAACTTCCCCTCCCTTTATTGAGCAATTACTTTTAAGTAGCTGCGTTGTGAACAAGGAATCCTAATCATTGATTAAAGTTATTTGAGAGACCATAAGAGGTATAATTAGTTATAGCGTACATCAGTATTGTTGAGGAGAAGATAAGAGGGTAGAAATGAATCCAGCTGTGACACTGCCACTTATATTAAACTTTGTTTTTCACATTAGTTTAATGTTTATTAAGACTTTAGTTACCATATATGGCTAATATGGGTAATGACTGGTAATTATGACTGTTTCCTTTTTGAATTACAGTGTAAATGTTTTGTTGCGCAAAAATAATTAAACTGAAATAAAAAGCCTTACTGTAGAGTGGAATTTTATTTATTTATTTTTTTTTCAGGCTGCAGACAAGTCTTTTCTGAAGTAGTTCTGCTTAGTGTTGAGGATTAGTAAACTGTGGGGGAGGAAGATTGAACACTGAAGGTTGAACATATGTTTACAGATTTACATATGTACAATATTATCAGAGTTATGTGTGTGTAAGCACCAACCATCTGGCATGTAAGGACTTAGGACAAAGCCTGGGACAGAGCGGGACCGTCTTTCACACGATGTGTTCGATAGTTACCAGAAAGAGAGTTTGCAACAAAACAAGTGCAAACTAAAGAAACCTAAAATACAGGGAGAGTGTGTTTTTGGCAGTACAGAGGGTAAATTATATTCTACAATCTGAGCTTGATTTATGGTTGAAAGTTGGAGTCTCTGGTATCTGTAAGCCTCTAAATGGTGCAAGGAGCCAATATATGGGAGAGGAAGTCAGACAGTGTTAGCCAACATGTGGAATTAAAATGCAGAATAAACTGTTTAAGAATCTTAAGAGCTTCAATGGACAAAAACTGATTTTTTTGGTTGATGAAAACTTTTTTTTTTAATCCAAGATAAATAGTTTTAACTGGTAAATTGTGAGTTTCTGGAATTCAACTTCTTTTAGGGTCACTGAATCCAAATGTATATCTCTGTCCACTTAAGCATACTCGTCTTTAGGCCCCCTTCACACTGGATGATGACTCTGCTACTTCTTCCACAACCTATCTGAACATGGCTGGATCACAGAAAATCTTGAAAACGTCCTTCAGTGTGAAGGCAGACCTGACACTGTCATGATCTTAGTACTGAACAAAAAAGTTTTCCATGACTGCGAGACACTCTCTAGGCTCTAAACGCCTAGAGACATAAGAACCATAGTGCAAAACTGCACAAACTTAAATCTATTCTATTTTCCAAGCACTTTGGATCGCCTTGCTGCTGAAAAGTGCTATATAAATAAATTTCACTTCACTTCACTTAAAAGAACCCTTGATAGAAACAAAGAATGTTAGGAAATCTGCAGTTCCGTCCACAAACCTAGACAAACTGAAGTCCTTGGTGTTAGTCCACATTTAATCTCCAAACCCTCAGTCCAAATGAGCTGTGGCAGGGGTTGAGAGCACATTGTTTGACATAATTATAGACTTGTTTGGTTCCATCTTCCGCTGCAGAAGAGCAGCTGAGCCCAGCTCTTAATTAGCATGATACGTATGGAAGAGTGATTTATGGCATTATTTGGTTTACAGATGCAAAGGAGGGATCTAAAGTCTTCTGATATATACTTGTTTTAGTTCTAAAGACAGAGTGAAACTAGCTCTTTGCTACTCTACAGAGAAATCCCACGAGAAAAGAAACTGAAATCAGACAGGTTATCTTTTTACATCAAAGTTAAGAAACCAATATTGAGAAATGAAGAATGGTTTAAAGCTACTGTTAGCCTTAGTGCTTCAAACAGTAACTTGGTTGAACAGATAGTTAATTCTGTGGTTAGTGAGGTTTTCTAATGAGTAAAAGTGTTACTCATCAAAGGTAAAGAGGCGAGCTTTGCTAAGTTTTCTTATAAACAATACTGAAAGAGAGTAAATTAAGCCAGTCAAATGTCACAGCAGACACTGCTGTGTAAACTTGGCCAGTTTCAGAACATGACACTTTTCCAGGCAGCCTCTGCATAACGGAAATCTGCTTTAAAACCTACAGCAGAACCAGTTGATCTCTGCTTCAACCAGCAGTGAGGAAGTAGCTATGACTTTCTAATTTATTAAAGAGAGGGTATGGTGGTATGTCATAAGGAGGGTATCCCCATAAAAACAAGCAGGGTTCAAGACTGAACAGACATTACATAATTACTATGTAATAAAAGTTGAATTTATGCATTTATGTTGTCTCGATGAAGACTTTGAGGATTCTTTAAAGGGCTTCACAATTCTTCTAATGAATTTTTCTCTTTTTTTGGTCTTTAATTTAAAAGTTGATGTAGGATTTGTTGATTTCATGCATTTGTTGGTGAGGAACAGCACCACACACTTTGTGGTCTTGGCTTTTCCTCTGCCCCAAAACAAATCAATGCAAATTTTAGATAATTTGAATCAAATTTCCTCGCTCCTTTGCACCATTTCTTACTAGCAGGCCCCACTGAAACCCCACTGTTGGTGCTTAAGCATCCACAAGCACAGAGGTAAACTATGAAACTAACAACAGTTTCCTCAGGGGTTTTTAAATTATTCTCCATTGTATTTTTGTCTCAAGTAGTTTCCATTGGGAGTCAAAATCATGATTTACTTGAACCACTTATCTTTTTGATTATCTTTGCTTTTTAGCTTTCTATCAAAGTTCAGCTTATGTTGGGTAATTAGTTTGTTACTTAAATTATAAATTGGCTTTATCAAAATTTCTTTTGAGCACTACCAGAGGTACTTGTATTACAGTTTGAGAACCATGCAACTGTAATTTGACTAATTTGTCTACTAAGCAAGCAAATACTGCAATGGATGTCTATACTTTGTGTCCTGTCATTGAGTTAGCCACAAATGCTGTCAGTCAGAAAAAAGATATTCATATAGAAAAAATGACTCCTTTGGAAACGTGTTTACTGGGCATGGAGAAAAGCTAAACTAATTTCATGGGTTATTGAGTCAATTCATCGATACTTTTAAAACTTAAGTACCAGCATCGGTATCAATCTCTAAAATTAAGCTAGCCTGCATGCTTTATTAGCAGTCCATGAAAGCAAAATGAAGAACAAAATTTCCCAAATGTAAGTTCAGTTTTTTGACTTCTTTCTCAGCATCGGAACTTCCTTTTATTGTACAAACAAAAATGTTTAAAAAAAAAGCAAACAGGATGTGGAGAAGAAATATTTTCACAATACTACAAATTTAGGCACTGGTGGGGAGATTTTGAGAAGTGAATTATTACATTTTGGCTATTTTAGATACAAAACTAATGTTACACAATAAGAGCCAAGGAATACATGTTTAATAAAAACGTGACAAAGAAAGAGGATGGAAAACATTTACGTAGCAACTGAGCATCATAAGAATCACTTTAAGAGTTTGCAAACGCTGCAGAGTGAATACTAGAAGTTGAGGTATAGCATGTTGTGTTCAAGTTAGATAAAAGTTGCCTTTGCATGAGCCGAGAGCACAAGCCTGTGGTATCTATAGGGACACTGATACACTCTGCGGTGGATTTCCTGTAAAATCTCCTGGTGACACCCATGAGGGACTCTGACTTAACAACCGGTAGTCAGTTTGCCTCTGGCCAGTCATGCAGGGAGGAATAAAAACAGCTTATGCACATGTTTGAGACTTTTTAAACAGCTCCGAGCAAACAATTAGCAGGTTTTAACACCAAGTTTTTACAAAAGTAACTTTGTTTTTCTTTTAAATTCTAAAAGCAGCACTTCTCGGATGTTTAACTTTAGCTATGATTGGCTCAAAAACTTTCTGCGCTTCATAATCAGCAAACACACATTATGAAACCACACAGTGACTTACATATTAGTCTTTGATGAAAACAAAAGGGTTTCAAGCTTTTTTAAAAGGCTCACATTAGTAAGTTACAGATTTTAATTGCCAAATATACTATGAATAAAGCTTCTAAAACAGTGACTCATTTTAGTTGAATGTTTATCACTTTTTTGTTTCACAATATACATGTTTACATTTATTTCATTTTTGATAACCTTGTTTACCACCTAACTAAAACCATTCTAAACAAATGTTTAACGCTGATTTTTAAAAAGTTAAGAAACGGCTGAAAATATTTATCAGTGTGTTGTGAACTGAATAGGCAAGCAACACCTGAACTCTTCACTAGCCCTAAAGTTTCAAGACTGAGCAGAAAGTGAATTTGTCGTCTGTTTTCAGAATCTGACTTTTACCCTTGACATCGTGTTTATCACTCAGCATGGTTTATACCAACATACAAAACTTTCTATTAACATGTATGATCTGTTCAGGCAGCTGCAGCGAATTCCACTCACACTGGTACATTTTTACGAGTTAAAAAAAAAAAAGGTATGTAAAGGAAGAGACTTACTCCAGTTGTCAAACTGGGATGTAAAGACTCCTCGTTTCAAAACTAAAGCCCCATTCACACTGGATGATGATCCTGCTGTTCTCTACGACCTATAAGGCCTATTAGAATGTGTATGTTAAATTCAGAAAACATCACTAAATATAAAGGCAATCATGCGCTGCTACTCGTAGCCAGATACACTTATTTTTCTGCATTCCAAAACAATCTGTACCCTCACCACGCTCTATATGTCAGCAGTAAATTCCCACGATGTACTACCGCATACGGCCATGATTGCTTTGCGCCCCAGGCCCTGCCTTCCACAAGACTCAGACCATGTCAGGATGCAACAAATAGCTAGAGAAGATGCTAACTATAATACCAGCTGAATCATGCCTGAACGAGGTTGTTTTCATGGCCTTGTCATTATCTGTAGAATTTTCTGGGTATATTGGAGGTTTTTGGGCTTCTAGTATCAGTTCCAGCATTGCTGTGGAGAAGTTAACACCATTCAACAGCATGAGAGGAGGGGGGTGAAGGGGTTTTATGTGTAGAACCTCAGCCTCATCCATCCTTCATCCAGCACAGCAGGCCTGAAGCACAAATGCTTTCTGCTCTGCGTCCAAAAATTAAGAACTGATGTGGGACGAGGTTGTAGCCTAGGCATGAGGTCAGTCCTGCTTCTAATTCACTACAATCAGGTCATGTCAGTACATGGGTCATAAATATGCTTCTACTGCACTCCACAGAGGACCTCATCATGATGCCACCACAATGAGAAACCTCTGCGACGTCACTATAGAAGTTTTCAACATGCTCCTGAAGACCTCACGAAGACCCTGCAAAGACCATCCTGGCTGTCTTTTTACACCGTATTGGGGGTGTCTTTCACTGTAAAAGGGGTTTGAGAAAATTAAGTCTTCAGGCCACAGATCATTTGCACCCAGCACAAAAAACAGAAAGACTAAACACTTTCAGAACATGACATTTCATCCATTCAAACTGTTGCCATTTTGTAATAAAACTAATGAGTTATAGAGAGAAGGGTTTTATTGCAGTCATGAGAAATTTTATTGTTTTTTTTATTTAAGCAAACAATTAAAATTATTTTAAAAATCCTGATTTTGGGGTTCAGATGTCACAAAAGAACTGGAGCACAAAGCTGCTCTACATAGGAAAAAAAACCCTGACCCTTCTCTAATGCTTTCACCATATACAGTAGAATGAATTTAACCCCTAATATCTGATGCTTTGTAAGGATTTTTGGAAAAGGGTCACTGTCTGAGACTTGACTTTCTCCTGCTGGGTTTTAACAAGAACAGCGAACCTGTTCTGAGCAAGGAAAAAAAAATATCAGAGGACAAACCTTGCTCACTGGGAGCCACCCTGCCTGCACAGTCGTCTTTGTCCACACAATAAACACCTTGTCAGACTGCTCATTCCAGCTCTGATCCTGACCTCTGTTAGACAAAAGAACCAACAAGGCGCTGTGCCAAATTGACTTGTACTTAATTTTTATGCTAATCCTCAATTTTATCAGACAGCTCCCCCCCGTACACTCCCATTTGACATAAAAGAACTAAAAAATAAGGAGACCCAGATTATCTGCTCATAAAGACGTCTTATCCTTTGACAAGTAGAGACGTCTGTATATGGCTTTACTGCTTATATCACCATGTTCAAAAAGCTGATAATGTAAATGATTACTAAACCTCCATGTTTTATTGGAAAATAAGATACTAGTTACAGAGGAGGCTGGACCTTATATACAATTATATATAAGCAGTAATTTAATCTTCTGTAATTACAGTAAACCCTGAAACTTAACGGCACACAATCTGGTCTCAGGCCCTTTAATAATAAACTACTGTAACTTTAACATTTCTTAGACTAAAACATTTAGAGATCAAAGTACAATAGAGTAGTTATCTGCAATTTCATTCTCACTCCAAACTACACTGTTTCTTTAATCCTCCTAAAACCCACACAATGACTAATGGTGGAAAAGAAATGGGAATGGGTCTGGATAACAAGGCAAATCATCCTATTATTGTACTTTACAAAAAGAAGTGGTAAAAATGCTCAATGCAAAAATCAAGAGAAATAACAAGGACTTTATTGTTTTAAAGATAAGGATCTTTTTTATATACTTTTACATCAATGTTGCTTTTTTTTTAAACAATGGTTTCAGTAATAGCCATTTAGTGTTAGTGGTGCAGTCAACCACTAGTGTCTTGAACTGGGATGGATGTGTGGAAGAAATGAGAGCCATGCTTGCCAGTCGGAAGGTTGGCGTTTCAATTCTGGCTTGAAATCTCATGTCAAAGTGCCTTTGGACATATGACAGAGAGTTTAACATTACATAGCCTGCAAGAGACTTTACAGACTAAGTGCTGCATAAATCTGTGACTGAGTGATTGTGGTGTATCATGTAATTGTGCTTTGAAAACTGGCCAAGATTAGAAAAACAATATAAAAATGTAGCCCATTTAGCATTCACTTCAATTTAACAGCATTGAAATTGTGTCCAGCAGAACTTTTAAAACCCCAGCAGACTTCACTAGAAAACACATTAGACAAAACCAGGATTTCTTTGTGTTAGCTGGCTTGATAAAACCTGACACCCAGAGCGTTTATGAGTCGCACTTTCAAGGTTGTGTGAGCATTTCGAAATGTTGTCTTCTCCAGTGAAAGATTTGTTGTATCTACCAGTGCCCAGGCTAAGGTGTCACAGAGCTTCTTAGTATATTAATAGAACTAAAACTTTATATATTTTCCTCAAAAAGATAGATCAAGAATATGGGTACACAATATTAGGAAAATATGCAGTTAAAAACTTGTTGAATATTGTAAAAACAATATCAGGTGCGATAAACCAACGTGCTTTTTTATCACAATGCTCACCCCACTCCCCATGGGTATTTAGTGGAGTGTGGTGTATCTGACTGCCGAATATATAAACATAGCACAAAAAGTAAGAAAATTTGTGTTTGGTTGATTATTGCTTTGTTGTAACAACACTTTTCGGAAATAAATCATTTACCATTGGAAAGCCTTTTTATTTCCCCTTTAAACTGTACCACATTTGGAAGGAAAATGTATTTGTGGGTTGTGCAGCAGAGTTCAGTATGTGGGCTGAGCCCAAGGAAAACTCGCCAAATCTTCCCTGTCAAACTGCTTATTCTCTTGACTCTTGTTCGGTGTTTATTGGATTGGATGATTGAAGTCTGAAGAAACAAGAAATACAGGCAATTTAACAATTTATTTAACAAACAGTGCCTCAGCGGCATGTGGAAGAACCATACACAGCCACAACAGCCTGGTACCTCCTCCTCATGCAGCTCACCAGCTTGATCACACACACTACTGTGGGATGCCATCCCTTTCTTTAACCAGCATCTATTACAAGAATTCAGTCCCAGACTATAGAAATATGAGATTGCCACTGGTAGCAGAATTTCATCTCGTGGGATGCCTACTTCACAGCCCGTCTCTTGGCCTTCAATTTGAAGATGGTACTAGGCCTCAGTCCAAAACAAATTCTCCAGCTTGCTTTTGTGGAACACCATCCTGAAGTTGCCCTTTGACACAGGCCCTATCCAGACCAGTCAAATGTGGCGTGCTTGTAGCACACACCAACGGATCATGGTAGCAGGGTCCACGCTCACAGGTGCTGATAAAAAACAAAAGATCCAAACAAGAGGCAATAGCAGAATAAGTTGCTTGGCATTGGCAAAGATTTGGCAAGTTTTCAATGGTTCAATACACATACTGAACTCTGCTGCTCCTCTTAGGGGGATCAAACAGGCTTTCCAACAGCATAAGATTTATTGCCAAGAAGCATACAAAATAACTGACCAAACACTAATTACTTACTAAATACTTGTTGTGCAATGGTCAAATATTTTGGGGATAAAATCTGCTCAATTTATTTGAATTCTTTGCAATATAGATAATGTGGATAATGTAAGCTTGACAATTTTTTTATAAATGTCGCAACTACAAGGAAACACGTCTGAGTTAATCTTTTAAACTATACTTTTATTCTTGATTACTTTAAAAAGGTGTCTGTACAAACCGTCACCCCCCAAACTAATGACATTTTCTCTCCAGTTCTCATGTTTTAAAACCAGATTCTGCCACATCACTGTTGGTTTATAACAAAAATATGTACTTCAATAATAAACAGCACTCCTCTAATCTCCTGTTTCATCATGAAGTGTAATTTTTAATTTTTTTTACTGCTGCAGAGTGCATGTTGAACCTCAAACCCTATCATCTTTTAAAACTTGAGTAAAATATTTTGCATTGCCTTATTGTTTAATGTTTTTTTTTTTTCCTTCTTCAATGGCGGGCAGACCTGAAAAAGCAGCCGTCTAAGAACAACTTTTACGAAGCTAACATCTGGAGCACAAGAAGATCTGAACTCAAACCACAAACCCCCACTGACAGACGTGTTTTCAGCCTCACAGTGTGATCGCTACTTGCTGAATTTCATAACCGTTTCCCCTGTTTTGGAAATCTAGGACTCTCAGGGGGGTTGAGGGTAGAAGTTTAGATAATGTTCATCTTACAACATCATGAAGGCAGGAAGGCGGAAGAAATGAGGGGACGCAACATTATCTGTGTGTTAGGTTGCACCGTTAGAACATCTTGGACACTGGAGACTTCAAAACACATTCAGAACAGTTTTAGAAAACATTTTTCACACCAGTGAACGGCCTTATTGGACAGGAGGGTAACTCTGATACACAGAACATCTCCAAATTATTGAAATAATTTCATTACAATTAAAATGTCTGAAAATAAGCAATTTGAGCTACTTTCTAACAGAAAAAAACTTTGAAAATTGAGGCATCATAACATTTAGTTTAACTAACAAAAGGCTTTTTCTAATTTGCATAGGTCTGCACACTATTGTTCCTCTTTGAATTGAAAAATAATTTCCCTTTTGAATTTAAATACTTACAAATGACCTTGAAAAGTCAAAATAAAGCACAGTTTACTTCTTTAATCACTACTCATGATGGAAATACTGAAGATCTTCATGTATAGTGTTTTTAATTTTTTAAGGCGGGTTAATTATCTTTTTATTTTACTTAAAGATTTAAAAAAAAAAACCATCACTAATACAAATTAAGTAGATCATTTTTAAATAACCTTTACCTGAAATGTAATTACAAAAGAACATTAATTAAATCACATAAACATGCGCTCAAAAATTAAAGTCACTTACTTCTTTTAGTAAGTGCTTGTAGCTTTGTTTTTTGTTTTTTTCATTTAAACAAACCATCATTTCCCAGGGGACCTAAAAAAAAAGAGCCCAACGCAAGGCTTCCTGAACTCACACATGACTGCAAACCACAGTTCTTGCACTGTTTATCCAAAATTATTCATGCAGTAACAGCTCTCACTATTCACATTTAATATTTCAATCGTTTACACTGTTCAGGGTCACTCATTCTCATGAGCTTCTTCATCATAAAAAAAGGAGCATATCTCAGACAGAAGCACATTCTTGGACCGCTCAAAACGAGGGGAATAAAAATGATTGCTATTGTCAGAGCAACACTAACGACCGTCGCTCTGAGCTGTAGGCTCAGTTTGTACCTTCAGTCCAACCACTCGAGCTCATCATTGCTCCCAGGGCAGAAACATTTTTTTCCCCCTACCAGACGAAGTGGTGTGTTTCCGTCAGTTCTTTACGTTTCTTCTCTTCATTGTTTATTGTTGCTCTGAGTTCTTAAAGGAGATTTTAAAAGCTTTAGCGACAACTCCTCAAGGTCCAGATACAGTGGGCCACAATCACAACTTTTATCAATGTGCTTTTTATGATTAAAAATAATTTATTCCTGAAACTATGGAAACCAATGCCAAATACATTTACCACCTGTCCATTAATGGTAAAACAAGCTCTTATGTTACTTTTAAAAGGCCTGTCTATGAAAGACATGTAATTAATTGATTCTGGAGAAGCCATTATTTCCTCATATAAAAGGTGCGATGAGGGGCAATGGCAGACAGTTCAGTACAGCTGATCATGGGCACCGGATTGGGTGTAAGAAAATGGGAAAGCAAAATCTGAAATAGACAAATGTAAACACCTATTGAGTCCACACCATGGACATACTGTATCGTACACAGTCCTGTAGTGTAAAAGTGTCAATAACAATACAGTGTTTAGTGTGGTGGAACACACAAAGTGCTTGTTAAACAAAAAAACCCTAATTCGATCCCTGCCAGATCTAGACTATGTGATACTGTAAATGTCTGAGCGATTTATTGTTTGTAATTTGGCATTACCATGGGTGGGGGTTGGGGTGCAGCCACAGGTGATGCTGGGCATCTTGAGTGTAGTTGAGAAAACACGGGTTTTGCCACACTGTTGCCGTTTGCTTTGCACTTTACTACAACCTGTCTGTAATTGTTACAGATCAGTGCTGCCACTGTTGCACTTAACGTCAACAATGAAATAAACTGTTTCCACAGCCTTAAAGAATCGAGGCTCGTACCCAAACACAAAGCAGATGTCCTCCCTCTGAGTGACTGAATGTAATACTCATGATTCATTTAATAATTATGTGTAAACATTGGAAAAAACACAAGTTAATTTCCCCCTAAAGATGCATAACTATGCTCCCCAAGACTCTCTGGACTTTTGCATACAAAAGGTATTATTTACTTATTTATTTTTGTTTCTTTTAATTTTATAAACATGCAACCACTTGTAAAAAGCATCCATGAGCATAACAGTGGTGTCAGATGCAACTAAAAGTTTGACCAGACTTTTAATGACCTTTTAAGTGTGTTATTATTTTGTACATGTGCAAAGCATTTTCACAGCCTCTGTGCCAATAAAGTCTGGGAGTCACGTTTTTAAGTTAAAAAGTGTAGGGGTGCAAAACCATAAGTTTCCACCCCCCCACTATGAATATTGGGGAAGCAGTTGCTCCACTTGCTCCATTAATTATGCATCTAAGCAATTGATTAAAGAGTTAGTTTGGAAATAAAACAGATTATTACAAGTGGGCTGAAGTAAGAGAAGAAGCTGACTATTGAGACCGCTTTCTGACTTAATGTTACGCTCAAAACAGGAACGGCAGCAGCAGCATGCTAAAAAAATCTGACTGGTGATGTATTTATTGATCATTTCTTTTTAATTTGCTTGCTACAAGCAACTCGCGACGGCCTTTGGATTTGTTACCTGCAGAGTCAGACAGGGCGGTGTCTCCTATCTGTTTGAAAGGGTTGAACTTGGGTTTGGGTGCGACCACAGGGGCAAACTTCTTGGGGGCCTGCTGCTGAGAGACGGAGATGCTGGTACTGCCCAACGACGGAGTAGTCTCCATCCGGGCAGATACTTGTCCTGTCTGCTCATCCGCTTGGGTCCACATGGTTCTGAAGAGAAAAAACACAAAGATTCATCCCTCTGAACTCAGTACTTTTAGAATAGATATAATAATGTGACAGAAGACCCCTCGCAATAAACACGTAAACAGATATTTCCGGTTTACGCAAGTGAAAGTTGTAGTAATTATGTCTTTCCTTTTTTTTCCCTCCTATGGAATAAGCTTTAAAGCAACTGGCAGATTTATGTTGTAAAGCAGAAAAAAGCAAGGAAATGCACACCGTGCTCTTGACATGTAACAATGTGTCCGATTAGATAAAGTATTAAAGCGGAGAGGAAATCACTTTGAACCCTGACTCCGTGTCTCGTCTTTGCTCGCACCGTTCCATGCAATACCAGCACAAGATCAACAAATCAAAAGTCTGATACGCGAGACAAAGAGCTGTGAAAACAAAGTATTTTAAAAAACAGAAAGACTTTCAGAACAGAAGAAGTATTGAAAAATGATGTAATATACGTGTAACAAAACGTTTTTTAAGTGTTGACAGCTGTCAAAAACAAGATTAGATCAGTGTTCGGGAATGACAGATCAGTGATAAACAAATCAAGCAGAAAAATAAAGTTGAAATTGATTAAATGGATTCTTTATCTTTAGTTTTTTTTTGGGGGGGGGGTTCCAGGGTGTATCTTTAGAATATTAATAAAATAGATAAAACGATGCAAAATAGGCCTCTTGCACCTGTAAGTGAAAGCTTTTAAATGCTGAAATTTTATTTAAAAAGTAGATTCTGTTTACTACAATTACAGTAGAGCAAACACCATGACTGAGGCTGAGGACACAAACATCCAGTATTTCACCATCACATTCTGAAATCACTTGAAATATTTGAACTATTTATGTGCTGTGCTTTTCCCCATCCTTCTTTTTGTTTGTGTTTGATGTGTTTTGCTGTTTATTATCGTGACTCTGACTGATGCAGGGTTTACATTTTTTTCCACTGGAGCGCAGCAGAAAAAGCCCACGCACAATCATCTTTTAATATCTGCTCAAATCGCGGCTCCTCTCGTCTGATAAATGGCTCAGAGTTTTGATTTCTTTTCTCTGCTTTTAATGCGACACAATTTAGATCGGTGAGTCACACCCACCTGTCCTTTCTATGTAAACACTGTAATTTCTCAACACTCAAATGGCCAACAGGCGGACTGAAGGGAGGCGATGGTGGGGGTGATCTTATTGTGTAACTAAGACCTAATACACAACAATGTAAATGAATAATGGCAGTAAGCGGTTGCATTTGTTGATTAAGTCTACAAAACCCAGCTCTCTTATCCTTTTTTTTATAACTCTAGCTCAGACTGATTCAATTATGTCTTGAGAGGGCCCGTTTAAGAAAAAAAAACTGATAAGACATTTAAATTTCCTTTATCTGACCTGTAAAGCCTATTGTTTAAAAGTGTGCAGCAGAAATCTTGCTTTGTTAAAATATTTTGGCATAAACTAAAGAGGAAATGACTTGTTGTAGACCATTTCAATCAAAGTGCGAGCGTGGGGCAACATGGCCAAAAAGATCTCTCTACAAGTTTCAAGGAAAATACCGAACTGACTGAATGAGTGAAAATACACATTTGTGGTATTTAAGTAGTTTAAGCTAAATCTGGGTTTATGTCAAGCAAGGAGCCTGCTCATTCAGCCTTCGAGCGGACGCAGTGCAGTGTTTCTTCAAGATCCACCACAAAAGTGAAATGTTTTCAAGGTCATCAACGCAAACTCCCACTTTAGTTACAGGCAATGCTTTTAATAAAAAGTAAGATTATTTGACAAATGTTACAAAGCAATTGTTCCAGACCTGTGAGCTCCTTGCAAACTGAATCAGTTACAAAAAGCTGAACCAAATTATGGGACTTTCCTCCAGGATCTTTATTTTTTTTATTTCTTTTTTTAATCAGCAAATGTATTTACATGTAAAATGTAGCACATGTGTGCAGCTCATTGCCTTACAATCAGCTGAATACACTGCCACTCAGCATGGACAGGTAAAAACAGGGTAATGGACAGAAAGCAAGTCCTCACACTTGCAGGAAGTAATGCGACACAGTTATTAAACAGTCAGTGAGATGAGAAGGGGTCCACAGATCAGAGTCTAACAAAACACACAACCTGACAGAAGAAAAGTTGCTCTTTTTGTATTTTTATTCGTCCATGGATCCAGACTAATGAGGTAAAAGGTCCGAGTTTGACTTTCCGTCTAACCAGTAGGGCTGGCAACGATGGGGCTCAAACACATCAAAATGGAAAATTCCCATAATCTGAGATTTTCTATCATTCTTCAGTCAAGACTTTTTAGCCGCTCCGAGCTTGTGTTCTTTAAAATTCCCCAAATGTGTTTATTGGATTCAAGTCAAGCAACATGCCTGACCAGGTCATAGTTTAGCCGCCTTTTGTTCATTAGGAATTCTTGGGTGAGTTTCGTCGTGTGTTTTAGATCATTATCATGCTGGAATATTCCTCTACCGCCAACTTTCTAGAGAATCATCTTGTCCAACACCATTTGCTTTTATGTGAGCCCATACAGTCACTCTTCCATCTCTGTGTTTCACTGTGCATTGTCCAAGCCTACTTGTCCAAACAAGATTCCCTCAGATTTCATCAGGCTTCAGTCAGTGTTCTGCTGCTGAATTTAATCTTACATTTTGCTGCTGAAGAGCAAACAAAGATGACTTTATAAAAAAGGTTATTAACAGACAATCCTAAGAAATGTTGGAGCTGTAACAGAGGCTAATTACCGCAGGTACCTGTCTTTTTGTTGTGTCACTTCAGGACAGACATTTCCTGCGAATGGTTGCAAAAATATTGGACAAACTTCTTTCTGATTTTTCAGTTAATTGTGCAAAAGAAACAGTTTTCCTGTGCAGGTGTTGTGAGTGTCACATAATATTCACTCTTGACACTGGAGGCATTGTGGGAGAGTGTTTTTCAGGTGGAAAAAGCTTTCCACTACCCAAAAAATTACTTTAGATGGATTTAAAATCACAGTAAAGGCTTATTACAAGTTGTCCATATTGTTATTATTATTATTATTAAGCAGGGTTAGAGTTAATTCCAGGATGCATCTGCATTCTTTATACAGAAAGTTTCTTTTTGGCAAAAGCCAAAGCTCAAACAAAAGCCATTAAATTATGACCACCCAAATTGTATGAAGTAAAAACCCTTTTATTTACCACAAAAACAGCTATGAATAAAAACTACATTTTGGGGATCCCTGAGGTGTTTAGTACCACAACTTTTAAGTTCAGACAACAAATCTTTTGGACCCCAGCGATTAACAGGTGTAGTTTGGGCATTGGCTTCCTGTAGATGAAGAATGTGAAGATGCAGGTTTGTGTAGCAAAACATTTGTTGGAGAAAGTTGAGCTGTGTTACTCATACCACATGTTGGTGGTTAAAATGTTGCCTATGTTCAATGGACATAGAGTTGTGCCGTAAACATACTCTTACTTAAATTCAGGCCCCTTTTACAACAAATGAAGACCCACTCCTCTCTCCACAACCTATCTGAAGGTGGCTGGATCGCAGCCAATTTTGAAAACCTTCAGTGTGAAGGAAATCATACTGGTGCTCCTCTTTCAATGCTTTTTCTACATCTCGTGCTTTCACCACACTCTAAACGTCAGCAACTCATTCCCATGACGCTACTACCACACAATAACATCACGCACTGGGTCCCGCCCTGGCAGAACCCTGTAGGACAGTGTAAGGACACAGCTACACATTACAATATCATGAGTAACATGTCTGCACTCAGTTCTGACCTTGTCACAATCAGCAGAATTTTCATTGTACATATGGGACGTTTCTGGGCCTCCACCAGCAGTTTCAGCCTTGGTGTTGAGGAGGAAACATCGTTCAGCAGCATGAGAGGATGCAGGTGAAAAGGTTTTCTGTGCAGAACCCTTCTTCCTTCCTCATCCAATAGGTCTGACCATGATCCATGACGATAAATCGTATTAGAGTTGAGTCCAAAAGGCGAATGATGGACGGCTGAGCATGGCACAGCATTTACTGGCACATGAAGAGCATAGGGTTTATAATAATAATAATGTATCAGTAGTGTTGTCCATGTGGTTTGGACATAATGGAGTTACAGCCTAGGTAAGAGGCCAGCGTGGTCAGACCCAATTCAAATTCCCAACAACCAAGCCATGCCAGTGAAAACGGGCCCTACATCATGAATACACCCCAACCACTGCTACTGTGCTGAAAATGCTGCCTCCACAATAATAAACCACTATGACCTTACTACCCACCACAATTTATCACATACTTATTTCTAAGCCCGTTTCAAAAAAACGTAACGATAGAGTTCCCTAATAATCTAAGTCACTGCAAAATAAAACCCCAAAACACTGGCACTTACACCAGAGTTTGTACTGTAGGCTGATAGACGAGGAGACTGTTCTGACTGCCGGGGCAGCTGAAGATGACTCTCAGAGCTGGGATAAGAGGATACATAAAGCACACAGAGCAGTTTGCTTTATGAGGCCACGGCAGTCAGGCTGTCTTTTCACAGTCGTTCCACTGCACTTTTACAGCTGTCATTGAGAAACTGCTGCAGGTGCTTCTGTCACATTAATCTTTCATATCCACCCAGGAAACTATCAAACAAAACCACCCAAAGAAGACCAGAGCGAATACTGAATCCTAACATAAAATGGCAGGGTTCAGAGATGTTTTATTTGGGGGGGAGGGGGGTGACATGCTTTCTAGCAAATACCCTTTGAGGCCTGGAAACAGAGTTACACGTTGAAGACAATCAAAACTGCAGTGATCAAAAGCTGCTTCTTTTAAAACGTTCTACTTGGTGACTGGTGAGTGACTGACTGTCAGCGTTTCAGTTTGTCGTTTTACGTCATCTTTGAAGCTTCGGTGTAAGACGCGAAAAAGCCGAAAATCTAAGCTGGGCTTCACCTCCTTAATACAAAACAGATGTTTTTCAAATTTAAAGCCTGTAAAGACACAGTAAAATTGTGGGGTTTTATCGTCTTAAAACAATGGCAAAATATCAAAAGGTAGTGCTACAACTACTGACTCACATTCTGCAAGCATTCTTGTAGACAGTACATACATTTTTTTACAACTAGGTACACTAGTGTTACTTGAGAATTTGCACCCCTTACTGAATTTATTATCATTCATCCAACTATAAGCTAAAACAAAGGAGAATTTATTGATGCATGAATAGTTGTTTTTACAGCTGCTACATGTGGAGTCTCTAATCACCTGTTGCCAGGGAAGGTGTGCAATCATGTAATTAATCCTGTGCATGTTTACACCCATCTGTTAGCAAAACATCTCATGAATAACTGGACACAACTTGTGAAAAATCTCAGAAAATAATCACTGGATGTATGTCTGCATTTGATTAAAGTTTCGGGTCATCTCCATTCAAGATGGCCACTGCAGCTCATTAACCTTTGTAAACACAAAAATGGCTAAAACATCAAACCTATACCACAGGCCCAGTTTGTCATTCTGAGTAAATGTCCTGAATTACATAATTACCAACCTCTAGTAAAAATAATAAAGATAATATTAATGTAAAAAAAAAAGTTTATCTCTAAAAAACAACCACAGAGATTTCAACCAAATTCTATATACTTGGTTAGAACCACAACCTGAGTTGTTCCTTCCAATATGGCGATGATTGGCAAAAGTGGGCGTGGCTTGAATGATGACAATGCACTACAAAAAAAATCTAAAGCTCCTACAGAGCTAGCCCTCACTGGACATACTCTCTGATTTATACCAAATTTTCCTTATACTGAAACTTGTGCCATTTATTTATTTAATTATTCTTTCATTCATTCTTTTTTTTTTTTTTTTGGTCAGGAAATTGTGTAAACAGCTAAATGCTTCTAAGTTAGTAAAACCTTTTGTCAATCACTTTCATAATCTTTAATCAGTTCAACTTTTTGAATTATTTTTAATTTTCTTATTTAAGAAAATACATATAATTGGTAAACTTTTGAATTTTAAAGCCTTTACAGGCAATTCAATTACACGTCCTACAATAGCTGCTCCTTACAATGGGATGAATGAAAGCATTTTGATCCAACTGAAATAAATCAAATCAAAGACATATGTTGAGGAAGACACTGACTTGTTGCCCCCAATATGGCAATGACTGGCTAAAGTAAATTACCAAACTACAATTTTTAGGATGTATTCTTTTATTGACCACAAATCTTCCGCATAGAGAGACCGATGCACTATTTTTAGGTAAATAACAATGACTTTAGAAAATTTTTAAATGGCTAGATATTTTAACTCTACAGCCCTTTATGTTAATCACCAGAAAAATCAGCAGGCCTCTTCTTTAGACTAAGCCTTTTAAGGATTTAAGTTTTTTCTTGGAATTTTGAATCTTTGTTGTACACAAGCACAACACGTACTATTTTTTTAATTTAAAGAACTGTCTACTTAGGCGCAAGAGAAAACTTAGGCTTGTACCAGACCCAGACTGTGTCATCAGTAATTTCATTCAGTTTTTTTTTTTTATGGCAAACTCCTGCTTATCATTTTTTAAATTATGATTTTACTGCTTATTCTGGCAATTTTGTTAAACTGGGTGTCCTAGCCTTTGCTTTGTGCTAATTTTTTGTGTTAGCTTTAAACCTTTGCACTTCAATAATAGAACATTTACAAAGTTAACACTGTGGCAGCTGAAACGCGACAACCATATATGCCAGAAATTAATTTTTGGAATGCTTCAAAACTCGGAAACTGTATAATGACATAATTTGAGAGTTTGGGGTCCAAAATAGACCACAAAATACTCATATCTGAACATCAAATAAAACACTAAGAGGAAAATAGCTGGCTTATATTTGTCAGGGGGAACTTTGTAAGGTAAGCTAATCATCATACTCTATCAGGAGCTTGGTGACGCAAATAGGCAACGATATAATGACAAATGATTCCACAACCCAGTGCTTATAAAAACTCCTTGGATGATTGGGGAGGGGGAAATGTTAGGAGGGTATGCGTCAAGGGGCTTGGATCCCAATGATAACTACTTGTCGTTCTACTTATCATTTTTACATTACAAAAGATTCTTCAAGTTCTTTAAACTATGCTAAAACAGCCCTTTTGGATCTGTAATAATCTTGAAATGGTAACTATCAAACTGTTCAGGAAAATCTGCCTCAGCAGAAATAATAAATCTGTGTGAGAAAAAAAGCAAAAGGACAGTACCGTTTTCCCCCCTCTTTCCTATCACTAAGGTGCCCCTGACAAAAGGCTAAATTACAAAATTTACTATGTGGAGCTGCTGCACTTACCAGTGTTTTCTTACTGTAGCTTCAATTTAAAAATGCAGTAAATATTTTTTTAAAAATCCAGGGCAAGTTCATGGAAAGTTTTATTTCCCTAAAAATTGGTTTTAATTTTTATTTCAACATGCCATCAACTGAATCTGAAAAAATAAAAAAATATTTCTCAATGCTGCTACGTCTCAGCAAATAAAACTAAGACTTCAAGAGTAATTATGATCCCTTTCCTCCATCTTCAGCTTCATCCCATGAGTAGAAAAATCCTAAAGCTACAAAGTTTTTGGCTCGCTGAGCACCGATCAAAACATCACTTCAAAAAGACACCACACACACACACACAAAGATGAAGATACAACTTGGCTGGCAAATTCTTGAACCAAAGAAAGGGGCGGCAGGCGACTGGGACTTAGCACTCATGGTTCGTGACGCAACCTGCGAAGGATCAGCCATGCGGATGAAAACACTTTAAAAATTAAAGGTTCCCTTCTGAGTCTTCCCAGCATCAGAGCTGCTCTGCTTTGGAGGGCTGGTTGAATGGCTGAACAGGTTAATGTGACATTAAACAAACAAGTGCTCGCTTCACTCGTTCCACTGTTTGAAAACGGGGAAGAGCTAAAAAGGTCAAGTGGTCATTATGGATCCGAAAATGGCTTTTGCAAAAGGCTAAATATTTGAAGGTGCTGTAAATGTGACACTACGCCATGTGCTGACATATTAATACCAGCAAAAGGCTGTTTAGGACCTCTTTCAAGTGTTAAAAATTTAATGGTTGAGGTCTCAGGACATCAGATGAGTGGGCAAGTCAAACATGATGTTCTGAAACAGAGCCACTGTAAACATGGCAAGATTACTTAAACACTATGACCAAAACAAAATCTAGGCTCTTGTTGCTGATATTTCCTTATCTGTTACCATCATAAAAGAAAAATATGTGCTTTGGTTAAAATTTTTCATATCAAAAGGTTTGCATTTTGGTTTTTTGGGGTTTTTTTATCTCTTGGACAACAAATCTATAAAATGACCCCAATCCAAGTTTTTTAGTCATGGAAGAATTATTTATTAAGTCAAAGCCACTTTAACAGAGAATGGGCCAAAATTATACTTTGCAACTGAATTATTGATCAAATTCAAGGGTTCAAAGGGGCCCACTGAAAAATGTTTCAACTGGACTTTATTTTGTTTGGTTTTTTTTAAGGGTTTGTGTGTAGTCTCACAACCAAAGGTAGCCTGACCTGGAAGAAACCTTTCTGCATTATACAGTACATATGTATATGAAAAACAAACACACTGATGTGTTAAAACCTGTTAATGTACGGAAATAATGCAGTCAGGTACAATAAATTTATATACTTTTATACATTTTTAAACTTTTATACATTTTTAAACTTTTATGTATTTTTATTTGATAAAAGTAGTTGGGGAAATTCCTTTTTTAAAGACTGAAAGACTTGATACAATCAAACAGTATTAGCAGAGGGTCAGCTGAAAGGAGTAAGGAATCGAGGTCAAATGACAGTTATTTCTTACATTACAGTTACAAAAATCAAAAATTATGGTTCAATGTGAAAAGACTGGTAATGAGATTTTGATTGTTGTTGGTTTTTGCTCTGCAGAGAAAGTTTCACACCATGTGACTTTTTATTGATGAAAGAAATATAACAAATTAAAGAACCTGCAATGTAAAATGTTGTCAATTTAAGTGATTTACCTCCCTGTTTGGTTTAAATTTGTAGCTTAGTTTTATTGACAGGAAGTTCATATTTACTTCAGATATGACAGAAAGCTCATGCTGTAAACAACGTAATATACACAATATCTTTAAATTGTTGTTTTTTTTTAACTTATATGCAATTCAGCGAATTTAGTTCATTTACTTTTTGTTGTATTTTAAAAAGTAACAATAGGTGCTTTTGAACCAAACGGTTATATTAACTCTCTAAGGATTATAAAATGCTATTCCCAGGATGGAGTGGTTAAAAAGACCTGCAGCTTTTCCCTCTCGCACCATCAGCCTTGCGTGCCTTTGTTTTAATTTTGAAAGAGGGGCTTTGAAAGAGCACAACAAACATTCAGAAGAACTTATAGGAGCCAAGACTCATACAACAGATCAGTCTATGCACATGCTCAAAGAAGAAATGCCAAGGCAAACAATGATAAAAGTTAAGTAGCATTTATTTTAGCAATGCAAATGCCGTTTTATAATCGTGAGGTGCTGAAAGAGGATTCAACCTCTTTGGCCAATCAAGATAATTTTTTTATGTCAGCTAAGATTCCCTATTGAGCCAAGAAAGTGTATATTCTAGAGAAGGAGCTAAAGAAGACATGATAAATGTAGTTGTAATGACTACAAATGGCCACATTACTGCCAGAGCAAAAACAAAACAAAAAAAAAAGGTTACCTACCTGAACTGGTTAAAAGGACTGTAACAACTAATATGACAGGTTTTCTCTAAGAGTACACTGACAATTAACAGTTAAGATGTTTATTATGTAATTGAAGTAGCTTGGTTTATTATTTATAAGGCCTCATTTGCAAAATATATATAAAAAAGAGGGCTTTTAGTGTTCAGTTTTAGTGAATTTGAGCAAAGAAGGTGCATCTAAATTTGACAGGACTTTGTTATTGTACTTATTACACACATATTCTTACAATGTTCCAAGAGTGAAAAGTCACATCACTAGAGCAATAAAACTATGTATGAATACATTCACTTTCTTTCTAATTTCAAGCATTGTCTCGCACAAATCAATTACGACTTTGTTAGCAATCCCGATAAAAGCCGATGCTTGGCTTCTGCCTTTGTTTTTATTACATCGTATACACAGGAGAAAAACTGTGTGAAAAGAAAAAAAGTAATTTGTGTTTGCACAAAAACAAATCTAGTTTAATAATAGTCTTGAATCAGAGATGTAGATTTTTGTCTCAGACGTGGATTCATTTGGCCTTTGTTTGTAGCCTAAATGTATACTTTGGGTACTTTTGCCCCAGTAGTTGCACTGCTGAACAGCTTTTTATGAGTTGGACACAATTTTGTCACCATATATTTCTTTTAGCCCCAGTTGTTTGACTAACTGACTCTTGCTACAAGTGGTGTGCTCAAAACTGCACCAGCAGAGATATTAAACAAAATAAAAAACTTTTTATTTGGATGCCATCAATAGCCATTTGTAAAAAGACTCAAAATGTAAACTGAATTGTGAAGAACAGAAGCTGCACAACTGCTGAATTTACCTAAATAAGGAGTATGGAAACATAAAACAAGTCTAAAAATGGAGTGAACAGAAAGTTCTTCTAAGCTTTGGGTACATTACAGTCAAACAAATTCACGTCTAATAGGAGCAACAATCCATCACGTTTCAGCACCTGCTGGAAGTCGATCTTTATAAACTAGATCTGGCAACTTGACGCAAACTGGCCGTGACAATAAGGAGAAAGAAAGCTAGCAGGCAAATTCACCTTTTGTTGCGTCAAAGACACTTTGCTCAGAGCTGAGCAAGAAAGAGGATCCCTATCAGAGCAGATCCAGTCAGCATCCTGACACCAACCTGATAAAACAACGACTGAGTCAAGTCTGACAAAAACAGAAAGGGCAGCAACTTTTTCCACACCAAAACAAACTGGCTGGCCATGTTAACTTAATTGTTATTTGTTTGCTTACAGAGATATGAGCAATTTTAGATTTCTACAGTGTTTATAACTGAGTTGGATTTAGTGGCAATCTTTAGTCTTAATACTAAATGCCATCACTTTGGACACGTCAGTCTTTTTAGGCGGCATCTCACTGAACTGCAAGTGGTTGGGGAATAGCATTCATAAGGGAGTCTCCCGAATGTCTATAGAATGTCTTGCAACCTTTGTGGGGTTCTCAACTTCCTTGCATGAGAAGCAGAGGCACACAGCCCTAACATATTTTTTTAAAAATAGTGTGACATAGTGTGAAATAGTCAGAAAGTCATCGTGGGCATCTCCAACCTGTCTCAAGAGAACTGGAACTATACTTTGACTCCTGCATGGGACCTCTCCTCTGACAGAAAACATCAGAGGCAAATGTCCTGGTCTAAAAAAAAGCCACGCTGATAATAAAGAACTATTTAAACACAGGTCCAAATCTTTACACCTTCATTTAAAAGTGTACGCCAGCAGATTATATCATAAACGAGGGGGCTCTTGCCAAGGTGAGTATGTGGGTGGAGGAGGACAATAAAATAATGTGCAAAGCCAGGAATGCAGTTTTACAAGCCACTCACACAAAATAGGCTGTGATTTTTAAAAACGGGCCACTGACTGCCTGCTTGCACTCAAAAGTTCAGTGAGACTGCAATGGAAAAATTATGTAATTCCTGAAAATTGAGATACCATCTTTATTAAGCATGCCAATGCACAAAAACTCCTAATACTATTCAATTGTTATTCTTCAGATTCCGACATGATTTTTGAATTATTTTTTTTTTACTTCTATTGTAGCTCAAAAAAAAAAAATTATACAAAAATACATTTTTATAGTATTTATGGTTCTTACACAGCTGCAGTTTAGGTTTTATGATTCAAAGATTTTACCACAGAATGTTAAACTTCAAATGTTATGATGTCTGACACCAACTTTTGTATTGTCTAAGCTTTCTAAAGTTTTTTTTTCCCCATTTGTAATGAGGCCTACCTGTAGACACAAAAATGCATGTGTGACTACCAGATGCTTCTGCCACTTACAGTTCAGAATGTGTCAATAAAACTTAGTTTCCACACAGAGCCTGCTTAAGGCTTACCTTTTACGCTGCGCCTCTGTCTGCCTGTCCTACCAAGAGTCAGGGAATGACAGACACAGCTGTGTGGTTACTATAGTGATCCTAATGAGCCAAAGGCAGCCAGCAGATTTAACATTTCTTTTTAGCTGGGTTGTCTTTGCACTTCTTATAAGAGATTATGCATCAAAATGTTGGCATTTTGTCATCTTGAATGAAAACATGAGACAGAACTAAATCACTTTTAAACAAATCTTTGATATAAACCACACGAGAATACAGAGTATAACAATACAACCAAAGCTGGTTCAGACTCAGTGTCTGAACAAGTTTGAGGCCAGGAAATTTCAGACCTGTTTGTACAAGGAGCTATCAGACATTCTGTATAAAGCCTCTCATAATTAGGCTAATTACACAGAGATAATATGAAGGTTAATCAAATGATAAACATGGCAAATACCGATTTCTTTTCCCCATTAGCTATTGTGAAGAGCTCCACCAGCTGATAACCATTACAAATGAGATTTGGAGCTGTGACTACTACAAAGAGTTGTGCCTCCACCAATCACCCAGCACCACCACCCTTAGCAAAATAATAATAATAATAATAATGAGAAAAAAGCAAGTATTTTGACCGAATATGAAATGTATCAAATGGACAAAACGTAGTTAAAAATAAATAAATAAATAACTACATTCTGACCCACTTAGACTTTTCTTTAATTTTTTTTTTATATAAAGAAAATCAGACTGCTTTTAAAAAGTGGAACATGATTTTCATTCTCCATCATAGACCTCTGGGAGTCCAATTTGATTGATGGTGTTTCTTTTCTAAAATGTGTGTGTTTGTGGCTAAGCATACATATGTATCTGCATTTAATTTACTAAATGGGCCAAAAAGCAACAGAACCCAGAGCAAGAAAGACAAAAATGGCCGATAACAAAGAGACTAGAAAGAGATGCAACGTGACAGCAAAATGCACATAATGAGTTGCACAAAAAGACTCCAACCTGAAATACAGCCCTAAACAGGCAACAAAGCAGCATAGATGCAATACAACCAACTAAGTGGCCACACAAAATCACTAAGAGATGGTAAAAAATACACACAATGACCACCATCAAAAAAGAACCTTAAAAAAAGAAATACAGAGCTACATAGAATAGTAGTCATTAACATGTTACCCATAACTATCTCTGATCATGAACCGGTGGCACTAAAATGCGACATGGGCTATAGACTGACATCTAAACAATGGAGACCTAATGCAGCACTCAATGAGAAAGACTTCACCTCCTTTGTCAGAGTGATGCTTAAGGAGTACCTAGATATCAATACCACACCTGAAATACGCCCTCTCAGACTGTAGGATTGACCAAAAGTCTACAGAGGATGTATTATTCCACGTACATCAGCTTAAAATAAGAAGAAGCAAAACAAAGATTTGGAGAATAGAAGAGGTAAAATACAAACATAAACAAATATCCTAAACAAACTAAAACCAACCCTACAATTGGACTTTAAGACCCCATATGACTTGAAGAGTTGTAGGGTTTTAAGTCCCAAATCTTAGGAACTACCTTTAGGCTGGCCAAATAAAACATTTGATAGTTTGGGCCACGGGGTTCAAAAGTTTCAGGAGTAGGAGGCTATTTAGGAAAATGTAGGAGTGCTGAACACCTCTCCCTGGGCTGCCACCTTATCGTGGTGGAGGGGTTTGAGTGTCCCAATGATCCTAGGAGCTATGCTGTCAGGGGCTTCATGCCCCTAGTAGGGTCACCCAAGGCAGACAGGTCCTAGGTGAGGGGCCAGACGAAGTGCAGCCCAAAGACCCCTTATGATGAATATAAATATTGGACACAGTGTTC
>NC_051453.1:19095695-19136476 GCF_001649575.2 Kryptolebias marmoratus | reverse complement strand
CCTTGGGATTCCCCCGGAGGAGCTGGCCCAAGTGGCTGGGGAGAGGGAAGTCTGGGTCTCCCTGCTTAGGCTGCTGCCCCCGCGACCCGACCCCGGATAAGCGGAAGACAATGGATGGATGGATGGATGGATAGGAGTGCTGAACATTATTTTTCCCATTTTGCTGCTAAATTTTATGTTCTGGGGGTTCTTAAAATGATACCAGGGGGGCAGGAAATTTTAAGGGGTGGAGGTGTGTCTATAGCAGAACTATATCTGTTGATCAGTGTAGAAGAATCACAACTGGGTCTTCTCAAGATGCAAACTAAAGCAAAATGATCTAATATGGGAACAAAAACACACCAAACTGCAAATTTACTACAAAGACATGTCTTATAACAGACTTCTGTGTTCCAGAGCGATTCAATTAGGAGGACTTGTCCTTTGTCAAATACTAGTGTAATGTTTGAACTTTGCTTACTAAACCTTAGATTTAAAACTTCTTGTGAATCTTTTATGTTGTTGTTGTTTTTTTCTGTGCCAATAACTGAAGATGCAGGAACCATAAAGAAGGAGCAGAACAAGGAGTTTTCTTCCAAAGAGGTTTTATACTGGAGCCAGTGCTAACCTGTAAAACCCTATCTTTCTGTTATAAATCACCAAAACAACCACAGAAGAACCAACTCTAACCCCCAAAAGACTGATGCGCAACAGTGTTCGATTACAAACAGAAAGACTGAAATGTTTTATTTGGAACATTTATGTGAAGTCCGAACAGCTGTGAATATAAGCTCACAGCCACTTTCGCCTTCATAGTGCAAAGTGCCAGCTTTCACAATCAAGGTTTTCAACAGAACCACTTCAATTGAAAAGAGGCAAAAGTTTCATGAGTGAAAAGTCTTATTGAGATATCATGCAGCTCAAAATACTCACAACAAGTCTGTTTAAGTATATTATTTTTTTTTGTTTTGCAGCGTTTCAGAACTACAGTAAAAGTTAAAATCCTATTCTTTCATCAGTTGGGCGTGAAAACACCAATTCCACAAGTTAACAGCTACGCTTGTTGAATAAACACCTTAAAAGTCGCAAAAAGTGCAGGATTTTTTTGAACAGCTGTTGAGTAGTTGACTGGAGTTTTTTGGCCTTTGCTCCCTAATGAAAACACCACAACTTTTCTGTAAATATGTGAATCTGACTTTAATGCTGACTGACAGCTTGTATTGGCTTGGGATATATCAAATAGAATAGGATGGCTTGCATGACTGAAGTATGTGCTCCTTGAAACTGCAAGTGGTAAAGATGCAAAGTCTCAGGAGTTTAGCTTATCAGCGTCTCAGGAGGTTACTGACTGACAGCTGTAAATATATCCCAACGCAACTTTAACCATGTCTCGCATACCTCTGCAGTAGATACTTAAAAATAATATTTGGATCAACATCAAACAAAGGAATAATCTGTGTATTTCACATTTCCTGCAAATCAATAGCAAATGACAAGAGATTATCCATCTTTACATAGTTTTAGTGGGTGATGGTGGGTTACAGATACATGCTACACATGGATGGATGTAATAATCAAACAAGCCTTAATTTCTTTTCTTTTTTTTGTAGTTTTATTAGTTCAAAGTGCCATCAACTAAATGGAAGAACTGATGGTGTTTAAATAAATATTAATGAAACATGCATTTAGTAAGCAAACATTCTTGGCAAAAACAACTGATAAAATGATTTTTTTTTATGTATTTTTTTTACTTTGACATGAAAACTTGTGATGCAGTAAGATACATCGGTACAAAAGGAGTGTGATAGCATGTATTTGAATTTTAATTTGTTAATTTTCTCTCCAAACTGTATTGGTTTTTAATTTTACATGTGTAACAATAATAACAGGTAGAAAAAAATTAAAATTGGTGGGAAAATAACAGACTGCAAAAAAAAAAAAAAAAAAAATTTCAAGGGGCCCTACAATTCAGCTAATTTGGGGCTAAAGATTTTTGGAATATTATTTGGAAATCCTACCTAGAAGTGGGTGATGATATTGTGGAGGAATGGGACATTTTTTTACCATAGCAAATGTTTCTTTCTTTGTTGTTCTTGTGATGATGGTGGAACAAAGAGGTCAGATCTCTCAATAGTGTTTTTCAACCTGTTAGTTATGATCATTTGAAGTGTAAAACCACTCTGACCCAAAGCACAGCATACTGTGCTACCACAAATTAGTTAATAGGTTTACCCTCACACAAAAGGTTTGATCGCTAACTCTCATTTCCATTTCAACTGAAAAAGTATTGTAAACTTTGAGATAGGGTTTTCCAGCAAAATGCACACTTAGAAATTAGAAACTTCTTTCAGTTGTTCCCTTTTCAGGGGGTCTCCACACCGAGTCATCCTCCTCCACCTAACTCCGTCTTCTGTGTCCTCTGTCCTCCATGTCCTCTCTAACTGCATCCATAGATCTTCTCTTTGTCTTTTTTCTGGCAGCTGCATCTCTAACATGCTTCTACCAATATACCCCCTGTCCCTCCTCTGCACATGTCCAAACCATCTCAGTCTGGCCTCTCTAACTTTATCTCCCAGACGTTTAACCTGTGCTGGACCTCTGATGACCTCATTCCTAACTCTGTCCATCCTTGTCCCTCCCAAGGAGAACCTCAACATTTTCAGCTCTGCCACTTTCAGTTCTGTCTCCTGTCTTTTTGTCAGTCCCACTGTCTCCAAATCATACAACACGGCTGGTCTCACCGCTGCCTTGTAAACATTAATTATTATATGGAATATTTTTCCCTGGTCCACCAAACAGCGTTCGCTCCAGTCACATGTAGTTAAATAAAAAGGAGAGAGAGCAAGACAATGTTACAGCTATTTAAGCTTTTCACAACAGCCCACCATCAAACTACTAAAAAAAAAAAAAACTTTTCATATATGTGAAACAAAGCAATTCTAATATAAAGATTGATTTATTACATTCATCTTAACAAGGGTAACCTTAGCAACTGCTGTATAATTTAGGACTACTGCATGTTTTCAGGTTTTTGGTAAAAATATGTCCACAGTTGGGATTAAGACTTGCGGTGAAGAGTAGAATTAGCACGTCTTCTGGAAAAGCATAGTGGTTAACAAACAACTTGGTGCATTACCATTATCTTATGGTGATGTCAACAACATCATAATAGTTTCCTGTTTGTGATCATCTACAAAAAAAATCTATTTTGTTAAGTTCATGGTTAACCCTTTTAAAAGCATTTTTTTTTTTCACATTACTGCTTGTGTGTACAGAAAAAAAAGAGGGGAAAAAGCAGTGTTGGGAACAACATCGGTTCATGCCACCAAAAAAAAAAAAAAAAGCCCCACAGCTCAGCTGTAGCTATGAAAGCTTAAAATTAAATCAAATGAAGGACCATTATTCAACACTGGCCCAGAGCTACACGTGTCACTCTGGGATAGGTAGCTAATCAGTGCCTGTGGTTTAGGAGCACTCTGGGGCAAAGTCAACACAGTAAAGCCTGTCTGGGAGGTAGCAACAGCGAATCAGAGGAAGTGTGGACTTGCCTTGAAAAGATAAAACATCACATCAAACCATCAATAATCAGCCTCATCTGACAAGTACTAACCTACGGCTTCTTATCACTGGTAAAGAAAATGTGTACGATTGAACAGGAGGACGTTTTTAATGCAGCTTCCTGCAGACAGCCAGAGAATGTGAGAAAAATGATCATGGAGCAGTCCTCAACCTTGTATGTTAATTGTTGTCTTTGGTTTTGGAAGTAAGCCCTTGATGTCAGGAAGAGACTCTAAGCAGGGTTTGTTTTGGGGCTAAAGCTGAGAGGACTTTATTTTAAACAATTGTCCTCTGTGGTAAGAATCACATTTCTAAAGGTGTTTGAGGATGTAAAACTGGTTACAATGAGAAGAGTTTAATTGCTGCACACATCCTTACGGCTGGGCGTTTCAAGGACGGTCTACCATGTGAGGATAGGTAATTAAGTTGACTTGGGTTTCCCATGACAAAAAAAAGGCATACTAAAATCTTTCTGAAATATAATTTATGAAGACTCAAAGAGGCTGGAATTCACATGAGAAAAGCACGAATTGCAAAAAGATCACATTTGACCATTGGACAGAGTTAATTATGATCTCAAACTCACAAACAAGTCAATTGTCTGGGTTCACGACAGTAACAGCTCGCTCTGTGATGACTGGAGCGGTGAAATATGACTGAGGCAAGCTTCCAGTTTGAGGGATCAAGCTGTCAGCTGTGTGTGTGTTGTGTAATTGTATGTGTGCAGTATAAGACCTATAAATCAATTTTGAACCAGGTTTATTTAAAACTTTAACTGGGTGGTTATGGTTGACTCACTGCATTGATAATGTGATTTTAAATGTATTTAGTCATGTCTTTGTGACATAAACTCACATCACACTGAAAAGATAAGCCATGGTGTTTTCAACCAAAGTAAACTTCAAGTAAAAAATAAAACCCCAAGTCAATTAAAAGCTTTGATCAGGGATTGCCTGATTTGCTTAAAAATCTTGTTTTTCTTTTTCCAATTTAAATTTACCAGCTGAACTCAGTTAGTGGTGCAAATCACAGCATTACAGTGGTGCCCTTTAGAATTTCATACATTTATATTAATAAGATGTAAAATGTCATTTGATTTATACGCAAGTCCTAAAATAGATAGATGGGGGAAAAAACAATTTTACAATATAAAAACAACAACAACATCATTGCAGACTGCAATGATTCTTTGAAGAAATAACCATGTTGCATATTTCTCAGTGGTAAAAGTATTTAATCTCCTGGATTAACAGTCAGGTGGTTTTAATCAATCGGATGACAGTTAGCCGTCTGGGGGCCTTGGAAAATGTATTGCTGACAATTATCAAGTTTCAAAAGTTTTGAAAAATATCTCTAAACAGTATTGACTGCACCAATGCACACAGACCAAAAACAAAATATTAAAAAAATGAAATGAAATGAAACAAATAGTAGAAATGTAGGCTATTTAAGACTATCTTTGTTCAGATCAAAGACAAATGAAAAACTCAGAGTCTAGTCTGGGACGGACTGGCAATCTGTCCAGGGTGTTCCCCACTTCTTTCCAATTGACCTCTGGAGACTGACACTAGTTCCCTGTGACTAAGCAGGATCAGGCCGGTTTAGAAAACAGATGGTTGACACAATGAACGATAGAACCTAACCGGGTGCAAAAGAATAGGGAGAAAGAATAAAGCAATTGCAGCAGTTACCAGCACAAACACAAGGTTTTTCTCTTTTTTTTCCTCCCAGTTTTTAGCCCAAAGGTTTTGCAAATAAATTCGGCACATCGTTTCACCTGCTAATCTTCAGGAGATGTGTTTGTCTACCAATCTTGGAAGCGTAAAATTATAAACATTTTAAAATCTTTGAAAGATCAGGACCTTCTTGTAGTGGGGAAACTGCACTAGCCAACCGTACCACCATGCAGACCCATTGACAACAAGCAACTAAAAAAGGAATTTGAATCCCAGTAATATGAGAGTTAGAGCCACCTAACATCCTGAATTCAGGGTAAACATTTTCTCATTGCACCCAAAAGGCCTTTGTGAGTGTTAGTAATTGTAGCTGTGGGAGAAAGGCTCTAGAGCTGCTTTTCGAAATCAACCTTTTAAACAAAAGAAACATTTCATAACAGAAAAAAACTGTGCATAAAACATGTTGTGAAATTTTAGACTGTCTTGGTCCTTGGAGAACCCCAACAATAAATCAAATTATTTCATCACACACATAGCATTACATAACCCTTCACACACTGCAAACAGAAATGACGACATGAAACGTATCTGAAGATTACCGTGCAATACGAACTGTCTGTTTGCATTCCAGTTGTCAAAAGACAAAAAGCTCACATTTTGACATCTGATTAGCCTTTAAATGCAGTGATGATCTTAAAACAAACATCATCATGATTAACAAACATCTAAACATCTAAACCAACACACACAGAATTACTGTGGTTAATTTTAACTTTGGGAGGAAAATACATTTCTATTTTAAACTTTGGTCACAAAGGTCTTGTATCAAGAGGAATAAAGGAACATGTTGTCTGACCAACAGTCAACCTTACTATGCAATGGTTTTGATATTCCACTTGGAAATTTGAATCAACCTCACGGAAAGTCAAAACAGCCTCATAAATCTGTATCACACATGGCCAACTTCTATCTGACAATATATAGTATTTCAAATAACGCCACTGCAATGTCCATCTAGCTTCATTACAAACAAAAACATGATTAAATGCTTTAATCTAACTAGAACTTTTATTTTTAAGTTTAAGGTTTTTTTTGTTTGTTTGTTTTTTTCCATTTTTAGATGTTCCATCACTAAATCAATGCTGCTCTTGGAGAAAATGAGAAAAAAATCAGATTTGCCAACATCTGCTCCTCATCTGTTTTCCGTCCAGGGTATCTAAGTATAGGCTTACTCAAAAAGTACCTTTAAGTAGTTGTAAACAGCATGCAACATCTCTTGGAGCTGAATAACAACAGCTTGAAAGCAAACTGTCTGATGGGTGAACAAAAAGCAAGATGTAAAAACAGACAAAAGTCACAGAAGGAATAATCCCTGTACCGTACGGCCGGTGGATTAACTGATTTCTGGATTCTTCAGTCTATGCCATATGGTGCTGTAGTTGCACCTTTTCCCTCTCGCTCAGTGGAAGTTTTTGGTCCTCAGAAAAGCTCCTTTAGTTACATCACTCTGTAAGATGATATCAAAACAAGTGTTGAATCTCACTCCTCCCAAAAGACAAATTCTAACCCCAGGATTTATCTTCGTGGACTCATGGAAACTTGTGGATTTATTATTCTGAGACATTTTTTCCACTAGGACAAGTCAGAGATTTCCAAGCCTTTTCATAATGCAGGTATTGAGCTGTTAGTTAAATGTTGAACACAGCTTATCCTCTCTTGAAACAATAAGCATTGCACATCTATCCCCTTATTCAAACTTCTATTGGGTTTTGGCTCAAGGACATAATCTCTTCTTCAGCTCACTCACTGGCAAAGCCACATAGTGTCAACTCATCAATACACTTTGTTTACTGAATACAGATGACTTTGCACAAGAATCGCCTTAGCGTGGCACAGATGAATGAGTGTAGGCTTGAGAGAAATTCATCAGAGCTTTTTTCAATACTTGAGCTACTATTTAGCCAATTGCAGTAGACGGAGATTTCACATTACAATTGTGCCCAAATAATGGAGGTTTGGCGCAGTGAAAGACGCAGACAAAAAGCCACAGTGTGTCCCCCCCTCCCCCCTTTGTCTCGACTTGCAGGTATTACTTCAGTTGAACGCAGAGAAAGGACTAGTATCTGGCAGCCACCTCCTCATTTCCTTCACCTTCTCCGCTGGATTGTCAACCACACGTTTTTTTTTAACAATGAAGGATTTTTTCATCCAAAACTTTATCATGTCAGAGTTTCCTCATGCTCTCTTTAAAAACAGGCTAAGACAGCTGTAAGTTTCTCACTCACTCTGGGAGAACTTCAGAAATTGCTTCATCATGTTAAAAACAAGTTGAAAATAATTCAATGCAATTATAGTGACCTCATGAGAATTGATATCTTTTGGGTGTTTTATTCTTGGTTTTGAATAATATTTGGTTGTGAATGTTTGGTCATTTCAAGTCAAATTTCAGTCCTCGTTGGCCCATAGGAGTCTTCAGGCTTCAGGGGACCTTTCCACAGTTTTTAGAACAATTTGATGTAGTTCACCTTTTGCTTTGTTTTCACATTGCCAGTACTTTGACCCTTCAAAGACCTTTTCTAACTACTTTCATCTGGCTATTTTTTAGTTCCTGCTTTAGAGTAGGTGCTTTCTTGGTTAAACAGAGATTTGAGTGACATCAAGGAATGTGATTGGTCCATAGATAAACTCACATGATTTTGCCGAGCAAATTGAAGACTCTTCCAGTACCTGTATGTTAAAACTGCATTGGCATCACTGAAGTAGAAGCTGCAAAAGTCTCTGCAGGCTGTTATGACGTGTTTTTCTTGAATGAGCACAGCACGAAGGAGGCTGATCTGTTGCACAAGTCTTGGCTCCTATAATTCCTTCTTAATGTTTGTAGCACAATTTCAAACTTTGTTTTAAAAAATAAACCAAAGATCCACAACATGTACCTCTAACTACTGATCTCTAGCTAATGGCCATGCTGACCATTGTTCAAGCATTGCACAATCACATAGGTCCTTGTAACTGCTCTATAGTGGGATTAACTGGGCTTATAACAAGAGTCCTTATAATGGTTTGGCTCAAAAACATTTTTACACCTGTGCTTTCCTACCTAATCTTTAGATATAAATAATTTGATTATTTGGATCCACATCAAAGATCACCAACAAATTCGGAACCCCAAAACTTGATGAATGAAATCTTCAGCTGGTGAATTGGAAAGAAAAAAAAATGAAAGATTTAAAAAATAAATAAATAAACACAAACATGTTTAACTTTAAATGTTCTTAAAATACTTGAAAACAACAAATGTCCTGACTGTGTGAATCTAAAAACTGGGCTTATTTGGACTCCTGAGAATTATTGTAGAAATAATTTATTTCTACATGTTTGTGAACCTCCCGAAGAAAAACAAAGTGCTGAAATCCCACTTGGCCAGGAGCATCTGTGCAGAATGAGCGGGGTTGATTTAAATGCCTTAGTCCTCATGCCGAGCTGTTTGGACTCTTAATCTTTCCCTTCTCCACTGCTCACTCTGCAGCACTATGACCCTAAGTGACACCCAAAGAAGATTAATTGAAAAGCAAAGTTAAACTAGTTGTTTTTGGGAAGATCCATCCTTAATTGACTGATGGCTTCTGCTGTTTATTTGCTCCAGCTGCTTAAAACTAATCCAAACCCGCTCACTGGTCTGTCGAAAAATCCCGCCCAAGGTATCTATGTCAGCTCTCTTAATCACTGTGGGGTTGTTTTAATCTAATCTTGCCATCTAAACATGTCTTATTTACTTGTTTTCTGCTCTTGACTTTCCTTGCAGAGGGGGATCTCAGCTCAGCTGTTGAACATCCTGAGCTCCAGTCTCTTATGGAAAACTGCAGTAATTTTTAAGAACAGTCCTTCATCTTTATTGTGTTCATATGCAGTGATCATAACTATCAGTTATAACTGCAGAGCTAAGAACAAAGGCTACAATTGCTCTATCATCTGCCAGTCAATACACTATTATTTTCCACTGCAATGTGAAGCCACGTGGTCTCTTCAAGCCATCAAAGCAGCACCGATTCAGTGAAACAGATTCATCATCGTCTGCATTTCAAATATGCAATCTGCCACCAAAAATGGCCCTGTACCAGACATAGTTAAACAAATGAAATAAAACTGATCCTAATAGTTGAAAAGGTACAAATTATTCTGCATAATAAAACAATACAAAATCTGAATTGTCTTGGTTTTCTCTTACTTTTTTATCTAAAGATAAGAATGAATAGTAATAATATCAGGTGGACTTTTTTTAAATTATAAAAACTTACTAGTAAAAAATTACTAGAAGAATTTTAAAGCCAGTTTTGTGTTTGATTTGCCAAATCATACGAATAGAACAGATGTTAAAAAAAAAATCTCAAAACTCAGACTGTGCAATAGTTCAAAAAATTCCCATTAAAAACCCTAAAATTACACTTCAAACTCAACAGACCTTATTGAACATAGCACTGTGAAGGTTCATGACACTGTAGATAATAAAAACTTAGGTTTGGCTTGTTTGGAAGGGTTTTTTGGAAAGCTCTTCTTTATTAAGAACATGGGAGCATGGCTAACGTCTGCAAAATTACATCTGAATAAACAAGATTTCTGTAATAATGTCTTTTAGAGAAGTGAGACCAAAACAAATGCTTGGCTACAATGCACAGCACCACTTTTAGAGAACTCTAAATACAGAAGTCCAGGAAAAACACTTCATGCCAACTGGAAGGCACAGTGGTGGATGGCAATGATTTGGGCTCCATTTGCAGCTTTTATCGGGCCAAACATGAACTTCTCTGTATACAAATGTATTACAGAGTATACTGAGAGGCTATCTGCCCGATTTCTGAAGCTTCAAGAGAGCTGAGCTCAAACAAATGTCTGCAAACTTCAATGAATTGAAGCAACATTGGAAAGAACACTGCTTGAATTGTCACAACTCCACAAAGCCTGGTTGCAAAAAAAGCAAAGTAGGTTTTATCTGTACAATGGATTGGTTTGATGTATGGGAACCTCTTGTAGTCTCCTATACAAAGGAAAACCTTCAGTAATATGTATACCCATCCTGGTTGCTTTTTCAGAGTTTCAAAAATCTACCTTACTGAACAGCAAGAAATACACTGTTCTGATATGTAGTAGCATTTTTAAGTATTTAAGTGATGGGTTTTGGCAGCTCCACTGAGATCCCTCGTGGATGTTTTTTTTTTGGCCCAATATACAAAGCCAACGATCGTAAACCTAGGAGTGAAAGTGGACTCAAATCAGGTCAGTCAATAAATCAAGCTTTTTTCAGTTGAGGCAACTGGCTAAAATAAAGCTAATTCTTTCCAGGCAGTGTTTTTAAACCAATATCCACGCCTTCGTGACCACTTGGCTGGATTATTGCAATGCTCTTTATATAGGGGTTAGTGGTTCCTCTATCACTTCAGTTTCAGAGTGTACAAAAGGCTACTGCACGACACTGCAAATATGAGCACATTTCACATATTTTAGCCTCAATCCACTGGCTGCCCATACATTTCAAGATTCATTTTAAAATTCTTGTATTTGCTTTTAATGTCCTTGATGTCCTTGCCCCATCTTACCTCGATGAGCTGCTACAAGTACGTACACCCTCCATTCTCTCCGGTCAGCAGAACAGCAGCTCCTGAGTGGACTGAAAACTAAACGTAAGATTAGAGGGGGTCGTGCCTTCGCTGTTGTGACTCCTAAGTTGTAGAACGACCTCCTTCTGCCCATCAGGCAGGTCTCCCTGTCTGTTTTAAAATTCCTCTTTAAAACCCATCCCCTCTCCTTGGTCTTTGACACCATGTGAGATGTA
This sequence comes from Kryptolebias marmoratus, assembly GCF_001649575.2. Classification (NCBI taxonomy): domain Eukaryota; kingdom Metazoa; phylum Chordata; class Actinopteri; order Cyprinodontiformes; family Rivulidae; genus Kryptolebias; species Kryptolebias marmoratus. Next base: position 19,125,436 of record NC_051453.1, on the reverse strand, counting down.
GATTTTTTTAGTTTCTTTTAAATCATGTTATTTATTTTGTTTTTATTGTAGAGGTGCTTTTACTTTATTTTATGTTTTTGTTTATTCTTATTTTTTCTTCTTTTCAGAACTTTGGTCTCATGGTTGTTTAAAGTGCTTTAGAAATAAAGTTTGTATGGCATGGTATGGTAATGCATATTGTCCACTGCCTTGCATGCCAAAGTTTTCAACAAAGACCTTGCACAAACTGTTGGCACTTAAAGTGTTGAAGATAACTCTCAGCTACTACCACACCAAATTTTAGCTCAATATCTGTAGAAGTGACTGAGTTGTAGCCATTTCTGTGTTATTTAAAGTTGATTAACTGTGGTGGCCGTCTTGAATTGGACCGACTCCAAAAGTTATCAGCTGTGGATCCACATCCAATGATTTCTTCCTTAGAGTTTCATTAAAATCCATTTAGTAGTGCATGATTTATTTTGCTGACAAACAAACTCACACAAGCAATTACATGATCACCCATCACTATAAAAAGTTTAAGCTGTGCGAGTTTGGCTTCTATTGAGTTGTCATAATTACTTTAAATTTAGTACAATTATATTAAATTTAATTAATAGCATAGGTTTTGAATGTGAGACAAGTCTAAAACTATTGCTTCTGAAGAACCTATAAATCAGTTTTCCTGTAGCAGTGCAGGCATTACTAAACCATGTATTCATTTACATAAAGTCCCAACAAACAGATGAGTCAAGAAACCCCTTTGGCTGCAACACTAGTCAAACCCAACGAAAAGTCACACATTTGAACAGCTAAACGGTTCTTGAAATTCAGCTGGCAGCTAGCCTAGCAAGTCATCTGCCAGTTTGATGTGTGCTTCAAGAATCTGGCCCAAACAGATGAACTGTGAGCCAGAACCCAAACAAAGACTCTGAGAAACCAAGAACCAAGCCTGCTGTGCTCCAGTCACGTGAGCTGCTCTGCATCGGTCTACTTTTGTGTTACTGCAGTATATTAATGATGGCTAACAAATAAAACCAAGCAAAAAGCATCAATACAATATTCTATCTTAAAAGGCTTTAAGCTCATTGCTCTTTAAAGCAACCATAATGTGCTCAGTATTTTGCAAAGTTGGTTTGTGAAGTTGGTTTTGAAATGAATAAAGGAAAGAGCCGATTAAAACAGCACAAATATTTTACTGTGGCTCAGCAAAATTTCTCATCTGCATGGCTTAAAAAACTTAACTTAATAAAAGGAGATGACACTTAACAACTCAAACTTTCCTGCTGAACATTGGACTTCAGGTTGGTAACGTCTTCGTTGTGAAGCAAACACACAATCTTAGAGTAGTAAAAGCAATAAGGAAAAGTCTTGAAAAGATTACTCAGCTCCTTGGGTATGTAAAAGTATCACCTCTGATGACCCCGACTCGTACGCCATCTGCAATTGCAAGCCACTTGTTTCCATGGTGATGTTATATAATAAAATATGAGAATCTTTTTTCTTTTAAAAAAACTACATTTATTAAAATGTGAAAAATGTTAAATGCTGAACTTGTTTTTTCCAATAAAAATTACAGACACATTCTTAAAGAAAGTAAAGAACAAGATTATCCAAAGACTAATCTAAAAGGCTTATTTGAGATGTTTAGCTTGCAGGCAATTGATTTTTGTTCTTATTCTTTTTTTTTTCTTTTTAAAAGGATGATGTTCTATGTAAAGTCCTGACAAAATAAATAAATAAATAAAAAACTTATGAGCGGCTAATGAATCCGTGTATCATTCGTTCTTTCCATTTTCAATTGACTATCAAAAATCAAATAATAAAAAATGGACTGGTTATTTAGTTTTTTTGTTTTTTAATATGACACCAAAAACAAATAAATGCCTGTTTTTTGTATTTTACTTTTAGGCTAAAATCGGAAACACAAAATCAAAAAACGGGCAGCAGGACAGAATTTGATTTTAATATTTATTTGCCCAAAGTGACCATCAGGTTCTTGGTCATCTCTCTCAATAAGCTCTTTCTCCCTGATTGCACAATGTGGTCAGGCGACCAGCTCTTGGAGGAGTTTTGGGTGTTTTAAGCTTATTCTATTTGAGAATTATTAAGGCCACAGAGCTCTTTTGAACCTTTAGTTCAGCAGAATTTTTTGTAGTCATATCCAGATCTGTGCCTTGTCACAATCCTGTCTCTGGTCTCTGCAGGCAGTTCCTTTGACCTCATTGTTTGGTTTTTGCTCAGAGAATTTCTTTAAAGAAGTATGTCTGACCTGCAAGTTATTGTTATTACATAGTGCCATGAGATGACTTTTGTTGTGAATTGGCGTTATATAAACAAACTGAAATGAAATTAATTGTGTGCCTTTCTAAATCATGTCCAATCAATTTAATTTGCCACTGATGGACTCCAATTGAGATGTACAAACATCTCAGCAGCAATCAAGAGAAATGGGAGGAGCCTGAGCTAAAGTTTTTGTATTGTTGCAAATTGTGTGAAAACTTATATTAATGGGATGCTTCCTTTTTTTTTATTCTTTTTCAATTTACACAATTGTATAAAATTCTGTTTTCACTTTGTCATTATGGGGTACAGAGTGTGAATTAGGGAGGGGAAAAAATTAATTTAAAAAATTGTAGCATCAGGCTGCAACACAGTAACAAAACTCCAAAAATAGAAGTGAGTCTGAATACTTCCTGAAACCACTGTTAAAAGCCACAAAAGTGAATGAAGTTACATGGACCACCTGTTTAACATTTTTATAGTCAGTCAAGAAGAGCTTAGGTTCCCATAGGAGCACATTGCCATCTGCTTGAAAGATATATCAAATTTTGGCATTCAACAACAGTGTAAGCTTTCCTAAGTACTAGCACATCAGAGCATTTGTGCCTAATTCAGTATGTGCTTTTTAAATTTGGATTTAACACGGTTTTGTTCATGCCATTTTTTTGTGTGGTTAAGGCTTGTAAATTGACTAGACAGAGTGTGCATAATTTCTCATACACATTTACTTTAAAAAACATGTTTCCGTCAGATTAAAGAATGAGTGCATCGTCACTTAAATCAATTATACCAAAGACCATTAGTGTTATCAGGACAGCAAACACAAGTCTGATGTGGCTGTTAAGGGAATTCTCATCAGCTTATCAGAGATAATGTCAGAAAAGTGTCTGCTAATCAAGAGATAAAGAGAAATGTATTAATTTAAGCTTAACTATGCTCCCAATGAACGAACAGTAAGCAGCAGAAAACTTATGGATATTCCATTAACAGATTTTCAAGTTTCTAATTTCTTTATTTTCTTCTTGCTCTGAGGTAACACTGCTAACCACCTTACTGGGAAGACTACTGGTGTATCATTTATTAGAAAATATAAACTGTAAATATTTCAACAGTTAGAAACGTGCTAGTTAGCATTTTTAATATTAAATGCGTCAATTCCTGATGGAAATATATATATATATATACATTTTGTTATCAACATTTAGGGAAAATCTATTTTGATTTAATTTGTAAGGCCAAATAGAGCCATTTTTAAGCCTTATTCAAGCAATCTTTAACTACACTTTCTGAAGTAAATGCACAAACAAAGCAACACAAATCAAAATGAAGGTATCAACTTTTGTGTCAAAGGTAAATATGTTTTTGTAAATATGCAACTCCAATAATCATAAACACAGAAAGATACCATAAAAATGGACTAAATAGTTTTTTTTTTAAATATAGGTTTCAGCCTTACTGCATGTCAATCAAACTAATGAAAAACAGGATTTAGTATTATAATGATAAAAGATGTACAACATTTAAGTTTTTCTTCTTTATAAATAGTTATGACAATAAATGACTATGATACAGGTAATTCACAGGGCTCTGTCCAGACTACTTCATTTTCTGCCATGTTTGCACCTCCTGTCCACGCTCAAACAGTTTTTGTTGGAAAAAACCGTGGATATTTAAAAATGTTTTACAGTGAAGATTTGTTTTGAAGAGGGTGGCACAGTGAAGTAGTGGTTAGAGCTGTCATCTTCCAGCAAGAAGGTTGCAGGTTTGATTCTGGGCCTGGGGCCTTTCTGAGTTGAGTTTCCATGTTCTCCCTGTGCTCACGTGGGTTTACTCCGGGTACTCCGGTTTCCTCCCACAGACCAAAAACATAGGTGTGAGTGAGAGGGTGAATGGTTGTTTGTCTCTTTTTGGCCCTGCAATGGACTTGCGACCTGTTCAGGGTGTCCCCCTGCCTCTTGCACAGTGACTGCTGGAGATAGACACCAGCTCTCCGCGACTATGTATGTATGTATGTATGTGTGTATGTGTGGATGGATGGATGGATGGATGGATGGATGGATGGATGGATGGATGGATGGATGGATGTTTTGAAATGGCATTTATGGTGGATCTGTGTAGACTTGTGATTATGAACTTTGTTAAAGAAAAAAAAAAGAAAGATGACATAGCAGCATATTGAACACGCAACCAACATGACTTCACCATTTTTTGATGACTGTTTCACGTTAAACTTACCCTGTTGCCATCAAACTTTGACTGAGCGCTGAAATAATAAAAGAGGGCATTATATCCTCCTGACTACCAGCAAAAAAAATTTCCCAATCTTTGTATGGTAATTAGCACCACCCCTTCACATTTGGCATCATTAAAAAGCGCTAAATGTCCTTTGTAGATAGCAAATGGAGTTAATTCATTGTTACACAGTGAGTGGGACATATTGGGGTTTATGGATGTCCTCCACAGAGGACAAATTTGAAATGATATTAAAGATGAACAAGTTTTACAAGCTAAGATTGTTCTTTTTCTGCATTCGTGACGTTAATGTGGACGTCCTCGCCACCTAGTGGCACGGCATGGGGATTTCAGTGTTTTTGTTCATGCAGACGAAAATATTTTCACAAACAAAATATATACATATCAATTTAAAAGTATCAGGAGCAGTGCAAATGAGGCCCTGTTTGTTTTAAGAAATGTGATTTAAAAGACATTTTAAGTCAGAAACGATTATTTCTGTTTAAGCTATAAAAGTACAAAAAGGAAAAACAAAAAGATTTTGATAAATATCTGTTAAGCACTGCCACAAATTACTGTCTGAAAGCACTGATATTAAGTGTTAACATGTTTTGAACACATTTGATTTTCGCAACAAAGCGCACACACGTCACACACTTACTCAGAAAACTAACATCAAAGCTATATTACAAATAATGTTTTTTATTGTAATTGTTTGTTTTGTTTCTCAGTGTTAGATCGTGTCTAGCTTTTTTTCCTGAAGGCCAAAGAAAGCTGTACAATACTTAATAATGTTAAAAACAAAAAATGAAAGAAAAGAAAAGGAAAAATCAGGTCAGGTACTTACCCAAAAATTTAGACTAGTGATGGTCGGATCAAACACCTGTAAAGATAAAACAAATACAAATAAATAAACCACAATATACAGCTAAATTAAGTTGTGCATATAAATAATCATTTCAAGAAAAACCCATCTAGATCAACAAGCTGAAATGTCCCAGTATTAAGGCTGCAGCGGCTGGTTGAATCTATTGTTGTTTCACTTGTTTACTTTAAGAAAGTTAGCATTAAAGTGCAGCTCCAACTCCTAAAGTGAAACACTAAGTTTTGACTGCAGGGGATAAAATTCAAAAATGATAATTGTGAGAGAAATTTCTATTTCTGGTGTTGTGAATGTCCTACATTCTGTTTAGATGCAGGTAAGGGTGGGGGTGGAATGATTTTTGTCTCCAGGGCCCAGAGCTGTGTGTTCGTCTTGCTGAGGAAAGCTTTTGTTCTGATAAATTGACAGTGTCAATTTCCCACATTGCCACAGTGTGGCATATACTACAGGGAGCAGTAGTGGGAACACAGATGCTACGTACGATTGGCATCACTCAATCTGACAGTTCTTTTTTTTAATGTTCTTTAAGGAAGGGAGGGGAGGGGGGCTATTTTTCTAAATCTGAACTTCTAAGTCGAGGAAGCAGGAAGGAATAGGAATTAATACACCTACACATCCCTTTTCCCTTTGGAAAGAAACAAAAAAATTATCTTTGTACTCGCATCATAATTACTGGTGGGCGCCAGTTTTGGATTGTTATACTTTTCTACCCCTCCAAGTTGAAAACAATATTTTGAGGACGTGCTGCTGACAACTAGGTCTTTTCTCAACTTCACTAGAATTTTTTTTTTTTTTTCCACCGTCTAAATTTTAAGAAACCAACGCTGCTTGGTCTCTGCTCTCGATTTTCAGACATACTGGTGTACATAAGCTTACAGCCACTGAGGGAGAGTATCCCGGCAGCTGCAGCCACACATTTCAACTATATTTTGTCAGAAAAAGTGAAGAACAAGCTCTAATTTGGGGTCTTTTCATGTAGTCTGACACTCTGACTTGATAAATAAGGTTGTATTTTAAATAAAATCAATTTTTTTTTACATGTTTAGCTTGAAAGTTTTTAGCTTTTCTTAATTCTTCTTGTTGGGCACTTATTAATTACAAATTAACAAAACATTGTTCCAGTTCCTACAGTGCTTTAGGATTCTCAATGTTTTTTAAATATAGATCAATAATGGAGTTTTTAAATAAATTAATTAAGCTTATTGTATGCAGCCTATTACTTTTAGCTGTCTATTGCACATTTTCTGTGAAGGTCTTTGGGAATATATGCTTAGTGTTACCATGGAACAACTCATTTATTGTATGTTTTTTTATTAAAAGTGCTCAGAATAGTACAAACATGGTATTTTTTTAACCATTTGTTTCAATAGGTGATGCTACTTTGCATACTTTTATTTTAATGCAATTCATTTTCTTCTGTTTGATAATTATTGACAGATAAGCCCAAAGGAGCGTTTTATTTATTTTATTTTTTTAAATGGGTGCTAGTCAATTCAAACTATCACCAACTCATGCCCGCAAGTCATACTTAGCAATTACCATTCTGTACGCATCAGTTACCATTTCGTACCCACACTCTTATCAAGTAAACAGATCGTTATAAATTTAAGGCAACTACTATTTAAAAAATGAAGACATTGTAGCCAGTAGGCAAATTAAGTTCTGTGTGTTCTTGTAGTCCTTTTGGTTAATTCTGTAGGTTGTTTTCTGTGCTGCAGTACAGTAGGTGGAAGGTAAGTGAGACACCTACAGGTTCAGTGTTTTAATCCTCTACCTCCCCCCGCTCAGGAGGATTTCTGAGAGGGGGGTCGTTCACTGCCAATGCATCTTTGTTCCTGCATGCTGTTCATGATGCCTGGGACCAGAGCTGCTCACAAATCACACCCTCACCTTTACTAGTTCTTACATTTTGAGTTAGTCTGTTTTGTGTTGTCAGTTTTCTACTGTAAATTAATTACTTGTTCATTTCATGTATCATAATAGGCCAGCGATTCTGTGTGCACTTGTATTGCAAGTCTGGTTCTGCTGCTATACAGTATATGTGCACCTTAGTGAAATTATTGTAGCTACTGATTTGAGTCTGGTGACCACTTGTTTGGACGGCTCCTCTGGGATTTTCTGATTTGTTTTGCTGCTCAGAAGCAGAAAATGTGCCCTTTCATGATCATAACAGATGCCGGTTGTTTGTTTTAGCAGAAATGTCCCCTCAGGTTTAAGCTCATTTTCTTTAATGTTATGCGTGTTTGTAGTGGCCATACAGCCTCCCCGCTCATTTTTTGAAAGCATATCTTCACGTTAATATGAGTGGCCAGGTTCTGGTTGATTTCAAGCTTTAGAAAGTTATTAAAGAGGTCAAGTTCTCTGAATTGGTCCAAGCAACCTGCACTAGCCCCTATTTTTCTCACATATCCTTTTCATCTGCTGAAGTGTCACCAACCCTTTCAGACTTTCTTTTGTGTGAATACAAAGAAACTAAATGGAAATTAAATTTATTGAAGAGCATTAAAAAATGATGTTTGGGGGGGCAGTAACAAGCATTTTGAAATCTTTGGCATTTACTGTTTTTATGTAACTTTTATTTATTAATTAAATTATGGATGGATGGATGGATGGATGGATGGATGGATGGATGGATGGATGGATGGATGGATGGATGGATGGATGGATGGATGGATGGATCTGTTGTACACCACATTCATTGTGCCATCTGCCTATGCAAAGCTAACTGACCCAACCACTGAAAACTGTAGATTTTAAGAGATATTTAACTCTATAATTACCTTAACTAGTTTTAATGAGTTCTATTTTTCCCCTCTGGCCTCAGTTTCCACAGGAAACCCTCAAAACAAAAGCATTCTTTATTATCACTTCAAGGTCTATAAGAAACACTTACAAAAAGACATTTTCTGCATCACAATTTCAAACAAACTGCTGAAAACTATTAAATTAGGAGGAAATTAACTTAATGAAGTGGTATGAAGTGTACTTATCAAAATAATCATAACAGTTGAATACCTCAGCCGGGATAAGCAGCTTAACCCTAAACTCAAAATCTAAAAAGCATTCTTGCTAAACGAAAGTAGAAGATAGACTAAAAGTCATAAGTTTTTTAATAATCACTTCTCAATCCACACATTTTAACAAAACTTTAAAACACCATTCCGCACCACTAGGCGGCAAGAACGTTCACATTAACAACATATCAAAACCCAGAGGAAGCATATTCCCAGCTGGCTAAATATTTTCCAAAGACAACTGTAGATTAATGTTTTTTTCTTATATATTGTTCACAGTTTCCTTTAAGTTTCTAACTGTTTTTAGCACACAATCAATGTTTAAACAATGTCAAAATCACAAAGTGAAACAGACAGAAAAAAGGCTAAAACGACTCAAGTGTTTTGGTATGTAAGGCACAAAGTGACAGTGGTCATGTGTAAAATAAGCTGTTATGTCATCATTTTTAAAAATCTTTGTTTTGGAGCCCACATAGATCCACCAAAGAATTAAAAAAAAAATAAAAAAAAACTTAGTTCTTCATGTGTCTGGTAGTGGTGAGTAAAAAGGAGACGCAACTCAAATATTATTTTAGAGCAATTTTGACAGAATATGTAAAACACATGGCAAAGAATGTTTTTCTTCTCCGCCCTGGTTTGGGGATGACGACTCCATCACTGTCTTATACGGAGTAGAAATTCTGTTGCAATACAATCAGTCAGGTTTGGAGTTAGAGCTCGTTTTAGCCAATATTTCTTTGTGATTGAAGTTATCATCATCCAAACATAAAAAATTAACCATTACCATAGATTTGCATTGTTTCCAATAATACACTAAAATTATCACCGAATCAAGTAAATTTAAGGAAACCCTAAAAGCAAAAATAAATCTAAGGCCAATTCTCAAGCTGAGGAATGTTTAACTATTGTGTGACCAAGATACACTTTGGTTCCATTGCTAGGAAGTAGCCAGAACCCATAAAGTCAAATTAAAATTGGCCTAATAAAGTCACTTGCAGCATGTGCCAATTCTGAACATGCTGGGCCTTCACAGCACAATCTAACCTGGACATCCTTTCAAATGTTCAGGCTATTTTTTTTAAATGGTTAAATAAAATGAGGCAATTTCATTCAATGCCAAGTCCATTATGATAACTTAAGATAGTCTTTGTAGTCTCACAGACCAAAGGGAAAAAGACAATGGGCTAAATACTCAAATTATCAAAGCCATTAAATGTTCAGATAAAGTAATTTGCTATCAAACATAGCTGATCATTCAAGAATATTAGACCATTACTGCAATTCTAAAGAACCACAATCTGTCAAAGAAATGTAATTTAAGTCTTGAAAAGGTTTTTATTCATCAGGTTCTGATGGTTGGGATTGAAAAAGACTAAAATCAAGTGTTCCTTCTCTTAGACTTCGCCTTTTTGCAGCACTATGACTTATTCTGCTGTTTTTATGGACAAAATGTTCCGATCAAACCTCTGATAAAAGCTTTGAGTTTTTTTTATTCCTAAATACCAGTTGATATAAGCACTCTTGTCTTACAAATCTGTCAGATCTGACACGGGGTCCATTTGGGAAAATGGACATGGCTTTCAAAGTGTTCCAACGATGGACATTTTGATTGGGTCTGAATGTTTGCAGGCAAAAACGTGCAACCCAAATCAAAATAAAAAATAAAAAAATGAACATCTCTGTAAATACATTTGCCTTTTTTCCCCTAGCTTTAAGGGTTTATTTTCAGCCACTTGTTCGCAGCATTGCAACAAATTAAAGGATCAAATTAGTGCAGGTTACTCTTTCCTGAACAGCATGGGCACAGCTGAGAGCCAACGGGCTTACAGCAATCTGCCTCAGGGCAGACAAGAACGCAGGGAGAATCACTGACAGAAAAGAAGGCTCGTCTACTGTATACCTGACTATTGCTCATTCACAAGAGCTTTACATGGACAACATCACAGTACAGCTGAGCGACTTGTTAAAGAGTTCTTGTAAATGCATCATTTCATGAGTTTTACAGGAATCTTACATTTATGTCGCCCACGATCAAATCAGAACACGTATTCCTACAATTATAGTTTTCAGTACAGTATTGGGCTAAAACTATAAGTATAAGCTCTTTCACAAAACACCTCAGGCCGGGACTTAGACGCTTCCTGGCCACCTCTGAGTGATTTCTGAATGAACGGAGGCGGCGAGGGGGGTCAAAGCCATCCCACCTCAATGCGGCTTTGCGCTGCGAAGCGAGGTAGTAACAGAGACGAAGCAGTCAACATGAAAAGGTAAGCGGGCTTTGCAGCTCTGCTCCAAGTCTCTTTTGGTTCTACGACGCCTGCTTCATTTCTGAAAGCTCACGTCTGTTTGGGACGTGGCTGGCTCAATTGGTGGTTTATGAACAGTCAGAGGCAGCACAAAGACATGCGCTGAACTGTTTTGTGAAAGAGCCTTATGTCTGCAGAGCTGATAACTTAAGCTGTTTTTCAACTGTCCAGTCTCAGCACGACTCCCTCCGCCCTAATTCGACCAGACTCTGTTCTACATGGTCTTGGTAGTTTTCCATTTAATTGAGCGTCGTCACAATGTGGGCGGGTTGTCTTAGCGCAGCCATCCGAAACTTACCATCAATGGGTAAATAAGTGAAATAAAGTCACAAAACACTCACATTCTCTACCGCAGTTGCCGAGTCAAGGCCACCTTTGCTCTGCCGGTCAAAGCTGGTAAATAAAGTCAATTTGGTCTAGCTCCGTCTGAATTCTGTCATCAGCCAACAAACACAAACGTTTACACCTCCTCATGGTACCACGGTGTTGGTTTACATGTCATTTTTATGGATATATATATATATTTTTTTTTTTAAGTAAATAACAGAAATGAATACTGTGGTTATGGGGTTTTAAAAGGGTGGGTTTCTTCTGAAGAAAATGTTCTAATGGTTAAAGTTGCTCTCTGACCAGTCAGTGACCTGCAATCTGCTGATGTCAAATCTTCAGGTCAACTCGGCTCGCTTGGAACCTCAGCTGAGGAGGTTCTAAGAAGCGAGCTGAAAGTGGGCGGTACCACCCCATGGAAAGACTGAACCAGCGCCGGGTCGACCAGAGTCGAGCCAAATCGAGCCCATGGGAAAATGGGTTACCATTTATCCTTTTTGGATCAGTTCAGTAGTAAAGTTCAAGTAGTGACAGCTACACCAGACTATCAGGTTTTTCAGAGCTTTAACATCTTCCTCATATTACAGTGAATAGCAAAGGTTTTCACCCACCTTTGCATTCTCTGTTTTGTTGCCTTTGGGGGTGAGTATTTGAACATACAGCAGCAAGGTAAGAACTAAGTGAATCAATAAAAGTCAACACCTGAAAAAAAATATCTGAGCCGAATTTTTTTGCTTTTTTTTTTTAGTTGGACAAATGTCCCATTCGAATGCTGCTGTCTCTAAAACTTGTTTTGTCAAAAACAACTGAAAACTGTTTTCCCTCTGACTGTCTGCAGTCTTCATATTACGCTCCATCAAATAGATTGAAGTGGGTTTGATGAAGGCTACGATAATGTTCTATCAATGCTTTCCCTAAAACAAGCTTTTATGATTTTTTTTTTTTTTTAATAGACAAATATCCGCTCCTGCACAGACAACCCACACCACCTTTTGATAAACTGTTGTGTTGCTGATGATGTAGAAAAGTTTGCTGAAGTGATTGGCGATCGTTAGCTCACTTCCTCAGCTTTTGAGATGACTTATTTTCTTGCAGTTTCATTTAAAATTCTGTAGAAATCATGAGGCTCTACTTTTTATTGTACAACATAACTTTTTGGGGGAGTTTCAGCTTGTGTAGCTTTCTTCTCTTCAGCCCCATGCTCTCATGGCTGCTGCACCATCTCAAAGAGTTGTGATGGTACTTAATGCATTGTTCCTATTTCTTTTAAATGGATTTGACTTCCATAATTTACAAGAGCAGATGCTTTTGTAAGAAGATGTTTTTAGACTAATAAATAAAAGGTATGGCAAAACTGTTGCTATTAGTTACCTCAGGATACTGTATCACCACCCAACTCTACAGGGTTTGCCTGTTTGTCAAGTTAGTCAAGCACTATCTGAGTCTTTGAAAGACAAACATTTTAATGAGAAATATCAAAGCCTGAAATCCTCCACACAGATTTAGTTTAGTAGACAGGATGGTATTTTATTACTGTTGACATGTATAATTTGCAGGTGTGTACCATGTATAAATAACTTTGGTCTACTTCACAAAAAAATAAATAAAAAGTTAAAGCATTGTTTACACATATCTGTGTGAAAATGAAAAAAATTCCATCAAAGTCCTGTATTTTCAAAGTTTGTTTAGATTTTGACTGAAGGACTTACGTTGCCTTTTCAGGGGGTAAAAATATTAATATTCAGAGTCCTGCTCTGCACTGAAATCAGACATGGTTTCTCACAACGTTGCTTTCTTTATCTTAACAGAGTAAAAGACTGTCTAATCTCTTAAGTGGGGGTTTTCCAGAGCGTTTTCTGGAATGTTTCAGTCCGTTGGTCTTCACCTGCTCATGGGTTACCTTTACAGTTTCATTTGACCCTTTTACCTGCCCAGCCAGTTTCAATGCTACCTCAGGTGTTTTAGTGATCCAGACTTTTCCGTGGCCCTGTGACCCTTTTGTTTAGGTTGCCTACTGACTTACCAGTTTGGTCGTCTGATAGTACCTGTATTCTTGCAGAACACAGCAAGCCCTAATGCTGATTGTAGGAGACAAAGTGTGTTTTGTTTGTTCCCTCCTCTTGACCAGTTGCCCCTATGAACAAGTTTTGAGTTTCAGAGTGACAGAGTCAGACTTTGTCATAAATTTCTTATAAGAATGCAAGAGCTCAGGGCTGTCCTACAAGGAAATATTTACGAGCTGTTGTCCTATCTCACACAGTTTTAGGCCATTTAAAACACTTTCCAAGTGTTGTCCCTTTCATGCTGCAGCACTTAAGAGTGCTTTAGTGAATCATGTCAGTTGTTTCTGTAGAGGTTGAAAGACTTAACCTGTAACATAAAGCATCAATGTGTTCTGTTTCTACAGGCAATGAATGTTTAGTTACACCTTTCCTCTCCATTTGTAACTTTTCATAGTTTAGAAAGAACACCTAATATGTACATTTGGTACACAGTGAACTGTGTTTTCACTGTCAACACGTATGAGGTACTTAGTGCCACTTCCCACATTTTAAAAAATACACTCAAACAGTTCCAGTCTGCACAATGAAGCTGGTGCTAAAATCACCTAGGTCAGACAGCGCAATGCTCAAAGGAAATGCAAAACAACCAAGAGCTCCATCTAAGACCCCAATCTGCTAACTGAGACCTATAAAAGGTTAATGTTCAGGACAAGACAATTAGAAAAACACTGACCAGGTATGACTTATTAGGGAAGGCTGCCTCTTCTCTCTAAAAAGAATTATGGCAGCATGATTTGGGTTTGTAAAGTTATAACCGATAGAACCCCAAGACTTGATCCCAAAGTCAAGTTTTTACCCATAATACACAGCGCCATGTTTGGTAAAAAACCAGATGGCACATCAGCACAAACACCTTGTTTTGCAGCCGCAGACCTAGGCATCTTGCAGTGACCGAGTCGTCCACAAACTCCTCCGTATAATAAAGGATTATAGAGTAAAATGTGAGGCCATCTGTCCCAAACAGAGTAATGAAACAGGACAACAATTCTCCCAAAAACAGCAGCAAATCTACAATGGAACACTAGGAAAAAGAAAAAACCGAATCAAGGTCCTGCAATAGTCCAGGCAAAGTCCAGACCTCAACCTGACTGAAATGCTGTGGTGGGACCTTCAGAGAACTGAGCAGAAAGCGATGTCTGCAAACCTCAATGAACTGAAGCAATGTCTCAAGATGACTTGGCCCAATTTTCTCCACAACCATGTGTGAGACTGATATAATCAAACTGAAAGCAGCCATTTCAAGCTGTTGCTGCTAAAAGGAGGTTCTTCAAGCTGCTGGATCACAGAGGTTTTCACACACAGCTTTTCTAATTTGGCTTGGCTTTTGTTTAATTAAAAAAAGCATGGGGGAATCTGTGCATTTTTGTACACTTGAGGTTTGATTTAAATCATTTTTGAACTTGGTAAGGATTTGATCATTTTTATGTCCAAGTATGCAAAACTAGGTAAGACTTCTCCTATGATAGTAATTGTCAAAAATTTCATAATTAGGAAAAAAAAAAAAGGTCAGATGTACAAAGACTATTTCCTAGGCCACTAAGTGCAATCACTAAAAAGGGGCAACAACAAACTGAGGGCTTTGGTTTGTAAACTTCTTCTTTAAGTGATGCTTCTATGCTTCTACAATTCAAAGTTGGCCCAGTGAAGGGATTTAGGAGATTAGGGAATGTTTCTAATGCATTTAATCCATATGATATTAACACAAGTGACGTCAAATCTGACAAAGTCCCTCTCACTCATGGCGTTCCTCCTCAAGCCTTCAAGCACGAAGCTCTGATAACAAGCAAGTGGGATATAATGCAAAGGTAATGAGTCAGTGCTGAGGGTGGCTGCATGGTGGGCCATGATCCATAATGCACACGACAAACGCAATTAGATAATCCATTAATAAATCAGATTCTGGGACAACTTACTAAGACCCAGATCATAACCTTTGCCCTCTTCTGTATTAAACTTGATAGACAAACAGGTTAGGTGCATGCAAATGTAGAAATAAAGGCTTCCCTTTGTTTGTTGTCACAAACCAACAGAATGTGGAAGTCCCTGTCCACTCTGTTATACTTTTAACTCTTAATAACCATTTATGACAAACACAGAAATAACTTGCAGACGCTCGCTGGATATTTTGCAGTTCCATTCTGCTATGGACTGCACAAAACAATAAAATACACTGAACTATAAATTAGAACATCAAAATGAGCTTCATCATTAAAATCTTTACTTGCTACATTTTGTAAGAGTTTATGTTTAATGTACAACACATTTTGGGTTTCTATAAACCATCCGGATCAAGACTGATTAGAATGATTAAACGTCCTGATAACTGAAGATCACACAAACAGGTTGCTATTACAAAAATCTGGCTTCCCTACTCTGATGCTAGATTCAGATTCAGTCTTGATTCAATAAAATAATTCATGCAATTGGGATTCTCATCTTGAGCTACCCTTATTGTAGATTAAATCTGTTATGGCACATGTAGGCAGCCATCTTCTCTATATGGTATGCCTGAGATGCCACAACAGAACAAAAAAAAAAAAAAAAAAGACTGATTAAATGCTTGAGATTGTTTAGGTACAAGTGTTGGAGAGTTTACCTGGAAATCTGAAAATGTTGTCCAGAATTTTAAGCTAACTTTTAAAGTTAAAACATTGAATTTACCAGGAAAAATTGTAAAACCTTAATTCTTACTTTTCAAGCGCCTTTCATATTGAATAAGTTACACAGAATATGTTACTTTTGGAGACAAACTCTGGATACCTTCACTTAAAACTGCATTCACAGCAAGCCTTCAATAAACTTCAGCACAGGTAACGTGTACTGATCCACATCAGACCCTTGGCCTAAATCACCAAATCAATAGAAGCCACTGTTTTTATTTTAACAACTCTAGTAGCTAGTAATGTGTTCCAAGATTAAAAATTGTTTTATTAGTTTAAAAACAAGCAAATCCACTTCATGAATTGACCGTTTGATGCCCTCAATTCTGAAGATTGTTATCATTATAGTGGATGCCAATCAGACAACCTCAATTATTATAGATTTTTTTTGTACATCGTCTTCTACCAGGCTTTGGACACAAACGTGTTAGACTTTTGACAGTTACAAATGCAACACACAAAGTCATGGTAGCCAGAGTCTATCTGACTGAACAGGGGGCAAAAGATGATGCAGTTCAGGATGAAGGAAACGAGCCCTGACAAAAGTATGGCAGCAAGCTTCAAGCCATTATGAGACAGGAATATGACAGCAAAGAGGAGAAGAGGAATCACCACATTTTACATATTGCAAAAACTGTAGAAAAGCTAACATGGGATCTACCTGCCTGTAAAACAAAACCTGCAAAAGATAGGACCTAAATTCAAAGTACCAGCATTCCTGAAAAGAGGATAAACATAAAAAAAAAAATTTAAAAAGTTGAATCCTGAGCTAAAATCAGAACATACCATCACATATTTGCTGAATCTCTTACTGCAATAAAAATGGCCTTGTGGGTAAAAATTTCCCTGTCACGTCTCTGTTTTGTATACACTCTGCTTATCAGAGTAACATAAAATTGCTGCCCTGATATATGGCTGCACCAGGGCCTGGTGTGAGGTTATGTTGAAGACTGTGTCTGAGGTGTAACGCTGCCAGAGCACAGACACTGACTTCAGGCCAAGAGAATGATTTGGGTCAGTAGGTAATTGCATTCCTGGACCACAGGGGACTTGTTGGCAATTAATCCTGCCAACGAGCCACGTGAATTATGCACAGGAGACTGATATACGCAGCTCTGTTAGCATAGCTCTTTCAAAGACTGATGGGGGGAAATTTCTGCTGCTGACACCACAGTCACAGCAGCAATTGAGCTGTTAAAATTTTGATTTGTGTTGCACCTGGTGTAGTGTCAAATTGAAACTCTGGCTAGTCAATTAAGCATCACTTAAAAAAAGAAAGAAAAAAAAAACTAGAACAAGTTCAAATTGTCTCCACAAAAAATGAACTGAAAACGTCAGATTATACTACGTCAAAACTTGATGTTCTTCAAACATCTAATTTTACAGTGGGTTTCAAAAGTTTTCACCTCCTTTTATCATTCTTTTTTCTTGTTGTCGTCTCACAAACTGGAATTTAAATGATAAATAATGAATTTACACAAAATACTTCAGATTAATGAAGTTAAATGAGGAGGAGGGACTCATTTAACTTCTGAGAGTCTGAGAGTCGGAGAATCTCAGTATATAAACACCTGTTTTGATAGAATCAGCATCAATTCAACACCTTTCAGTATTCTGGGCAAGAGACAACATGAAGACCAAGGAATGTGTTAAATCCTGAACACCACACAGAGTAGCATTAAATTCATTATTAGAAAATAAAAAGATGATGCCGTCATGGCAAACCTGTTAAGAAAGGGTTATCCACTAAAACTCAGAGTGCTGGTTAGGCAGCTTTTCTGCAGAGACGGGAGGATCTGTCCGTAGGGCTCCTATAAGCTGAACAGAGCTGGGCTTTGTGGAAGAGTGGCCAAAGGTTGTAACTTGAAGAAACATTAAGGCAGACTGTTTGGAATTTGCTAAAAGTTATATTGAAGGCTTCCCAAACATAGAAACTGATACAACACCATGTCTGGCACAAATCTAAGACTTCTCATGGTGAAAACACCATCCCCACAGTGAAGCACGGTGGTGGCAGCATCACGCTGTGGGGATGTTTTCCAATCAGCAGGGACTGAGAAACTGGTCAGTTGAAGGAAAGATGGATGGAGCAAAATACAGAAAAGTTCTTGAGGGAAACCTGTTCTAGAGGTTTGAAACTGGGATGGAGGTTCACCTTCCAGCAGGACAATAACCCTAAACACACTGATAAAGCAACGCTCCAGTGGTTTAAGGAACAATCCAGTCAACACCCAGACTTGATTCCAACTGAGAACCTCTGGTTTGATTTAAAGATTGTTGAACACAAACGGCACTCATCTAAAAAAAATAAATAAATATCTGCAGCAGTTTGGTTATGAAGAATGGACAAAGATTCCAATTGGGAGATGGACCAACATCATCGAGACGTACCTGAAGACACACTCTACAAAATACTGATTTTGAGTGGGGGATGAATAAGTCTGCATGCTCAGGTTTTCTGAGTTAGTTGTCCTGTTTGTTTCACAACAAATATATTTTGCATTTTTAAAGTGAGATTTATGTACTGTGA
This sequence comes from Kryptolebias marmoratus, assembly GCF_001649575.2. Taxonomy (NCBI): domain Eukaryota; kingdom Metazoa; phylum Chordata; class Actinopteri; order Cyprinodontiformes; family Rivulidae; genus Kryptolebias; species Kryptolebias marmoratus. The sequence goes on along the minus strand of NC_051453.1, from coordinate 19,107,162 downwards.
AATAAAAACATAACCCTTTTTAAATCCCAGGTTGTCAGGCAACAAAACGGCGAGGATACTAACGATGCGGGGAGGGGTATTTTTGCAGTCAAATGTACTTCTGGTCTGTTTTTAAAAATATAATAAATCTCTTCAATAGTAAAGTGAAAGTGAAGATACCAGGATAACAATGATTTGATTTAAATTACAACATTTCCTACTATAGCATGCCTCCTTGTAGGACTTTAAATAATAAAAAGGTCACATTAATGCACTTTTAAGTACAAAAATATAAAAAAATAAAATATACAGCATTTGATTTGTTATTTAAATAAATGCTCCCAATTGGTTTTATGACATGTCTCCATTTAAAATCAAAACAAAAATGTTCCAGGCTTTCATCATTCCTGTGATTTATGTTTTGCAGTTCTAATGTTTCAGCACATCATTAATATCTCTGTGTTTTGCCAACACCATGCTCCAGTAATTTGACGGCCTTTCGGGGCTGCATCTGTCACTCCATGCCAAGCGAGTGGATCAGTCACTTTGTGAAAAAGAGTTTCATTAGCTGCATGCTTCTGTCTAATCTAACATTAATCATTAGGTGGCTTCTGATCCTAAATGATAGGGGCACAGAGAAAATGTCACTCTGGCACACAATCACTCCGCTCAGTGGATCTGTTAGCGTGATGACATTGTTAAAGACCATTGGTGTTAACCAGTAACCATCAGCCTGACGAACAGTGAAGACAGAAATATTACAGTGTGGAAAAGAAATAGTGACACTAACTGGTCTCAACACACACACAAATTTTATGAAACAGGAATTCTTTGATGAACCTTTTGAGGAACTTTAACATCATTTCAACAAAAAGGAGGGAAATGAATAAATACTGAAGAACTGGACATTTGGCAGGTTCTCCTTTTGACGTTTTAGGTTTCGCTCCTGAGCAAGAAAGTGGGAAATCATTAGCTATGAAAACATATACAGGCATGCTTTGAATATGGGAATTTTTGGAAGAAAAAAAAAAAACACTGGAGGACAAATCTGTTAAACTAATTCAAAACAGTGATACTGGCTACTAAACCAAAAAGAAAATAACCATAATTGGAATCAAATGCAGCTCAGAAATGCTTCAGAAATAATCCCCCGTTCTTAAGCTCATCTTATCAAAGCTATGCCTAAAAACTGGAGTTCACATTTAGAAACTTTGCAAAGTTTTAAAACTAAATTCTTTACGAACTAGAACTTGGCAAATGAAACTAAATAAAGCAAAATAACACATGCAATCAGATTCTGACGTACAAAGGGGACACAGTCGGCTTCATTTTGTTTTTATATGGGTTTAAATGACATGTGACCACGTCTGAGGAACTGATGGAACGACGAAGATAATACTCACTTCACAACAAGAACAAAAGCTTCTCTATAAACATTTGGCATGAAATACGCAAAGGTTTTATTGTTATGAAATAAGAACCAAATCCTTCAGTCATGAGGTTAAACGTTCCATGAATTCATCACAAATCTGACAGCAGCTCATATGTAAAGTTTATCCCAAACATCACAGAGAACATCCTGGTCCTGTTTCCATATTGGGAAAAGAAAGAATAAATGCAGGTATTTCAAGAACTTGTTTCAAAATGCCAAAGACCTTTAAAACAGCTCATGATTCCGGTTCCAACAACAATGGCTGCAACAATAAACGAAGTGCCCAAAGCTTTAAAATCCACTGGAAAATACTGACTGAAATTGTTTGACCCAACCTGTTTGGTATAACTAAGCACAACATTTTAACTTCGAAAGGAAAGGAAAATTTAAATGTACTGAGCAGATATCAAATTATAAAACAGAAATAATCCTTAAAGTTATTCATAAATACATCTATTTTTTATTTTATCGTTAAAAATGTCAAAACTGAAGAGATTGTTGGCACAAGAAGAAATTAAGGCTTCAAAACTCACATCTCAGTGTTTGATCTGTAGTCTGAAAGTTTCAGCTGAGCAGAATAATAGCCGTTAGGGAGGCATCATTACTTGTAAAGTAAACAAGAGTTTAGCACACAAACAGAAAGTAATCAAACCCTTAAAGTGATTCTCCTTAATAAGAGAGATAATCTCCACTTTAGCTTGATTCTCCTCAGCTCAGCTGGCTCTTCGGTGTAATTGCTCTTGTTAATCGTGCCCTAATTTATTGACGAGATTCATTTGGAAGACTTGTGTTGAAAACACACAATCTCCTCCGATCTGCTCACGCCAGCAAACGGAAATTAAGGACACTTGGAGTCGAGCGAGACCAGATTAAGTCCGTTTAAGAGCTTTGGAGAAAGCACCAGAGACTGATGTTTAGCTGCAATCAGTGTTTGTCGCCGAATCTTAAACCAGTAAAAATCACTGAACTGTCTCAAAACACAGGATTTGACAACCACGGTGTTGATACTGTGGTTGTAGCTACAATGGCTTTTATCTACTCTGGGGGTTAAATATTTATCTAGGAGTCTTGAACATTTCATAAATCTGTTCCTGACAGGCTCAGAGACAACTATCAGAGACAACTATCAATGAAGTGCGTATCAGAGTGTCTTCTACCCAAACTTCATTAGTTGTGAATTCTAACAAACATCTTCAACAAGGTTTCTTTTTGTTCCACAGACTCCTTCCATCCCTCACACACATCTGCCCGTTTCCTCAACAACTACTAGAAAAGCAACAACTGTATAAAATTGGGAAATGCTAAACCATTATGTGGCAGAAACACAAGCAGACAGGATGGATTAAGAAGAACCAAACTTAATGGGATATTTTGGCCACTCTGAACAGTTAATAAGGTTATAAAGAATAAACAGCTTATCTGTTGTAGATAACTTTTTTAATGACCACAGTTTGGTGAAGCGAAGTTTAATTCTGACCAGACTTGACGAGCGAACAGCTAGTCTAAACGCCAGGACAAATATGGATTTCTGTCAAAATGGTTCCAATCGCCACAATTTCATAGCAGTTCGTGCAAAACCTGTCTCATAAACATTTACACTACTGTTAATATTTCAATGCTTTGTGATATTTCAGAAAAAACAACAACACATAATTCAAAATCCATATCAATGTAAAAGTGTAAATAACAGCATTTGCATAAACTGCATGGTTTGAATCAGAGGGGGTTGTTGAGCCTCTTAGCTGAGACTTAAAAGAGGTCAGACTAGCCATTAGCTCATCAATTCACTCAGAATAAATCATTTCTCCAAACTGAGGCTGTTCAAAAAGCTATGTACAGCAGGTAAGGTATTCAATGTTTTATAACTTTTCTACATTAGCGGTTTTCTTTCGCTTTTCTAACATTTGCCGCTGTTAATCATAAATTACCCTTCAAACCAGACCTTGTACATTTTATTAAAGCAAAACTCATATCACGAAGCTGCTCTTCTGTGTTCAGTTTTGCCATTTTAAACAGACATGAGATGCACACTTAGCTCCAGCTTGCCAAAATCAAGTGCTATAAAAAGTAAAAAGAAAAAAAAAAAAAAAAAACCTGCTTTCGTTTTCGCCATTCTGTCTGCTACAGGATGATACAAGGTCTCTACATAAATAACTGCAGAAAGGCGGTGAAATTGTAGCTCCACAGTCAGTATACTTTCTGTGGACACGGACCTACAACTAATACCTTTGGTACTTTGTGTCCTTCATTTGGAAATAAAAAATAAACAAAAATGGTATTACTTTATACAAAATTATACCAGTTGTTGTTTATCTAGTAAATTCTAGTAGCTGCTGGGCTCTGGAGAAAACTGAAAGTGATCCAGTGTTTGCCACAGTGGTCCAAACAATGATCTCGTTGGGAGGAGGAGGAGGTGTATTGGCGCCTGAGTTTTTTTTTGTTTTTTTTGAAACATCTGTTTTTCCAAAGTTACATAGTTTTCACTTAAAGGTCAATGAAGACAAACCCCAACAATCAGTGTTTCACAGAACCTTCTGGAGACCTCTGTGGTACCGTTTATCCAGCAGCTTATCAATAGGTGCATTTGACTTAAAGCAGCACCACATTGTGCTGAGTCGACATGACGCATCCAGAGCTTGAAAAAATCCAAGCCTGTTCCAACGTTTTTCCTGACCTTTGAAAACACTAAGAGGTCATAAGTCAGGCAATTTTACAGAAATTGAGCTAAATTTTCACGTGTTAGTAGCTGAGAGTCCTTCAATACACATCCTCTGAGCTCTAACGGTATGTTTGACTTTAACTGGTAAAGTCAACCCAGTTTGTCTGGTACCAAAATATCTCACGAACCGCTGAACAGACAGTAATGAAACTCAGTATGTAACATCTACAACTCAACTTTTAGAGACAACAAAATCAAGATGGCAGTCAACGTCGCATGAGACCGCGTAAACGATTATTTTCAAGGTTTGACCAAAATGATTGAGCAGCTAGAGTTTCTGAACAAATTAACTGTTCAAGTTCATTTATGTGGAGCCACGGGAAAGAAAACTATTCTTTTCTTTAATAAATACAACCCTTACATTGCAGTTCAAATGTAACAATTCAATTATAAAGGCTGGATAAGGCTTGCTAAACTAGGAATACCACCAATACCCGTGTTACAGATCAGATTGTTTCTAGAATCACTTGGGACTCAGCATCTCAGCCTGACACCAGCATGAACATGATGTATTTACTCCGTCTTTGCATACTGAACATTAAAAGTATTCTAAAATTAATATTGCTTTGTACTGAAATAATTTAAACTGATCATTTAACATTGTGACATTAAGAATCAGAATCTAATATTTAAAGATTCTATTTAACAGGAGCTACAAACAGAAGCACACTAAACCCGAATAATAACTTTTGTTTATGGCTAAGGACCAAAGCAAACTACACTTTGATGAGAAAATGGCACCTCTGAGCACGGATTTCTGTCGAATCAACTTTATCTTTGAAAACTTTCAGAAAAGTAGCTGCAGATAGTACAAACAGTTCTTGAGGACGTTTCTGTTCCCTGAGGTGAGACGCAGTCATGGATGTTTCAGCTGCGCAGCGGGACTTTGACCTTAATGTCACAGTTAGAACGCTTACGAAACCACTGCTAACATGCTGAGTTTTATGGCTTCACAGCAAAGAGACAATAGATCAGTTAATAGCCCAAGATGTTTTCATGTAGCCACCTTGATTACACTGTAGGTAACTGACCCTTTGCAGTAAATGGGCAGTTGTATTGCTCTGTTCTGGTCAAACGATGAACTAATGTATTAAAATAATCATCTGAAACTTCATCTGCCGTTTGCCTTGTCAGCATTGGCGAGCTCGCTCCGAGGGCAGACAGCTTATCTGTAAGACGGAGCTGGGGGATGTGCTGGAACAAGAAAAATCTGCAATGACTTCCAGTCAGGAATTGAAGAATCTGCTGCTAAAATCTCGGCGCCATTCAAGACAAAGCATCTGTATAGGTGTTAAATAGTCCAAATCTTGGATTTGATTTGGTGGTAAATTAAGCAGGTGAAGTCATGTTGTTGCTCAATAATGAAGAACGTGACTAGAGAATTCTTCAGTCTCACACACACACACACACACACACACATGAAAAGCAGTTAATGAGGTTTACCAAAGGTTGTAAAAAAACAGTTCTTTACATAGGTTCAGGGTTCGTGCACTTTTCCCAGTGTAAAATTCAAGCACTTTTCCAGCATTTTCAAGGTCAATTTTAAAACTTTTCCAGCACCAGTTTGGAGATAAAACACGTTTAAACTCAAGAAGATTGTTTCAATTCACTATCATACAAAATTATCCATTTCTGTTATTTATAATGTCTTGTGATAGTATTCTACATAGCAGGGACAAAGTAAACTAAAATATAACAAAATTTTATGTTGATGAAATGTCTCTCACAAATGCAACAAGTTCCACAGCTGAGCCCATTCAGTCCAAAAGTACAATTTATTTTTTTAATTATCAATTACTAAACAATGAAATCATTGTTATAATAGTTTTTGCAAAAGCTTAGGGCTTACAGCTTTCTCTCAAATCGCTCCAGAATACAGAAAGCACACACCCAAGCTCCCATAAACTTCCATTATATCGGAGAATATTCTTTTTAAAACTGGACGTGAGGGGTATTTTTAAACTTGTCATATCTTCTACATAAAACATTGCAGAAACACAAAAAACAATGTGTGACCATCAGTCTTTTACTACTTATGGTTCAGGATTCTCTTTTCCAATACAACCTAAAGTTTCTGCACAGTGACCGCTCGTTTGAGGCTTTCTAGTCTCAAAGTAACAAACGCGTGTGTGGTTACTATAGTTTCTCTAATGAGCCACTAGTAGCAGCTTTAACATTTCTTATGATCTCCATTCTTTTTACACTTCTTATATAGTTTATACGTCAAACGTTTGGCATGTTGTCAGTTCAGGTTATTACAAAAGAAAGTCCTAAATAAAAACGTTGATTTTTGTTGAAGTTTTGAGCAGTAGCTGCACTGGCACTTCAAAAATTTGAGTTACTTTAGATATCTGAAAACAGAGGAAAAAAGTCTTAAAGTTTGTTGATTAAGAGAGCAATTTCAGTTAAAAAGTAATTCTATAACTGTGTCACATCACTGCTACAGTCAGCAGGAGAAAAAGGAAAAAAAAAAGTTAGATTATTTAACAAGCAGAACTCTAAAATGTGTTTATTTCAGTCAGATCCTTGAGCTGTTCTCCTCCTCTGACCTCACACTCGTGACAATTAGCAGCATGACAATTTCCCCCTCTGTGGTTAAAGTGAATATCATCTCGCTGAAGTGCTGAGCAAGTCTCAATTTTAGGAAGAACACTTTTCCGGAATATTTTTGTCGGAGCCGGTGAAACAATCACAACCAATTGCCTGTCTTCTCCAGACTTTCCGTGGGGCGCATAATGCAAGGGGAGAAATAACAGTGACACCTCCCTGACACTGCTCAAACCTTCCATCAAGCAGCAACAAATAGTGACAGCTCCCTCCAAAAAGCAAACTAACCTGCACTGTTTTGGAAAACGAAAAAAAGAGCGAGAGAGAGACACGGATGAATCGAGCTTTTTAACCTCCTTAAACTCATGTTACAAATTGAACACAAAAGATACTCACAGATGACTGAAGCACAAAGAGCTGCGAGCTTTACTAAATGGTAGTCACTTGGAAGACTTCTCTCACCCCTTGAAAGCCTTGTGCAGCTGAAATGACTCACATCCCCTCTTCCAACCTCTGTCAACCATCACGAGGAGGTAAACATTTCCAAATATGGAGAAAATATGAAGACAGTATTGAGGTTAATATCAGTTTGGTTTGCTTTTAGCTCGGAATGCCAAACTGTGTGAGCCAGAGTCGCATAGCAGAGCCAGTTCTGTGGTGCATACCTCTCACTTGGAATAATAATGATGATTGCAGAGAACTTTTCACAGTTGTTTTGAGCTCAGTCTGACCCAAGATGGGTAAAAATGGGAGCCTGCTTTATCAGGTTTGTTTTGAAGACTAAATGCAAACAGTAAAAGATAAGTAGGGTTAAAGCTACAGACAAATTCTACCCGGTTTCTAAATTGCAGGGAAACAGAATTCACCGGGCCCAGATTGGTAGGTAGAGTTAGCCCATTTACTACAAGAAACCATCTTATTGCACAGATTGTCCTCAAGTGACTAAGAAGATGTAATTAAAGCGTGATTACTCCCATGAGTGCTATAGGTCAAAGGCTTAACAGGCGCTAAGGGAGAAAATTACAATGGCCTTCCTGGATTGGAGATGCATTGAGGAGAAACTTGGCTTGAGAGTCCTCATTTCCTGAAACAGAACAAACCCATTTCATTAAAGGTCCCTCAGGAAAGGACCCCATTCACAGCATTTAACACTCGTGCATTACAGGGAAAGGCTTCTAATAGCTTATTCCTGGACACAACTTTTCTTTGAGCAACCTTCGTAAAAACCTGACAGAAACCGTATTTGTCGCAACACCAACTCGGTGTTAACATTTGTGCCTGAAATCATGTCATTTTCAATAAACCACCAGCTCAGTACTTGAGAAAAGATGGAAGAAGCAAAAGGTGAAAGATGGAAAAACGGGTCGCTACGATTTTCATGGATAGACCAACTCCAAAGGCTGTCCCTGTTGCATGTTTGAAAGCACATTAGTAGATATAAACAGCTAATCAGAGCCATATAGAGGTGTCTACAGTGTCATCACTCAAAGGACAGCAGGAAGTCTTTTTAAGCTTGTGAATTATGACAAATGTGTATATCACATTACAATATATATAGAACAGGGCCATCTAGACACTGATCACCTAAAATTATTTTCTTCTAAGCCAAATCTTATATTGATTATCCATTGTAAGGCCACAGGGACCACAAAACTAAAAAAACATCAAGAAGGGAAACCCAGAGATCCCTTTCCCCAGCAACACAACACTCTCCAGCTCTTGCTGGGGAATCCCAAGGCATTCCCAGGGCAGAGAGGATACATAATCCCTCCAGCGAGTTCTGGGTCTGCCCCGGAGTCTCTTCCCAGTGAGGCGTGCCTGGAAAGCCTCCAAAGTAAGGCGCCCAGGAGGCATCCGAATCAGATGCCCTGACCACCTCGGATGACTTCTGTCAATTCGGAGGAGCAGCAGCTTCACTCGGAGCTCGTTTAGGCCTAGTTTAAAATTACAGCACACGTCCTTAAAAACTGACTCAATAAATAAAAATGAGGCTTATAAAGTACAAAATAGTAAAAGTAGTAAAATAGTTTAGTAGTGGTTGCGTTTTTTGTTTTTAAATAAAACCAATTGAATTGTGATTCCATATTTCGGGGATGAGCGTTTCAAGCTCGAAATACTCTTCAAACTTGTTGGTAATTGTTTGATTATTCTTCACCTACCAGCCACTGCGCCAAACATAAGGCTAACTTGCACAGGGCTAATAAATAAAGCACAAGATACTGCTCAAATGCAAAAAAAAAAAAAAGCATTAAAGTCTACTCAACTGACGTCCTGCTGCTGAAAACACCTTTATTGGAACTTAGGCTGCAGGTACAGAAACGTGTGCTACTGCCAATTCTGCAAAGTAGGGATGCTTTTATTCTTTCATTTTCCCCAGACCAACGGATCAACACGCAGAGGGGATGCATATATTCTAGCAGTAAAGGTGCAAATCACTACTGACAGAAGTCACCAACTACCGTATTTTCCGGACTATAAGGCGCACTTAAAAGCCTTCAATTTTGTCAAAAAACAACAGTGCGCCTTATATTCCAGAGAGCGCCTTATATATGTAAGAAGTTGTAATGTTTTAGTACGACTTTAGTAAACTACAAAGCCGCACTGCTTGCAGCATTAAGGCTTAGTTATAGTCGTGCAGGCCTGTGTGCACGGACATGAGTGAGCGGTGGAGGCGTTTATACTTGACGCTTACGTCGGTGCAGTATTCTCCGAAAAGACGGGGCTGTTTTGTTTCGCTTAATGCGTCTTATAGTCCATTGCGCCTTATATATGACAAAAGTTCAAAAATGGACCACTCATTGACACCGCAGTGCGCACTATAGTGAGGAAAATACGGTACCAAATTTCAAAAAAGAGGAGGAGGACGTAGCAGCTACATTAATTCTTCAAATTTGCCCTTTTTAACTAGACTTTAAATATTCAAAAAAATCACTGCCCATCTATTATGCTTTTGCTCTACGTTGTTGTTGTCATAAAAACTGGTACTTTTGCTTAAGGTTATACTGTCAAAATCTCATACCAGCCTTTGACTATATCATGTTTTGGGTTTTTTTTTCTCACCAAAAGCGCATTTTTGTGGTGAAAAATACACTTTTCATCCACATGCAAAGTTCAAACGCTGATTTAAGTTGGGATACCCTGTAGAAAAATGTTTTTGGTGCATACCACTTGTACAGAAATGCAGCTGGAGACTTTTTAGCGCTTTTCCACACATCGTTCTAATCTTTTTCCCCCTTACTTCCCGAGGAAATCCACTGGAAAGTTCAACAACAAAAAATAAATCAATAAAAATCTTGGTTCAGTTTACAAAACAATTTTAAAGTAATTGAGCAGTAGAACAGATAGTCCTGTTTATTCCATGGAGTCTTCTTAAAACCTTGTGCTTCATTATCCTTAATCACAACTGACTGCCATTCAGATAATGTGCTCCATGCCAGTAGTAGTAGTAGTAGTAGTAGTATCAAAAAAAATGAAGCCACCGCCTTCAAGAAACTGTTTTACAACAGCAGTAGTTCTCTCTTCTCTCTTTAAGACATCATGTTTGTAATGTCCCCTATCTCAGAGGGGATGTGCAGCAATAAAATTTTTAAAAAAAAGTGAAATGGAAAGATACATCTTCAAACACAACGACCAGTACATCTTTAAGCCTGATGCTATTGTTCAACATCGTACACTGGTACACCGAGTTTCAAAGGTTCAAAAAAAATTGCACCAAGTTCCATCACCATTTCAAGAGTCAACACAAAAGACAGGACGACCACACGAGATGCAAAAATAAGTCAAAATGTTATCTTACCTTTTCTCCTCTTTGGATGTTAGGTATTTCTGGAAGGTAGCTGAAGCTGTTTGCAGTATGTTGAAATCTGTTGACATTGAGAAATAAAGACAAGTTTGTGTTACTCAAATAGATTACACAACTGTAATTAGGCTGCGCAGGAGCACACCAGCATAATAAACAGATACGGTCATCTGGGAGGCATTATTTCCCTGTGACTGTAGCATTCATCAGTGGAAGGCAAGATGGAACTTGGCCTGGCTCCTATCAATTCCACCTCTGTACCACAGTTCAAGTTGCCCATTTATAGTCTAGTCTGTCAGAGACCTGTCACAGCGCTGGGGCCAAAACTACACTGGGAACATCCACAACAAGACGAACAATGCTGATGGGTGACGGCGTAGCACTGTTTGCAGAAGTCAACCAACAAGTGATAATCAAATCTAAAATTAATCCATCTCTGGTTGGGACCAACTTTGTATGGACCAGCTCACAGTTAATTTATTTAAAGTACAAAAGCACAAGTCCAAGCTGATGAAGGCCTAAACAGAAATAAAAAAAATTAAAAAAAAAAAAAAAGAGGTAAGCACATGTGATGCCAGTGTTAGACAAGAATTAGAAACTCTGCACAGGACCAGCTCACAGTTTCTGTTACAGGCCTTCGCTCTCAGGCTGCAGGTTTAGCTGTGGTTCCTAGAGTTTCTCCTCTATTGTAGAACAAACTTCCAGTTTCTGTCAGCGAGGCTGACACCCTGTCTACTTTTAAGACCAGGCTTAAGACTTTCCTTTCTATAGTTGGGGTCGGCTTTGGTTTCAGGAGCTATCCCATATGCCCATTTTACGCCAGCTCTTCTTCAGAAGTCTGGCTCTACTCGGCTCTATAAAGGATGCATCGCGTTCACACCGGCAAGTCTGGTCGGTAGCAGAGAAACGCCTCCTCGTGTTGCGGGGGGCGGGGCCACGGCGCGGGGGGGGGCGCTACAAGTTGTGTAAACAACGAAAGCGCTATAGACAA
>NC_051453.1:19076574-19095679 GCF_001649575.2 Kryptolebias marmoratus | reverse complement strand
GCAAGTTGTGTAAACAACGGAAGCGCTATGGACAACGTTGGCCCTGCGTTGTTGCTGTTTTTTAAACTTATGGCGATTCTCCTGAGACTTCAGGAAGAGAGGCACAGTGGAAGAAATGCTCTGGATGCTGCGATTGTTGCACGGAGTAGGACAGCTGTTATCAGCCGGAGATTTCAGGCTTTACAGCGCCTTCAGCTGGGGGACAAACGGCATAAACATTGCAGGGTAAGCTAACGCTGTTGTTTATATTCCTACCTTCGCTTTTTATGCTTGCATCTGGTCACACCCACAACCAATGAGAGAACAAGAGCTAAACTTGCGCCACCCACGAAGCAGGGCTGGCCTGGCCGGCCCAACTCCAAAACAGGGACCAAAGAAGCAGGGCTGACCTCGAAAAAATGCAGATGGAAACGCACATAAAGTAAGCCGAGTAGAGTGGAGCCGGGACCTTTAGAGCCCGTGTAAAAGGGGCATTAGTTCTGCTGCTGTAGGCTTAGACATACTGACCACAGTTCTTCCCTCTGCTGTCTTCACTCTCCATGTTTGTGTTCACAATTATTGCCGTCTTTAACCTTTTGTGTTTTCTGTTCTCACAGAAACAACACCTGGCCCACATTTCTTTTTGTTTCCGTCTCATTTTTGTCCTCTCAACCCCAGACAGTCGAGGCAGATGGCTGCCCATGCTGGTCAAATATTCAAGAAAAATAAAGAAATACTGACGAATTCAAAGCATGCCTTTGCTTAAAATGTCATGACTAATAAAATATTAGTTGCAGTTCTCAACACCTGTTTTTAGTTGCTGCGTTTTCTGGGAAAGAACGTCAGGGTTTATGCTGGTAATCTGAACCCCATTTATGAAGACGAGACAGAGTGTACAATAAAATGGCTCCGATACTGTCTTTTGTGTGCAAAAATACTGAACTATTACATCATTTCAATTAACATAACCCAACTATAGTGCTACAGTATTTCCTAGATAATTTGTGTACCTCTGGTTAACAACTATTACCCATAATTGTCATGAATCTATTTATGTTCTTGATTAAAACAAGAATAAATGCATATATATAGGATGTTGTTGGTTCAGAGCCTAATATTATAAAATGGCACTGAATATCCTGTGTCAAAACTGAACATACTGGATATAAACAAAGAGCTCACTAGCAACAGGGGTGGCTGTGGACGCCATCAGCACGTTAACATTTGTGTTTTTTCAGTCCAGAACTTCAGAGTAAGGACACTGAATTGTGCTGCAGGATTTCCCCATTATTAAATCAGCCGACTATGTTATTGTGAAATCCAACATATTACACGTTACAGCCACACCTGAGAGCACAGCAGAAGCTTAAAACAGGCACTGGCATGTCTGTGTCATGAGTACAGAGATGCAGCTAGGTTGAAATCTGTTGAAAAGAACACACACTTCTGGTTTTCATCTTACAGGATTACACGAGTTTATTCGGGATGTGTGTGTATTAATGTCTGAACTACAGACACACACAAGCACGCAAATATGTCTGAAGTGCTGTTCAAAGTCAGTTTTGGGACATCTGTTCAGAAAATATAAGGTTCAAGCACCAAGAGGTTTTTAAAGACAATTTTAATCTGACATTAATAACATTATCACCCAGTTGAACAAGTCCAATTTGTTCAAGTTAATAAAGGCAAAGCAGCTCAACTAAAAGCCAGTGAGAGCACACGACACTGCTGTCTCTCACGGATGTCGGCAATAACAGGAAAACTTCACGATCATGGACTATCTGGCACGAGACGAAGATCTGTTTTTACTTGATCAAGTCCGAAAGCGTGAGACACTTTGTGAATGTTGTGTTTCAGTAACTGGTTGCTCTCCTTTCATGCTGCACACACCAACTGTGGTTAATTAGGCCCGAGACGTGGCACACAAATTAGAACGTTTTACCGGCTATTTTTAAATTAAAAAAAATTGCAGGTACTTGAGAAAATAATGAATAATAGAACAACTAAAGTCAGAACTTGGCCATAGCCTGCACAGTTTATAGAAATACTAAGAAGGGATATTTTAACAATTTTCAAATGGGGTTCTGTGGAAAGGTTATTAACAATTAATATCTTGCCTGCTGTAGATTGCCTTTTTCTTCTCAGCTTGGGGAAATAACTGTTTAAATCTGACAGGACTCGAGTCTTGGCTAATCCAAAGGCAGCCAAGACTAAAGTGGACTGCTGCCGTCCTAAAATAGCTCCACTCTCTGAACTTTGATAGCGGTTCATGGAAACATTTTATACACCTCTACACCGCTGTCAAATTGACAATGCATAGTTGTTTACATGGAGTCCTGCGGTTCTTTGCAAACGGTGGCGGCGGCAAAAGGTAAAAGTTTCGTTGCAGTCTGGGTTCTCTTCTGACAGAATTTCATAATATTTGCAGATACAGATTTATAAACGAGGAGAAAACAGGTGTTTGGACACGCCATTATTGGCTCGTCCTTCTGGTCCGAGCAGACCCACTTCCAAGGCAGATTTTGCTGCCTTATAACAGACAATTCTGAAATGATCTAATAGTTCTGTACTTTGGCCCATTAAAAATTAAACAAATAAATTAAAATCAGTAATGGAATTATATTATTGTAAACACTGTCTCGTCATCATAGATGGGGTTCAGATTACCTTCAGGTCTCTAAAGTGGTCCATGCAAACACTGTAACTCTTTACACCATCGTCAAGTTTGCATTACAGGATTATCCCGGCAGAAATATTATTCAATTCCAGCAGGAAGTGACCCCAGGCTGCATCAAAAGCACTTTTTGCAGTCGCAAATAACCACAGAATTCTATGTAAACAACTGTGTAACGTGAAACTGATATGATCCACAATGAAAATTTCGAGACTGGAGCCGTTTTAAGATGGCACCGTGTCCTTAGCTGTGTTTGTACGAGCCATCAGGCCTACCTACAGTAAACTGCTGCTCCAAGCTGAGGTCGTTCAAAGAGCCATCTATAACAAGTAAAACCTTAAATATCTTCACAAATGTCAGTTTTATTTGTTAGCTGTAATGTGTTAAATAAAATTGAAATACTGAATTTTCTGCACTATAGGACGGACTGGATTATAAGACGCACTGTCAATGAATGGTCCATTTTCAAACTTTTGTCATATCTATGACACACCGGACAATAAGGCGCACCCTCGTGCACCTCCCAATTTTTGTAACTTCACGCAGACCGGATGCCACTATCTAGCAGAGCTGGTTCTCCTGCATCAGCATTTATATCAGGGGTGTCCAATCCTGGTCCTCGAGGGCCACTATCCTGCAGGTTTTACTTGTTTCTCTGCTCCAACACACCTGATTTGAATCAATGGGTGATTAACAGGCTTCTGCAGAACATGAAGAGGTAATTTAACCACCGAATCAGGTGTGTTGGAGCAGAGAAACAAGGAAAACCTGCAGGATGGTGGCCCAAAAACGTGGGCCAAAAAAACACAAACAGTGGAACGACTTGACTAACCCTACCGGGGCTGGACTCAAAGGCAGATGAGATGCTGATGAGCGCATCTCTTATTTTAAACATCGTCAGCGCTGTCGAACCAGCCTGTTTTAAGGCAGACATTTTAAAAAAGCAGCTCCGTTTAATGTCGCCCGAGTTGAAAATGTGTCGGAGCGAGCGGCACAGATGTATTCAGTTTGAAGGCAGCTCTCCTGAGTGTGTGTGTGTGTGTGTGTGGGGGGGAGCTTGGTGTTATTGATTTGAAATTCACAACTCAGTCCAAGTTTGTATTCTGTCTTCTGGAGAAGAAAGCCTGAATTATTTTTCTCGCTTCACATTGGAATGAAGTCTAAAGCGAAGAGGAGCATTTTAGTTCCTTTAACTAGGAGGAAGACAATGCTCTGAGCTCTCACTAAAAGGTTTCAGATAATTCAACTGAAGGAGGAAATCATCCTAGAATTTGGTACCATTCACAACAAATATTCCAAGCTCTATCCAGTGTGCAAAGTCAAACCTGTTTGTTAGCAAACTCGCCAACCACTGGACAAATGTTATTGAAACGTTCAAAAAGTAATCATTGCATGCACATTCACAATCGATTCACTTTTGGAATAAATTCAAATCAAGATGCTGGCCGCAGTTATTCAACATTAGGAAACACAAAAATGACTACAGCTAAGTTAGGTCCATTTCCGTAAAACTAACATTTGATTTGATGTGAGAAATACACATACTGAGTGTAAGATCTTACATTATTAGGCCACAGCTGATCACAAGATGGCCTTAGTCTAAAACCAGCCTGAAAGGCAGCCAGTGAAATGCTTTCCTTCGAAAACTGCTAGGCCTTTAATATAGTAGCTCAAACTTCTTCCTTTAAAACTGGAAGCGAACGGTCTTTAACTTGTCACGTCTCCAACAGAAAACACTGGAGAAACATTAAAAAAAAAAAATCACCTGTGACTTTCAGAGCTCTCTGCTGCTCACAAGTTCAGGGATACTTTAAATCCGACCTATAGCTTTAGCACAGCGGCTGTTTGTGCGACGCCTACTTCTAACAAAGTGGAAGTGATTGGGAACGACAACAACTCAGCCATGAAGTGGTAGTTCTGCAGAGTCAGCAGCTACAGACCTCCAAACTTCATGTGGCCTTCAGATCAGCTGAAGAACAGAGCAGAGAGCTTCATGGAATGGGTTTCCATGGCTGAGCAGCTGAAGCCAAGCCTTCCAACACCAAGTGCAAAGTGTTGCATGCAGTGGAGTAAAGCTCACCCCCTCTGGACTCTAGAGCAGAGGAGACATGTTCTCTGGAGAGACAAATCAAACTTCTCTGTCTGACAACCTGATGGATGAGTCTGGATTTGGCTGCTGCCAGGAGAACGGTTCTTCTCTGACTGCATTGTGTCAAGTGTAAAGTTTGGTGGAGGGAGGATTGTGGTGTGGGGTTGTTTTTTAGGAGTTGGGCTCAGCTTTTAGTTCCAGTGAAAGGAACTCTTAATGCTTCAGCATACCAAGACATTTTGGACAAATTCCTGCTCCCAACTTTGTGGGAACAGTTTGGGGATAACCCCTTCCTGTTCCAACATGACTGAGCACCAGTGCACAAAGCAAGGTCCATAAAGACATGGATGAGAACTTGACTGGCCCACCCAGAGTCCTGACCTCAACCCGACAGAACACCTTTGGGATCAATAAGAGCAGAGACTGTGAGCCAGGCCTTCTGTCCAACATCAGTGTCTGAGCTCACAAATGCGCTTCTGGAAGAATGGTCAAAAACTTCCCATAAACACTCCTAAACTTGTGGAAAGCCTTCCTAGAAGAGCTGAAGCTCTTATAGCTGCAGAGGGTGGGCCAACATCATATTAAACCCTGCGGATAAAGAATGGGATGTCACTCAAATTCTTGTGTGTGAAGGGAGACGAGCGAATACTTTTGGCAATATAGTGGACAGGCTTTTTTTTCCTCATCTTAGATTACTGATAAGTTCTGTTGAAACATTGGGCAGCAGCCACACTGGCACCCCTCAAAACTTCTTCACCTATTTTCTAGTGCTGGATTAAAGCAGCGTCTAGTGTGACACAAATAAAGACTAGTAGTAGAACAAATATAGATCATCTCTGCGGACGTATTTAAAGCAGCAAATGAGCGCTAAATGACTTCCCCGTGGAACTTGCGACGTCTAAGAGACTCGGCTCTGCGGCCGGACGACACACGGTCGTTTACACTAACGTGGCCGGAAACAGAAAACACACAACAGCTATGTTGTTCTGGATGGGGGGGCAGCGATGAAAGGGGCTCTCCGGTGACAGCCCGGCTCTTCCGCATTGCTCGGCACCGGACTGCTCGGCTAAAAACAGAACCCCCCTCCAAGGAGAGACGTCTAGAGTCCCGTGCAGCTAAAAAAAAAAAAAAACCCTCGGCGTCTTTAATGTTACCCCCCGCCTGCATGACTGCGCCTGGCTCGGCTCAGAGGCTAGCGACAGGTTAGCTTTGTTTAATGCCCTCATGTAACATTCCTACCGGCCGAGAGGCTCTCCGCGTCGAGTCCACGCCCTCACCGAGCTGCCTCCGTCCGAGCTACAAGGCCGAGCAAATACAGAAAGAAATCAAACGGAGCCGCTCCGACTTCTACCGCTCGCGCGCGATGAAGTAATAATAAGTAGGAAAAAAAAAAGTTTGCAAGCCAGCCCGACGTTTGAAAAAAAGTTTGTTTGTTTTTTTTTTTGGGGGGGGGGTTAAAATAGAGTGCTCGTTCGCTTACCTCGCTTTCTAGGAAACGTAGGAAGAAGCAGCTGAAAAAGATCCCAGCAAAAACAAAACGAGCACCGAGTTTAAAAAAAAAAAAAAAAAAAAAAAGTCCAACTTTTTCTCCAAATTGTGGGAGAGAGAGTTGTAGGCAGTGACGTCACGCGCTGAAATTCCAGCAGCCTCGCTCGGTCGGGAGGTTTGCCCATGTAAGGAAGGCAGCAGGCCAAAACACTGCGACAGAAATATACACTGATTCATGCAGGGAGGGGTGCTGGAGGGAGGGGGGGTGCAAAGGCCTAATGAAGTTCCTCCTTCTGGCCCTTTATGTTCTTAAGAAATAAATGTTGGTAGTAAAAAAACTAGAACATTTCTGAGGAAATTTCAAAAGGTGCCAGCGCATATCTCCAACATACATCAGCCTTCTTCTGCCGACTTCTGCAGCTGTGTCTCAGCACCCTTAATAAGACAGGCAGGCAGAAATGCAGAGTAGAAACTGAAGGCCTAGCGTTTCATGAAGGAATGCACGTCACCCGCCGCCTTTCAAGGACAGAGTTTTAGGCTGAGATCTTGTGTTGAGAAGTGACAAACCGTTTTGTCACGTTATGATCCACCTCATACAGCGTCTCATGATGTCATCCTATGAGTATGTGGTGTAAATGACGCTCAGCTACTACCCTATCAAACTTCAGCTCAGTATCTGCCAAACTGACTGAGTTAGAGCCATTTTTGCGCTGGCTGAGGCCGATTAGCTACGGCGGCCATCTTGACTCAGGCTGACTCCAAAAGTTAATCAAATGTAGACGTGCGTTTAGTGATTACTTCCTGAACATTTCATTCAAACCTGGTGAGCGGCTCATGAGATATTTTGCTAACAGACCGACAGAGTTGACTCTAAACAGTTGTTGGCAAAAATGTTAAACATAGTTCTTATGTCTACTGTTAGCGCTCAGAATATGTGTTGGGACTCAGTCTCAGCTACTACCACACCAAATTTTAGGTGAAAATCTGTAAAAGTGACTGAGTTTTAGCCATTTTTGTGTTTTTTTAAAGTCAGTTGCTTGTGGTAGGCATGTTGAATCTAGTGATCCATTGTTTTTGTAACAACCCCAACATTTTTCTGAACATTTCCTCCAAATCTGTTCATCAGTTTTTACCTGATCTTTGCTAACAGACAAACAAACAAATCAACGGACACAACCGGAAACAGAAGGGTCACATGTAGGAGCAGAGAGAAGGTTTTAACAAAGGGGCTACCTGTGACCTTTGACCCCATGAACCTTGAAATCAACAGGCATCATCTTTGACCCATGAGGTGTCCAGCTGTGCAGTTTGACATCCCTGTTATACAGCTGCATGGTTAGAGCACAGGCTGATCTGTGACCTTGACCTTTGACCCGATCACCGCCAACATTTAGTCACCTGTTCCTTGTTGCATGTTTGATGTTTCCTGAAAATTTCATGAAAATCCATTCATAACCTCTTGAGTAACCTTGTACACAGACAGACAGACAAACAGACGCAACCTCATAAAGTCATATTTTATTCCCAACGGAACATAGTAAACATATGAAGTGTTTAAACTAAGAAAATGTACTTAGTACTTCGTTGACATCAGGTCAGTCAGAGGAGTGGGTACAGAGAGGCTGATTCTCTCGGAAGTAAAGATGGGCAGGGGTTCACCAGTCTGCAGAAAACAATAGTGGAACAACGAAATTGGGGTTGTAGCTAATATGGCACCACTTCCATTGAAGTCATTTGCACAACTTTGGTCAGAAGAGTTCATGAGAACCTTTAGGTCAGGTTTGAGGATCTACGCAAGAAAATCTGTTTTTGATTTTTTATTTACGGCAACTAAAATGTGAAATAAACCTCCTGATGGTTTTAAAATCGTGAGGATTACTTTATCTTTTACGGAAAGACCAAAAAACTGCTAATAAATGGATTTTTGGTCAATTAGTCGTTTATGTCTTATCATTTGTATTATCTGATACTTTGAGGTTTTAAAATTTTTAATTTACATTCATGCTCAGTAGAATTAAATTGTATCCATCTTAAATTATTTGTTATTTTAACCCTAAGCATATATTGTTGTTGTTGATTGTTGTTATTGTATATGTATCATATGTTTCCCTGCTTAGGGGCTGCAGATGAAAATTAGACAAATTGTTTAAATCTTAAGCAATGCATCTTTTTCTTTATGAGTCCTGTTGGATTTTGTTTTGTTTTTGCACACAGTCCTAACTAAATAAACTCCAGTGAAAGTCTCAAACTGCACACCTTCTTGAAAATCTGGAGCCTTTTTTTTTTAAGGCATTCAGTTGAAGACAACCGGACATAGGGTTTTTACAAAGCGCCGTCTAAAAAAAGAACGCAGTTTGGTAAATATCTTGATGCGAGCACAGGGCAGTCATCCAGTGAAGTGTGAATTAGCAAATGTTATCGTCTAAAACAAATTCAAATGCAAACAATATGCATTGCACGCTGCAGTGCCCCCATATCCTGTCATGCACTGCCTGTCTTCTGGAAATGTGTGAAAAAGTGTCTGCGCTTCCTTTGTTCAACCAGAATCTAAAATAATCGTTATTGTTCCAGTAAATATTACAGAACAATCACCATACATCTCAGCACCATCTTTAAGAGCAGACAGTTGGTTTGTACCTGAGCCTGTGAGGCACTGGAGTGGGATTTGAAACTCATCATCTGTTCGGTTTATAGATTCACCGTGTTAGCATGTACCCCCATCAGCGTAGGCTCGGATCACGCATTGTTGAGGTGCTATAGTCCAGACTTCCCCAAACCCCGGGCCGTGGACCGGTCCCGGTC
Source organism: Kryptolebias marmoratus (assembly GCF_001649575.2). Taxonomy (NCBI): domain Eukaryota; kingdom Metazoa; phylum Chordata; class Actinopteri; order Cyprinodontiformes; family Rivulidae; genus Kryptolebias; species Kryptolebias marmoratus. The sequence continues at coordinate 19,086,647 of NC_051453.1, read as the reverse complement.
CCTGGGTCATTTGGTACCGGGCTGCACAGAAAGAATAATTAACTTACAGTATTTCTGTTTTTTTTTTTTTTTTTTGGAGTTTGAACAACATTTATTTTAAAAAATGACCAAATTCTCTCCACTATATCCGTCTATGACTCACCCTTGATGCGTGTCAGAACACTTATCTAGATCACATGATACGTTACCGCTAAAAACAAACGCACAAGCAGCAAAATGATTAAAAAACAAACGTCTCTGGAAGCCCTAGATGGGACCGTCTGGTTACTGAGAAACAGGCACAGTGTTATGGTGAGTTGTATTCTTTGTGCACTTTATATTTGTGGCGCATCTTATTTTAAAGGGCATGTTTAAACAGAGTAAAGTAAATTAAAGTGAAGTAAAGTAAAAATTTGTTTGTATAGCACATTTTAGCAGCAAGGCATTCAAAGTGCTTTACATCTTAAAAACATCAGTCAAAAAACATCATTACAATCATCCAAAAACATCATTACAATCATCCAAAAACATCATTACAATCATCCAAAAAAAAAATCCTCAGGCAGATACACTTGATAATCATAAGGAGATGGTCAATATGTAATAAGATATTTTGTTCAGAGCAGTGGAATTTGTTTGCAGACTACTTATCAAAGGCAGCTCTAAACAGGTGAGTTTTCAGCCTTGATTTAAAGGAATTTAGTGTTTCGACTGTTTTGCAGTTTTTCGGGAGTTTGTTCCAGATTGATGGTGCATAGAAACTGAAAGCTGCTTCTCCATGTTTGGTTCTGGTTCTGGGGATACAAAGTAGACCAGAACCAGATGACCTGAGTGTTCTGGAGGGTTGATACGACGATAATAAGTCTTTGATGTATTGTGGTGCTAGACCGTTCAGTGATTTATAAACTAATAGAAGTATTTTAAAGTCTATTCTCTGAGCTACAGGGAGCCAGTGTAGGGACCTTACAACCGGGGTGATGTGCTCTATTTTTCTGGTCTTGGTGAGAACACGAGTAGCAGCATTTTGGATCAGCTGCAGCTGTCTGATTGATTTTTTTTGGCAGACCTGTGAAGACACTGTTGCAGTAATCGAGACGACTAAAGATGAACCCGTGCATAATTTTTTCTAGGTCTTGTTGTGACATTAGTCCTTTACTTCTGGAGATGTTCTTCAGGTGGTAGAAAGCTGACTTTGTAACTGTTTTTGTGTCCCTTAAGGTTCAGGTCTGAGTCCATTACTACACCCAGGTTTCGGGCCTGATCACTAGTTTTTAGCTGTGTTTTTAGCTGAGAAGGTGTTCTTCATGTTGATAACGCAATACCAGGGCAAAGCTGCAAGTACACATTGGATTTACGTTTATTATGTTTTAAAAATATCCCCGTTTTCATGCCGGTTGTATCATTTTATTTTGTTGTACACTTTTAAAGGCCGGTCCGTGAAAATACTGTCTGATAAAGAACCAGTCCGTGGAACTAAAAAGGTTGGGGACCGCTGCTGTGGTCAACCTTTTGGATCCGGTTTTTCACACTTCATGGGTTCTTCAGTGTTACAATGACCTGCACAAGGGTCTAGACAGTGGAGCATACGGTACCAAGCCCACATAGGACCCCCGATATTAATAGTGGCTCAGGTCCAAGTGTCCACTGGCTCGTCTGAACGGAATACGCTGAGGCTGTTCCTCGTGTGGCTCGACACGTGCTTGGCCCCGAAAAAAAGTCTCTCTGTGTGATCCTGCCATCATGAAGGTCAACTGAACCTTGGGTTTCCTCTTCTTCTTTTTTCAGAGAAATTAACATGTGTGTGTGTGTGTGTGGGGGGGGGGGGGGGTCAGGATAGATGGTGGGCACGCAAAGCGCACAACTCTCAGTTTTATTCAAGATCCACTTGGGGTGGGAATGAAAGAATGATGGAATAGTTACACAACTTTTAAATGTAGGCCTGTGAACATCTATGATATGATCAGAGTACATCATGATGTGTCCAACTTGCTAACAAACTTCCTCGTTGCATTTGGTGCATTCAGAATGTAATCCAGTCACATGTAGATTGCATTCGAAGCAATCTACATGTGACTGTGATAAAGAAATGCATATTGCCCACTGCCTTTATGCCAGAGTTTTCAACTAAAAACAGCATTGCCTTGGTCAAACCTCGTAAATGACATTATGTACGATCTCATACATTACTGGGTGGCACAGCGGTGTAGTCGTGGTTAGAGCTGTTGCCTCCCAGCAAGAAGGTTGTAGGATCACTTCCTGGCCTGGGGCCTTTCTGGGTGGAGTTTGCATGTTCACATGGGTTTACTCCGGGTAGTCCGGTTTCCTCCCACAGACCATATGTGGGATGTTAGATTAATTGATGACTCTAAAATTGTCCCTGGGTGTGAGTGAGCGTGTGAATGGTTGTTTGTCTCATTTGTCTATATGTGGCACTGCCATGGACTTGCAACCTGTCCAGGGTGTCCCCCGCCTCTCACATGGTGACTGCTGGGGATAGACACCAGCTCCCCGTGACCCGGAATGGAGAAGCATGGATGGATACATTATTGTGAAAACTTGCAAGGCGTGTTTGCTCATGGAACAGGTTGAAAACAACTCTTGGCTACTGCCAGCTGTGGTGGGCTTCTTCCTTTTCTTTTGTGGTGGGTTCGGATTGACTCCATTAGTTAATCAGTTGTAGATGTACATCCAGTGATTACTTCCTAAGAGTTTCATTAAAATCAAACTAGTTTGTGAGATTTCTTGCTCACAGACAGGCAGGGCTAATGCCAACTGTTACCATATTTTCCGGTCTATAATGCGCACTTAAAAGCCTTTAATTTTCTCAAAAAATGACAGTGCGCCTTATAATCCGGAGCGCCTTATATATGCAAGAAGTCGCAATGTTTTAGTACGACTTTGGTAAACTACAAAGCCGCGCCGCTTGCAGCATTAAGGCTCTGTTATAGCAGAGCGCAGACCCGAGTAAGCGTTGGAGGCGTTTATACTTGACGCTTACTTCGGTGCAGTATCCTTCCGTGAGTTTTGAACAGTCTGATTATCTTTGTGATCTCATATAAATGCTGATACAGGGTAACCAGCTCCACTAGAGCACCAAAATCGTCCATTTTGAATGGAGTGCGACGCACGCGGTCTGTGCGAAGTTACAAAAATTGGGGGATGCGCCTTATAGCCCGGTGCGCTTTATATATGACAAAAATTTGAAAATGGACCATTCATTGACAGTGCGTCTTATAATGCTACGGTTTTAAGCAGAAATACTGAGCAATGTGCAGTGCTCTGAGTATTTTTGATATAAAGTTAATCCACAAGCACAACAAACTTTAGCTTGATATCTGTAAAACTCGTTGAGTTATAGTCTTTTTGTGTTTCCTAAGAGCACTTAGCTATGGTAGCCATCTTGAATTGCGTTAATCCAAAGGTTAATCAGTCGTAGATGTACATTCCTTTCTGAGAGTTTCATTAAAATCCATGTAGTGGTTCCTGAGAATATTTTGTTGGAAAATTCTAAACGCAGCTCATTTAAAAATACTCAAAAATATTTCTGCTTCATAACGACTGATCACTTGCTGTCCTTCTTTGACATGACTGTGGAGACATTCTGCTGCTTTGTGAAGCTCAGAACTCTGCCGATGGTCAATATGAGCGAGCTCCTGTCAGAAGTACCAACAAAGCTGCTGTCTGACCTCAGTGATCGCTGCCATGTAAAGCAGACAGTTAGTTTGCATGCGTGTGATTGGATGCAAATACAATAACTGCTTTTTTTGCCTCCGCTTCTGTTCTCCTAGCCGTGTCTCCGTGTTGCCTCTCACAACACTGCCATTGTGCGCCTTTTGTTTGCTCCTGCCAAAGTGTTCGGATCTCTTATCGCCTTTAAAAAGTGAATGCGATGGATGAACGATATAATTACTGAGTTGTTTCTTTGAATCACCCTCAAACATTTAAACGAAGTTGTTTTTTTAGAGGCCAAACGCAAACCAAAGTCATTTATTCTGAGCACTATCTTTTCTCAGATAATTTGCACTTTTGCTGCAACTGATTACATTGTGCTTCAAGCTGTGAATGTACTTTTTTTTTTTCCTTCTTCCACCGTGCATGAAAAAAAAAAAGCATAAACAGCACTTTGCAGATCGAGCATGCTGATAAAAAGCAGACGATTTGAGCTATTTTGGAGTCTCACCCATGCGTCTCCTCCCCTCAAAGTTCCCGGGCAAAACTGAAAAAAAAGGTAATCTCATTTGTAATGTGTGACAGCTTATTTGCAACTACGTACACTGGCAATTTTTTAATGGGGCCGCCAGTGATGCTTCTTCCACTCATAAAGCTGATTTCACAAAGACACCCCGGAACAGTTTAGATGACACATTGCCATCGCCTGTGAACTCAAGTTATCAATCAAGCACCAATTAGCACGCTCGGTTAGAGGGAATCAAGGGCTCTTTGATGTTCGGGCGGGTGGTGAGTGGTGCTGTGCATGTCGCTGACATGATGGCTTTCAGTTATATCCACGACATACCAGAAGAGAAATGCTCATACAGAGCCCACTACAAAAAAAAAAGAAAAGAAAAATCCCACCACTATTTTTTTTTCATAGCCGCCCACCAAAAGGCGCAGTTGAACGAGAATGTTTTGTGTGTGTGTGTGTGTTTCTGTTAGCAAAATATCTCATGAACTAGTGGGCAGATTTAAATAAAACTCAGAAAATCATCACTGGAGGCACATCTACAACTCATTACCTTTTGGAGTCAACCCAACTCAAGATGGTCGCCACAGCCATACAGATACTAAGCTAAGATTTGATGTGGTTGTAGCTGAGAGTAATTCACACCCCATACTCCATCCATCCATCCATCCATCCTTCCATCCATCCTTACATCCATCCATCCATCCATACATACATACATACATACATACATACATACATACATACATACATCATCTACCACTTGTTCTAGGGGTCAGGTCGCAGGGCAGCAGCTTCAGCAGGGAGGCCCAAACATCTCTCCCCACAGCCACCTCTTCCAGCTCTTCCGAGAGGATTCCGAGGCATTCCCAGGGTCTTCCCCAGGGTCTCCTCCCAGTTGGACATGCCCGGAACACCTCCCTAGGGACGTCTCAAGGTTTCCATCGCACTTCAAGGTTTGACCAAAGCTGTTACAAGTAATTTTCTTTTAATTTTAATAGGCTATGCAATATTTCACATTTTATTTTGATTCTAAATAAAAGATCATGTAATAAAGAGAACAGAGTTGGAGGGGGAAAAAAAAACTCAAATTGTCAAAAATGTTGTGTTTCAATTGTTCCAGCATCGGATATCCTGTTTTATTTGCTGGTTTGTGACACTGTCTTCTCCCCCCTACACCACTTCCTCAGAAGTAGGTGAACCTCAAACACAGAACAGAGCAGCAGCTGCATCATCGACGTGTACTTCCTCCGCACACTGAAAGGATCTGTTCTGCTCCCCTGTGTTGAATGACAAAACAAGTCCAAATAGTTTCGGTAAGGCCCAGTTTTCAGGAATCAGAGGCTGGTGATGATATTGTGCCATCCGAACGAGACAGGTGGAAGGATGTTTTAGTGCCGTTGCAGATAAAGCCATTTAGTGTTTGACTATTATCATTGTCCTCAGGCGGGCAGATTCAGGTGCTTTGTACAAAAAAAAAAGAACAAAAATAAAAAATAAAGTATTTACAGAGAAAACAAAACAGCAAATCTGTGTCTGGGAACTGTGCATGCTCTGTTAATTACAGCTGAGATAGCTGAGTTTAGTCTTCAAGCACAACCGCTTTATAGGCAGTCATGCTAAATAAAGAAAAACAGAAGTAGGAGACAGGCAGACTCACTACAAAAACAATGTCCCAAAGCTACTAATCAAACAACTCCTGATTTAGATCTAGACCTGAGATTACACTAATGAATTCTAATTCTTGTGTTTTAGCATGTAAATGTGTATTAAAGTGGTAGACTGACAATCCCTGCCTGCAGCGAAGGTTTTAGCATAAATGAGCTTCTCTTGTGAGCATTGTGCTGCACCTTTGAAGCAGCAGGAATTTGCAGTTATATCCTGAAATCACTTTTTTGGGGCGTGGGGGGAGAGATTTGCCATTTAACTGTGAGCATTATCAGCCGCCTTACCTCTGTGGAAAATGCTTTTAGCTCCCCCCCCCCCCTCCTTTTTTGCCAACAAGAGTGGATTTAAAAGAAAAAATACTTCAAGTAAAACAATCTTGAACAATGCGTAAAGCTACCAGGACAGATTATATGCATCGTGGTGTCTGTTTATGTATAAAACACATTAGAGTTGTTTCGTGTTTTAAAGCAAATCCAACTTATCAGACTTTTTAAGTAGCTAAAATTTATAAAGAAAGATTTTTTTGGCCGAAAAGAAGGACTTGCTGTTCCAGAAAGCGGCCTGCAGGCTGAAGAAGCACACAATTTTTGACAGTAAAATGACTGATTTTTTAAATTATTTTTTTAAATCATACAAATCAATACTTGCAGCGGTGTTTTATTTGTTTTGGTAGATACGTCATATGATGATTCATCACTAACCTTGTACTGCTGCTGCTGCTCAGCCACCACAAATAATAAAGCACAATGTAACAAAGAATTAAAGGCTGAAGAGAATTGTTTAAAATAAATTTTTTGTCACGTGACACTCAATTGTTTAGGTGTATTTGACTAAATTGTAGAATTGCTAAAGGGCATTTTAATTTATAATCTTTTATTTTATTTATAAGAAGGTGTATCAGTGTCATTCAGCTGGTTTGGCCTTTTTTTTAATTGGAGTCCAGTAAATCTTTGTGATCTCTTGTCTGTCTTACAAACACTTACAACAAGGTTATTACAATAAAATCCTTTTTTTTTTACAGTGGAAAAAGTGTCTTCTGTGCCAAAACTGTCAGGTGCACGAGAGCATTTATCACACTAAATGCAAAGATTATAAATAAATACTTTGTCTTCTCGAACATAAAGACAGTGAGCCTTCGGTTTTTAAACCACTTCGTATGTGTTGTTCTTAAACTACACACCGGAAGGATAATCACCGAGACATTCGAGACATCCGAGGACCTTTTCTCAGGTGCCAGATATTTAAAAACGGCATGACAAAAAAATAATAATAATAAAACTGCTTTCGTCACATTTTTAAAATTGTTTTATTTGTTTAGCATTTTATTACGCTACAAATAATATTTATGCTGCTTTTGTAATTTCTTAACATACCTGGTTTTTACTATGAGAACCAAACTTTCCTCTTCCTCTTCAGATTAATAGTCATCTATATATCTACCTACCTAACTGGCCAACTGCCTAGCTAGGTAAGAATAATTGACCATTACTTACCTTGAAAAAGACCAACTTTAAGTGAACTTACCCGTTTAAAAGTCCCACTGTGTATATTTATCATATTAGTGTAGAAATCTTGCAAATTACATTTAAAATTAATCTTTATTTTCACTGCCAACAACAAAAAAAGAGTAAATCCATTTCATTAGTTAAAGCCATAACAGCTGTCAAAATAGAGGATTTTTCAATGTGTATTTGAATATTTATGCTTCTAACACTTTCAGGGGTTTCGTAGAAATCGGGTTAGAAAACAGCAAATATTCCTCGTCGTGGTTTAAAGCTAAATTCATCTTTCTGCTTTCGATCTGGCGTCTCCGATTCCCTTCTCCCTCTGGCTCTCCGATTATTTTACCGACTCAATACCTGTCGGGTGCCGAGGCTAGCCAAAGTGTACTCATCAATGTTCAATTGTAAATACATGACTTGTAATGGTTGGCAACAAAACATGACTCCGCTGATTTTGTGCATTTATTATAAATTAAGCTGTACCATTTTGGGAGTGAATGGTGTGTATTTAGAGGTTGTTTTTTTATCATAGATGACACACATATACAAAAAATTCAAGTCAAAAACTTTATTGACAGTTATTGTGGCTTTAATGTCTCATTCAGTAGCTTTACTGCTGCAGATTAAAAAAAACTGAATAATAATAATTACATTTTATTCATCATATTCTGTTCACCAGCATGAACAGAGAACTAATTTTATGGAACTTTAACCACAAAAGGAACAAGTGGGTTGTCTTCTTTTTCTGAAGCCGAATCCATGAGAACACACAGCTGACACAGCTAACCATTATCTTGTGCTCTGTCGTTTTCTTTAAAACACATTAATACATTTTTAAGTAATACTTTTAAAGTAGTAAACCTGTCACAGTGTAAGAGGGGGAAAAATGTGACTTTTACCAATGTGCTGTATATATGAGATTACTATTGTCTGCCTTTTTTGATTTTTTTGAGCCAACTAATTTGTCAAAATTTATTTCAAATATATCTGAATACAAAATTTATATACACAAGTCTGCACCTTTCAAAAGTATTGTTTTTAAAACATTGCCACCAAGAACACAGATTCCAGAAGTGAATCTAGTGACGCCTAAAACAAACAAAAAAAACCCCACTTGTTAAAAAGAGGTAGTAATTCAGTTTTCAAGCTCCTAACATTTAAGTTTTGGAGCCATTTTTATATTTTAAGAAACTTGCTTTGTATTTCACACCCAATGTCTACATCTGTCTTCAATACAACATTTAGTTTTTACTTTCAGAAGGTGGAGGAATCCCATTCAAACTCAAGTTTTGAACAGAGAAAGGTGAATTTTGCACACCATGTATTTAATTTATTAAAAAATGAATACATAGGATAACTGTCCAACTGTCCATATGATTTAATTCTGGTCGGTTCACAAGGATTTACTCTTTAGCTGCATAAACAACATGTTGGAGTAAGCATAAAGAGTCTTCATGAATAAATTCGCAAAGTTTCCAAAAGCAAACCATGAAGGCTTCGTAACCTCAGCCAGTGAAGTGATTTTAAGAGGATCCTCACAGACATAGAAATGTTTGAGCAGGACAATAGACAGCAGCAGCAGCACAAAACACCAAAGCACGGAGATCAGCCATTCAGTGAAGTAATAAGAAACATCAGAAAGGTGTGGTAATTGGGAAACTAAAGGAAAACCACCAAGTGAAACAAACCAGGGAGCAGATGAAGAAGACAAAACAAGAATGCAGCAATTAAACAGATAATATTAAATGTAGAACCATAATGAACCCAAAGACCATTAAAGTAATGTGTGTTTTAACAGAATTAAGTGAAATACTGGAGCTCTGATGACAGAGCCTTTCATTTGTTGGAAGTAGTCTGTGTCACTCCTAAAAATCTGTTTTTTCTTCTCTTTATAAATGCCAGATAACGCAAAGTTCCAGTTTTGACTCTTGTGACCTTTATTAGAGCTGATAGTTGCAGCCATGGATACAAGGGAGCTCCACGTTGGCACAACAAAGCCTAGTAGTGGCGCTAGATTACAGATCTGCGTGATAGCTGGTAAGTGAAAGTGACAAGAAAGTAGCATCCCTTACCGATGTGATAATTACCTGCAGCCGACTGTCTGAGAAAGGTTATCTTCAAAAGCGGCAAATGCTCGGGGAAAATGTTACGAAGCAAGGCTGCAGTTTATTGAAGGAAAGTTTGCCTTTTCATTTACACAAAATGCATATACAGTACACAAAGCCTATGCGACAGTGGTCCAAGTTATAGGTTAGTTGATAATACAATCCTGGAAAAAAGAAAGTACACCCTCATTTAGTTTTATATATATATATATATATATATATATATATATATATATATATATATATATATATATATATATATAAATTGTAAAAAAAAAATAAATATATATATATATAATTTTAAGAACCCGGTAAAGACCAAATCATTTTTATTATGGATCATGTCCTGATCCACAAAACCCCCAAACTAAATGAGGGTGTACATATATATATAAATATATATAAACATATATATATATATATATATATATATATAAACAACAGAGGAAAGCAGTTGTGGTGGATGTAGCAATACCGAGTGATTGCAACATCAGGAAAAAGGAGCACGAGAAACTGGAGAAATACCAGGGCCTCAGAGAGGAACTGGAAAAGGCCTGGAAGGTAAAGACCACAGTGGTGCCTGTGGTCATCGGGGCCCTAGGGGCAGTCACCCCCAAACTGGAGCAGTGGCTACAA
>NC_051453.1:19040501-19076387 GCF_001649575.2 Kryptolebias marmoratus | reverse complement strand
TATATATATATATATATATATATATATATATATATATATATGTATATATATTTACCATGTCTGGATGACTGACACTCTACACATATATTATAAATGCACATATATTATGTAAATGCAAAAAAACTGAAGAAAAACATTTTTTAAAAAAATTAAAAATAAAAGACTGAACTTCGGTTTTGTAGTTGAATATGTTTCACTACCGGGGAGCTTTCTCAAGTCAAAAAACTGGAGCGTGTGGAGTTCCAAGCTTTTAAATTGCATGAAATACTCTGTTGCAGTTGCAGTTTTAAAGCTTGGAACTGGGAAGTGAAACGTCTTCAGCTGCAGAATAGAAAAGTTCAGTTGTTTTGTTTTTTTATTTGAATTTTTATTTAGTTTTGGGAATTACCGTGTCCTGGATGACATGGATGAGAATCTACACCAGCACAAGACTATCGGAACAAAGTCGTATGGAGAGATTAGACCGTATTGGAGATGTTTACCCATAATGCACAGTGTCATGTTTGGTGAAAATGATAGATTGTGTATTATAATACTGGACTCATTACGGGATCCGGGAAGTTGAAGCCAGAAGAGGACCTGCGTCCCCATAAGAATGTCCCGTTACAAGTTTTAGGCAACACCATTATTGTGTGTGGGTGAGTAGGGAGAAAATCTCCTCATCCCATAAGCATAGACTCTAGTCCCAAAAATACAACATGGCAGTTCTGTAAACAGGGTCCTACCGACTGATGAGAGAAGGTAGGGTCTTCTATTATAATACGTGTCTATGGTGAAAACCAAATGCAGCATATCAGCTCAAACACCTCATACCAACTGTCAGCACGGTGGTGGAGGAGTGATGATTTGGGCTTGTTCTGTAGCCAAAGGAGATGGACGCCTTGCAGTCATTGAGTCGACTGTGAACTCCTTTGTTGACCAAAGGATTCTGGAGTCAAATGCGAGACCATCTGTCCAACAACTAAAGCTTAGACCAAACTGCCGCAGAACAACAATCCAAAACACAGAAGCAAATCTACAACAGAAATGGCTGAAAAGGAAAAAAAAATCAAGGTGTTGTAACGGTCCAATCAAATTCCAGACCTCAACTAAAAGGCTGAGGTGGGACATTAGGAGCGCTGTGCTGAAATGAATGTCTGCAGACCTTTATGAACTGAAGAAATAGTGAAAAGATTAGGTCAAGAATCTTCCACAGCCATGTGAGAGACTGATTAAATGAGGTTAGATTTGAATAATTTTAGGACTTGGTAAAGACCAGATTATTGTGTAATTATGTCCTTACACAGCACCCTGTGTGCCCTGCCTCTCGCTCAGCGACTTGAAAGAGGGTGGACTTTCTTTGTCTAGTGACTGTATATAAATTTCTTCAACAAGTTCCTATATGGTTAGCTTTAAGTTATGTTTTATTGGGAAAAAATCTGTACAGTACAGAGTTTCCCACTTCCTGACTCATCCTTCTTTCAGGCCCCTCTGATAAGAACAAATTCTGTAGAAAGTCATGATGCTGGGATTTGAATTACTGCTATTTCCAAGAGAAAATCCAAGCTTGGACTACAATCAAGTTTGTCTAGATTAAAAAAATAAATAAAATAAAAAAAAAACTAAAGAAGCAAAACTTCATGACTTCTAATCACATTTGCATTTGAAATGGTGCGGGGGAGGAAGGTCACTTTTAAAGAATTTAGTCCATCCCTCTTTTGTTAATTTGACCCGGGCCAAGTTTATATCAGATGACAGCATAATCTAACATCATTTATCAGCATCAAAATGTGTTTGACGCTGTTTGGCCCGGGGCTGACGGCAGCGCAGCTTCTGTGACGGGATGATATGGATTACACTTTGCAAACCGACCTTGGCCCCTTCTCATTTTTATGCCTGCCACTCGAGCGCACTGATGACCGTATGGGTCGCTTTGCTGCCAAATAAAGCCCAAATATCCCTCTGATGATTAAGGTCACTCATATGCAGAAGCCATCCCCGTATAAGCCTCAGAGGACAGGGGAAGGAGGGGTGGAGGGCTGGGCTGGCTCTTTGGACCCCTGTTAGCCTTGACGTCTTCATTGTCACGTCTCTCCAGGGGTTGCCCAGGTTCTTTTTGCCTCGCTGGGGCTGGAAGGAGACGGCGCGGAGACCAGAGTCTTTCCTCTGAGGCAGCGTGACCTGTTGTTGACTTTCATTTTTGTGTCATTAAGAGGCTTAAGCTCCTTCATGAGTTTATCCCTGGATCACAGGGATCTGCTCGGCTCACCGGTCATTTGCTGTCAGCGTCCCAAGAGCTCAGATTGTTAGGGCTGCTTTGCTCTCAAAATGATGGAAATGTGTTGGACTAATTTGGCTTTAGCGGGATTGGCTGAATATTAGTCCACTCATCCAACAGATTATCCCGTAGCTGCCATGAACACACTGTGCATGTAGGATCTGTCGAAGACCCAGACGGCATTTCACATTAGAAGAGTGCGTTCGCCCTGTACGCGTATTTTTCTGGTAAAAATGAGGAGCGGCGCTGCCTGTGTAAAGCCGCGCAGCATATAACTCTGGTAATAATAGGAGCTTTGGGAGTTCTTACCCGGTGAGATGAGCTTATCTGCACAGACGGAGTGTGTATTCATTTAATCTGAGTTCAACATCAGGTGTCAAGTACGATTACACACCGATACATTCAGCAAAAACAGGTTTGTGTGTGGATTCACATGCGCACAGATACTTTATCGCTACTGCATTTTGATTCCCTGCAACCTTATTCTAATCATTTATCACTGCCGTGAGATTATAACTCAAAACTGACGCTAGCTTTTTTTTTTTTAACCCTCAGATATTTATTTAATGTTGTCAGGATTTCCCCCCCTAATTTTCTCTCCAGCAGCAACATTACTGACCTTCCTATTGGCTGTGACATGTCGAAGTGACAGCTGGCGTGATGTAATGACACCCCCTCCACCACACAAGTTATAAAGAGCAATATCTAATACCATGGATTGAGATAAGCCTAGGTAGATTAATGCCGTGGGACTCTGAAATGTTTGCCATATAAAAGCTCTGTTTATAAAACAATGTGTAGTTTCTGTGGAAGAAGAACCCTGATCTGGCAGATGGCTCCAAAAGTTCCTCCATGTTAAGGCACTGCAGCTCCATGCTTTGGGCTCATGTGGCTTAATGGGATTTTAGAATCTACATTCAAATGATTTCTATACAGAAAAAAACTGGGATTATTTTTGAGGCTGTTTAATCTCTCTCTCTCCTTTTTTTTTTTCCTCCAAAACTGAGCCTGTCCCACGGTTTTAGCATTCGTGGAAAAGCGGAGCAACTGCTACAATCAATGAACGCCAGAGTGCGGGCGGCCTATCAGCTAAGAGAGCCAGAGAGATGCCCTGTGGACCGTTCCTCTGAGCGCGCTCAGTCAATTTGACTCACTTCATCCCGGCTGCCGTGCCCGCCTTTCCAGAAGCGTTCCCATCCTGCTCAACGAGGACAGACACCAGAGCTGCTCCTCCGCCGCCGCTGCTGCACGCAGAGCCGGTGTCCCTGTTCAGCGAGGAGCAGCTTCTCCTCAGCAAAGCTTCAGCTTCCACTCAGGAGGGGAAGAGGCTCCAGACGCCTCGGACCAGACGAACTGGGCTCTGGTGGAAACCCCAGGAGAGGTTCCTCCACTTCCTGAACTGGACTGAGAATCCAGAGACCACCACCTGGTTCCCACCAGATCCCATCATGCCTCACTCCTTCCAGCAGAAAAAAGGTGAGACCTCTTTCTTCTGCTTGTCACTGTTAGTTAAGATGACAAAACTTCTGCAGCAGTGCAAGATGAGGGCATGTGAAGCGCACCACAAGCACTTAGGGAGCTGAACTGGATGAGATTCTATGCGATGAGGGGCTTGCCACATAAAACGGCACAAAAGGACACAACGTGTTCAAAATACCACCTTTAAAACAGTAAATCACTTTCTTTACACAGGATGATGCAGCTTTTTCAAGAACACAGTTTATTATATTTTACACCGTTTACAAGTTCACAAAATTATGCACAATCTTGCTCCTGAAACAAGAAAAAATAAATAAATCCAAATATCTCCTGATAACTACTTTTACGTCGAGTGGGAACATCAACTTGGATTGCAGCCAGATTTCTTTTTACACGCGAAGGCCAGAAACAACGGGCTCGCTAACACCTGCGTCGATAAATTGGTATATTTCTATTGAGCCTTTATGTTGGTCTGCTAATCTGGGAGATTTAATCAATATGCTGCCATATCGTGACATTAGCAAGCATGCAAATGAACAATAAAGGCCACACAGTAGGAACAAGTGTGATAAAACAACTGTCATCTGATAAGCAAATGGGAGAAGTAAATCCACCAAATGATTGGCCTCAGTGGTTTTTATCTGCAGTATTTAAAAAACATGTAAATAAGACGTACAACACAAGCCAGGATGGGATATGAGCAATCTGAGAGAAGTTTTTGATTTACTTTTGATCTTTGTTCCACGCCACAAGAATCTCCTCCCGGCAGCAAAAAAACAAAAGGACACTGAAAACAAAAAGGTGAGTGCTTTTAGATGAAAGAACTTCTTAGCATCAGAGCACTTTGTAAAAGCCAACGCTTTCTTTCTTTTTTTTATTTTTTTTTTGTTTACTTCTAAAGTTTCCGTTTGAAAGCGACAGATCATTAACGCACACCGTGACCCACGCTTTTGGTTCGGAAAGTTAGCTCGGCTGATTTTTCGGTTAAAGGCAAAAAAGAAAAAGAGAATCGCATGTGCTACTTGTGGTCCCCTGCGTGTGCAGAACCCAAGCGTTTGTGCAGCACGTATCAAAGCGTGTGTCTGCGCGATGGAGCCCAGATAACGGTGATGTGAGGGTGTGGAGCGGCGGAGCGGGTACGATCTGTCTGAACTTCCACCTGCCACTTCCTGGGCTGTAAGGAAAGCACAAAGGGATGCGGCTGGGCTTCAATCAAACGTGCATTTCGCAGAAAACTAGACAAGTTAATGAAGCCTGATGCCTAGTGGACCTGTTTCTGGTAAATAGGCTTTACAGAATGCATAAAGAATGGATTAAATAAAAGAACATAAAGACGAGGCAGATGCATCAGATCATTTTACCAAAAAAACAGGCAAAAGTCAGGTATTAAAAAGAGAAAAAAAGGCTGTTTTTTTGTTTGCAGATTAACAATTTAAATGTCTGTGTGCTCGTGGTAGAAAAAAATATATATATATACATATGTTTTTGAGAACTGCTGGAATTTTCTCCTCCAAGTTAGCGCACACAGATTGAAATTTTATCTATTTATTTCGACTTCTGTGGCTTGGTAGGATTGCTTTCATCCTCACCAATCCCATGTTTCCATGTTGGATTTAAATCCATTTACTTCTTTAGCTGGAGGACACCAGCAAAGAGCTGATGTGAGGGAAAAAAAAACACCTTTATACCACTGGCAGTCAGGAAGGTTTGATGCACAGGAATGTTGTTGCAAATTAATTATTCCTGATTGAATGCAATTATTTTTGCGTTCAAAAAGGGAAAAAAAATCTAATGTTATTTATTTTTTTTACGTCCGATAATTAAAAATGCAGGAGTGCTACGTGAGATTGTCACCACTGCTCTGCCCTGGATTGCATTCATATTTTAGGGTTTTTTCCAACAGCACAGACGGAGTGCTGAAGTGGTGGATGTGCTGAGTGCACCATTGCTGCTCTGTGCGTGGCTTCTTGTGGCCTGGAGCTAGGTGGGTGTGTGTGTGTGTGTGTGTGTGTGTGTGTGTGTGTGTGTAGTTCCTGTTTAACCAGCCCCGTAGACGAGTATCAGCAGTTGGCATTAGATTCAAGCAGCCACTTTGACCTGGCAGCAAAAAAAAAAAAAAAAGAGCCACTGTAACGTGGAAGGTTTTGATATGGTGGAAATCAAAACTGTGCCACAGGTTGACAGAGCGCAGGAGCTGCAGAGAGAAAAACGAGCTGCAGCGATTAAACAAGCGGGAACGGCACCGGATCCCTCCACTCTGACTGCGTCTGCGTTGCGGGGATCAATTGAGCTCTTCTTCTTCTTTCACTATCAGTTTTACCGTGGATACACACTCTCGTTTATTACTCCACATGCGACAGAGACTTCCAAACCGGCTCAGCAGCCTCGAGCGTGGACATCACCACAAACTTGCTGCTGGTGGAAGTTTCCATTGCTTCCATGAAAATACTCCACAGAAGCCTCCTCTGTTGCCTAAACAGTTCAGATGAACTCTGCTCAACCCGTGTGTTCGGGTCTTACATAAACTTTCACGTTCCTAAACTTTACAGCAATAACCCGAGACGCACAAACCAATTAACTCAACCGTGTCACAATTATGTCCAATTAGTGAGAAGCAACGGGAAAATCCACTTAGGAAAATGGATATTGTAAATAAAACCTTTTCTTTCAACTTTCAAATGGCCGTGGAATACAAGCACGTGCCAAAGAAAGAAAAAAGGAGCATGCGAGCCACAGAAAGAAAAAAAATGCAGTTCTACTAGAACCCATTTCCAGCACACCCAGCCTATCAAGATTTACCGCCCGACGCTCACGGGTAGATGTTTTGACAGCTGAGCAGAAAAAGGGGGGTTGATTCAGACAGATGGTTCTTATTGGATCATTATCGAAGGTGGCACAGAGAAATAAGAGCCACTTGTTTACTATTTGAATCCCTTCGCTGACGCGTCCTGTCAAAGAGGGAAGCGTACCACTGTTAAAACACCGGAACGCCACTTTGAGAAATAACCCACGCCAAAGTTGAATAGCTGCTGCTCGTGTGTGCTCAGAGCTGCGGCTGCAGGGGACTCGTGTTGAGAAGATGCGTGCGGGACTCATGTTCTGTGGACGTAACCGACCCATCATCCAGCAGATGGCACACTGGCAGGAGGCCATTTGAGGTATGCCTGGAAAATTCCATCAAGCTGGACTCTACGAGCCGCATTCCAGGCTCCTCTCAGCTGGCCTGGAGTAAGCCCCGATCTTACGTGCTTCGACTGGACCAGATTGGAGTTCCAGCCCGCTCACAAACGCACCTCAGCTCTTTCCTAGCATGCGGCTCGCACAAACAAACCGTGGAACTCAAGGTGTTCCGCTCAGACTTGATTTTGGGAGATGTTTTTTGAAGTGAAAAAGCAAAATAAAGCCACAATTACCAAAGCCTTCAAGTTCCCACAGAGGTTTATTGTTGACCACCAGACCTGGTAGATTAATACATTAATGCGCATATGCCAAGCTGAAGGCCCGTGGGCCAGATACAGTCCCTGTTACAATCCTATCCGGGCCACGAGATAGTAGTTTAAATGTATTAAAACTGGCCCGCCAATTTGTGACAGACTGAGTCTCTGTTGCTGATATTTTGCTTAAAATAACTTATCATGGAAGATAGCAACTTTGAAGCCAAGAATAATAACTTCGGAAGTTTCCTTAATCTTCGATTTTAACATCAAAAGATTAGCTGTTAAAAGAAGAATGTGACCGATCTAACTCTTGCTGATGAACCTGCAGTGACGAGAAGATGTCAGGTATCTTGACTTTAACTACAGTCCATCGGAGCAGCAGGGAGCCTGATTAATTGTGCCAGGGCCACCCAGAAGACAAAAAAACATTGCAGAGGAAGTTATTTTATTATTGTTTTAAAATGAAGTCAAAATACCATTTCCAGAATAAAGTCCAAATTACCTCATTGTTATTGTAGTAGAGGGTTACAGGGGAACATTTATTGGCTAAACTACAAAATACCAACAGGAAAGTATTTCTTGAACCAGTTTGAGGTGTAGTTTATCACTCCCACCGCAGTATCAATAACAGCAAAAGTGACCGAACTTCCATCAATCCTTCACAATAAAAGTCTCAAAGATACATTGTTCACAGGCGATGTACAGCTCCAGGCATAAATTGAAATAAATGAATTTCCATTTTTTTAACAACATTGTCCGAGGTAACAAGTAACTACAACACATACAGTACCTAAACTACTGTGTGGTACGGCTGGAGTAGGTTTTTGCACCACTGGTTATTCTCAAAATAACTTTATTTTTGAAAATAACTTTAACTTTAATCTAAATTTTTTTTTCCTTCTAAGTGTCCAGAATATGCTGTTGTTCAAAGCATGTTAGTAAATGTTAGTTGTTTTTTTTAAACTGATTTAATAATTGTGATTAAATGAATCACCAATAAATTAAAAACCTTTCATAACAAAGCAAGAGAATTAAATTCTAAGGATAGTTTTTCTTGAATCAGTTAAGCCATGTTTGTTGTAAGTCCTATATAATATGTCTCAGGGAAAGGTCGTTTACATTTTTCCACGAAGAAATTGACATATTGCATCTGAAAACGGGGGTCAGATTATATGTTTACTTAATTAAAAACTGACCAAGATTGGCCCTTGGCTAGAACCAAGTTTTTTTTTTTTAGTTTGACACTCCTGCATCAGTGCAAGATTTAGGAAGAACCCAAAGTCCCGAGATGATCCTGAAACTCCGGTTTTCCAAGTGGGAAACCTCAGTGAGCTCTCCACCCGTATTTTTATGTTGGTGTTTCACCTCGTCGAGTGGTGATAAAACACAACCTTCAAGCAGCTTCGTTTCAAACAGCCTCAACTATGTCAGAACGGAACTCATCTGTCTGGTAATTAAAAAGAGGAGAAAAAAAAAAGAGACGAGCCTCTAAAATTTGTTCCCTCCTGCCCTGAAAAAGTCTTTTGATGTGATTTGTTTTCACTGCTCTCGTTTATTACGTCTCAATTCCTCACCTGTGCTTATAAATGATGCATCCCTGTATGTTTTCTGTGATCTCTCCAAACAGACGATCAAGGAAAAGGTACGAACGCGCACAATGAGAGCAATAATGTTAATAATAATAGCAATAAACGGAGAAAGAAAAAAAAAACATCTTTTTGTTGACACTATCACACCTGCAGTGGTGGTGATTGACATAAAAAAAGAAAAGAAACATAAATGTGAGCAAATGTAGGCAGAAAAAGAAAAAGAAAAGAAATGGAGTGTGGGGGAGGGAGAGGGGAAAGCTTCTGGGATGCATGGAGTTACAAAAGTGAAACTTAACAATATAAAAAGAAATTCCTTTTAAAAAAAGGAACTTAAAAAAGACCTCTGTAGCTAACAGCATTATCTGTTTGGTGTTACAGCGCGGTTGCATCATGCCTCTCAGAACAAAACTCGGCACTCATCTTTGCTGACAATGAACACTGAAGTTGGCAGAAATTTGCTGTGAAACGAGACAAAAGTGTGCAGTTTATGAAAAAAAAAAAAGAAGAAGAAGAAGAAGTGACGCAACCTCCGGGCCTCGGGCTTTTGTCAGTGGGCATTTCTATTCAGTGACCTATCAGGCACCAACCGAGGGCGAAGAGATGATTATTCAGACCGTGTCGCGGAAGTGAAAGGCTTCTTCCTCTTCTTCTTCTTAATTAAACGTGCGAGCGTTGGCGAAGGCTCGGACCGTGCTCGCAACCTGCCCGGGATGCGATTGTTTCTGAAACGCCGCGCCACTCCGACAAAGAGGCCGACGCGCTCGTGTCATGGCCGCTTAATTATCCGGCCTGAACAGAGATCAGAGGGGATTAACTGACACAGGGTGGGGGTTGGGGGGTGGGAAGGAAGAGTATTGATCAGGAGGCTCCACTCTCTTTTACTGCCCTCTGCAAAGTGGGCCATTTTTTTTTCTTGCTAAGAAATTGGTTGAGTTGAGGGGGGGAATGTTTGCCAAGGATTTGCAGTAATTATCCCATCCCTGTATATAAGGGGCACAGCATGAGGCCGTGGTAAATTACACATCTCCTCTCCTAACTCCTGGATGCTTTATGGCCGTGCATTATGCATAACTGTGCCGGAGCGCCTTAAACATCCCCCAAGTGGATTGAAAGAAAGTTGACGCTGCTCTTTGTTTGGAGCTCTTTATTTGGCTGTGCTGAATCGGAGATTGCTGTACGAAATAATAAAATAAAAAAAGACAAAAGAGAGAGAGAGAGAGAGAGAGAGGGAGAGAAAAAAAAGCCTTCGTCTTAATTATTTTGGAGACTTTTTGTATGTTCTTATCCCCCCCACCACCCTCCCCCTAATGGTTTGTGAACACCTGAAGTGTTTTTAGAGGGATTCCGGATCCAGATGTGAGGATGCTGGGGTGCTCCGCTGGGAAACGGCGCTGGCAGTAAAGCAGAGTTTGTTGCCTTACAAGAAAAGAAGCAGCTTCTCCAAAAATAAAAAACCCACACAAAAAAAAGAAAGAAAAGTAGCAGATAAAATAACAATATGGGATCTTTATGGCCAATGCAGATCTTAAGACATCAGGGTCGATACAGAACACCGATATCTTTTTTTTCTCTATGCATTTCTCTTTTAACAGGAATATAATGCTGCTTCACTTAAGACGTGTATTTCGCGACACTTAAACGTGAACAATGAAGAGCAAGCTCACTTTCAAAACTAACAAATAGTGGGCTACAGTGAGCTGCGTCTTCATTTTCCTACTTGGCCCATAATTAACGGGCAGGCAGGGCCGACAGCTGATTGTTTAAAAAGTGGCAAAGAGCGGCTGATTGTTCGGTGTACCTTTAGTCGAAATGTCACATTTGTGTAAGTCGGTATTCTCAATACAGCTGTTCAAACAGCAGTCTGAGGACAAGTTTCATCGAACTTGTCATTTTAGATCAAGAGAGACGTTGAAGACTTTACGAGCATGTAGAAAGGCATTTAAAGTCTGCCTGAAACAGGTTATTAACTGTAACTAATGCTGAGCAGAATAAAGTGTTTCACTGAGTTCCATCTTTGCAGCTGATGCCCGCTGCGTACACGTTCACTGTTTGACACAGACTGACGGGAATGTCGTTGTCTTTCGTCTCTCCAGCCCAGCAAATGCTCCTTCTCTGCCAAGGAGCGGGCGCTTCCAGAAAAGAGGGCGAAGCCGTGGCTTGGAGTCACCACAAACAGGGCTTCCAAGGTGAGTCGCCCACATCTCGCCGAACGAACCTCGACTCCTCCGGCGCGCCCCGTCGAGACCCCAAGGCTTGGGCGAAAAACAAAGCCGCACGCCTCGGCTTCGCCCTTTCTGGAGATGTTTGATTTTGTGCGAGCGCCCCGGCTGGGGATGGGGATGGGGAGGGAAGCGAGACGGGAATAAAATAGAAATGAACTGGTTTTGTACTCGTGCAAGGCTCGGAGAAATGACGCAACATGGGGTATACATGCAATTAACAGTGAATGTAGAAACTGAAATGTGTGTGTGGAGCACTCAATAGGTTACTTTGCAAACATTCTCATTGTCTGACATGGACGATTTCCCAGAAGAGCTCATCTTTGTGAACAAAACTCCATGCAGTGCAGTTAAAAGGATCATTTAAAGGGAAATAGAACAAGCCCCACACATCAGAAGAGGCACGGGTCAGCGGGAAACCATCCAGGTCTGACCTTGACTTTTCATTTCACAGCACTGCACACATGAGCTCGTTCAGGACCGGCGGCTGCAACAAGTTGCTCCAACGCTTAGTCAGAACACCGCAAATCAAAAAGAAAACAAAACAAAACAAAACAAAAAAAGCCCCCCCACACACACACACTGGCTTTCACCCAGCACAGGAAGCACAAGACACACTTCAAAACAAGTCGAGCCGAGGGTCGAGTCTAACAACAATCCCGTCCAAACGCTGCATCGACAGGCGAATAATACATGTTTAAAATCTGCCCCCAGCTTTTCAACAAACCTCCCCCCACAACCCCGCCGACGAGCCGCGCTCCGCGTCCCTATGAAGTTAGCATACCTGCAGGGAAACGTGGCTACAGCGTGCTAAGTGTGGGGGGAAAAACACCCGAGCCTGGACCTAATTTAGAGCTCTCTGTCTGCCGCTCGTGCTGGGTCTGTGTGCGTGTGTGTGTGTGTGTGAGTGAGAGAGAGAGAGAGAGAGAGAGAGAGAGAGAGAGAGAGAGAGAGAGGAGTGTGTGTTAGATGTGATAGATGGCAACGACACGATGCGCTGCATTAGGTCACGGAATATAAATTAGTTCTGAGAATTTCGGGGGGCTGGCTTTCACGAAGCAGGTGACGTCTCCAGCTCGACGTCCTGTGATTGCGGACTCGACCAAAAGCTGGAGGGGTGAAAGGGGGGAGTTCCGACCCTCCCGGAGCCACTTCCAGCGTCAGCCCCCCGCGAGTCGCCTCATTTTCGCGCTCGCTCGGACGCCGGAAGCTCGCTCTCGTCGCTCCGCAGGTCGCCGGGCGCCGTCCGGGCTGGAAACGCGGCTCGGAAACGCGGCCGTGTCGGGAAGTTGAGAAGCGCGCGCCTCTCCCCTGCGCCGGCAGAGTGGTACGGTCCCAGGCTCAAATTCCGAGAATTGTACTCGTCTGATTCTTAGAACAGGGGTTCTTAGAAGTGGTGATGCAAGAAGTTTCTAGGAAAGCGCTACCAGGTGATTTTTTTTAAATTCCATTTTTATTTTAATTTGGCGCGAAGTTTCTTATTCTACTGTGTGCTGTTTATTGATGTTCTTAGACATTTGTCCGTTTTGTTGCGTGTGTTTGCCGGGTGAAGTGTTTGTGAAGCCGGGGCTGAGTGTGTGAGAGGAGGAGGAGGAGGAAAGGCTGCTGCGGGTGACAGCCCGGAGCTCGGCTCTCTGACAGCTCCCGGACCGCCTCGGCGCCGCTCGGCTCGGGCTCGGGCTCGGCTCGGGCTCGGGCGGACAGCCGCCTCCTTCCCGCGGCACCTTGTCGCTCCGCTCGGCCGCGCCGCAGTCACCGAGGCTCGGCTTCGGTGACTGCGGCGCTCGGGTGGACGTGCGTGTGATTCTTTTTTATTAATTATTATTTTGTTTCCACTTCGCTCAAGTGTCAGAGAACTGCTGTCACACTAACTTTATCAGCTGGCAGCAGGCTCCGAGTATTTTTATTTGTCATTTTTTATTATTTTTTTTTAACTTCGCTGCCTCAGTAATTTGCTCTAATGGAGCGCAGAACAAGTCCTGTTACCGTAACACAGCAGCGGAAATGTACTGTTCAGGTGTGTGTGCGCGCGCGCATGTTTTCCGCGGTACAGACAAGAAGTTGTCTCCCCCCTCCACCTCCACCTCACTGTGGCTGTTTGACAAGTTTGCAGCTCGACTAGGTGAAGTTTTAAAGGGTAAAAAGCCAATAAAATGGCCGAACAGCGAAAGTCGCGAGCAGCAGCAGCGCTCGCGACTTTGACGAGAAGTGCGGCTGAATAGTTTCTGTAAGCTGGTTGGTTTTCAGCCCTGCTTCTATTTGCGGACGGGTCCAGTTGCAGACACCGAGTTAAAGATACTGTCATAAATCCTCCTCTGTGTGTGTGTGTGTGTGTGTGTGTGTGTGTGTGTGTGTGTGTGTGTGGCCACGGGTTTACTCAGTTTTACTTTTCGCTCTCATAAAGTAATTGACCCAGAAAGGCAGCAAAGCATGGTGCGCCTCCTTTTATAAACCAGCCTACCTGCGCAGGGGAGCAGGGGAGGTTTGTTTACTCCGCCGTGGAGAGGACATCTCCTGACTGAAATCACACTGACCATGTTATTTGTGTTGTTTTTTGAAAGGTGTGGAAATTATCCAGCCTGTCAGAAAAGTGTCTGGTTGCAAACTTTTGCTCTGCTGATATCTACCCGCTTCAGACATGCACTTTATTTGCTCCTGCTTGTTTGTTTTGGCTCCGAATTATTAATGTAAAAAAAAAAAAAAAAAAACAAGCCTCGATTTGTACTTACTATAGCTACAAAAAAAATGTGTTCGTATTTGTATTTATTTTCAGTCTGATTTAATGTAACAGGGGCTTCAGTTGAGACGTGGTGAAGAGGAGCGAAATGTTTCCAAATGTTTTAATAAACGGCGCCTCCTTCTGGTGACTCCTTTCTTCTCTTCTTTAAAACCTGTCAAACTCCAACCCAGTTCATTTATCCATTTTTAGAAAAGTACTACAGTGAAATTAAGCAACCAAAGTGTTACTTTTTTAACCTAAACCCATGTCTTTTTGTGGTTTGCAGAAGTAGAGAAAATGGCTTGCGCAGCAGACAGCTGCATACAGTTCACCCGGCATGCCAGTGACGTCCTGCTCAACCTGAACCGGCTGCGCAGCAGAGACATCCTCACCGATGTCACCATCCTGGTCAACAGGCAGCAGTTTCGCGCTCACAAGACCGTCCTCATGGCTTGCAGGTGTGTGGCTCTTAGTCGTTTTGTCTGTCGTGTGCTTGCCGAGAGGTAAGGGAACCAATTTTTACGCGCTGGCGTTTGCCTGTTCTTCCTGTCGCACGGCTGCAGTGGGCTGTTTTACACGATCTTCACCGACTCCCACAAGTGCAACCTTAACGCCATCAGTCTGGACCCGAAGGTGGACCCAGAGGGCTTTGCCATCCTGCTGGACTTCATGTACACCTCCCGTCTGGCACTCAAGGAAAGTCTCATCATGGCTATCATGAACACGGCCATCTACCTGCAGATGGACCACGTTGTGGACACCTGCCACAGATTTATCAAATCCAGGTCGGTAGAAGACATTTCCGTGTAGACCCGTCGTTGTTGTTCGTGTCTGTTTCTAAGCCTCTCCTTCCCCTTTGCAGTGATCCGGCTGCCAAGCTGCCTCGAGATGAGTTTTTGGTCAGTCCCCTGGTTTTACCTCAGGATGTTCACGCTTACCGGCCCCACGATGTTGTTGACAGTTTGCACAGCCGCATCGCTCCGTTTAGGGACGGGAGACCCTACGGCACAAACATGTTCAGCGGGGTCAGCACCCCCAGCAACTACCATCTCTACGGGCAGTTCCCCATGCCGGGGTTCCCCTTCCCGCTCTGCAAGCTGACCGATGCCAAAAACGCTTTTGCCGACCTGTCAAAGAGCGGGATCCACTACAAGCACTGTGCTCCTCACGACAGCACCGTCAGGGCAGAGTACACGCGGGCGCTGGGCACCAGCTCCTCCAGCATCCTTCACTCTACTGCCTACGCTGCCAGGGAGGCAGCGAGAGACGACGAGGTGAGGAAGGAGGGCCACGACGGCGGCGGGCTCAGCTCAAGGAAGCGCGCGTTTCCCGTGTTGACCCTGGAGCACCAAAAAGACTCTGGTAAAGAGCACGCCGCACAGGTGGAGGAGGACCTCATTCATCAGCACTACCCGCTGGGGATCTCCTCTGCAGGACGCAAGAGTCTCATGAGCAGCCCGCAGAGCCCCCTCAAATCAGACTGCCAGCCCAACTCCCCGACGGAGTCCAGCAGCAGCAAGAACGCCAGCCTGTCTCACCTTGGCGGAGCGCAAGCCTCGCAGGGGGTGCCCGACCCCAAAGCTCGCAACTGGAAGAAGTACAAGTTCATCGTGCTGAACCAGACGGCAAAAGAAGACGAGGGGCTGAGGGAGCCAGGGCTTCACTCCCCCCAGCGCCTCGGCCTGCAGCCCTACCTTCACCCAAGCGACTCCGAGAACCTCGACCTGCAAACGACGAGCAAGAGCAGCGACCACGGCGAGGACCTGCCGGTGCCGCAGGCGAGCCGCCTCAACAACATCATCAACAGGTGAGGCGCGCCGCAGACATGCAGGCGCGACAAAAAGCTCGTTTGCGTTCAGGTTTTCCAACTTTTATTCTTGTTGTGTAAATCAGTGCACTTGAGGGGTCACTGAGGAGCGGCGAAGGCCACCCTCCACATTACCTGAACTGCCTGAGCTGCTCCACCTGCGGCTCCCGGTCCCCGCAGCACTCCACCGCCTGTCCCAACAGCTCCAGGTCCCGTCTGGCAGAAGACATGGCAGAGCTTCACTCGGAGTACTCCGACTCCAGCTGTGGTGTGTTTCTTCCTTTTTTTTTTTTTTCTTTTTTTTTTCTCTCTCACATCAAAAATCACTCCGTCTACAATCGCGCAGAGCGAGAAGGAATTTTTGATTTATTTTTTTTTAACCTGTGATTTCTCTCCCGGGCAGAAAACGGGGCGTTCTTCTGTAACGAATGTGACTCCAAGTTCGCAGACGACGAAGCTCTGAAGCAGCACATGCTCCAAGTGCACAGTGACAAGCCATACAAGTGTGACCGCTGTCAGGCTGCCTTCAGATACAAAGGCAACCTGGCCAGCCACAAAACTGTCCACACAGGTAAAACAAAACAATAAAAAAATAAAAAATAATGTACTACTTATTGCATTCTGAGTTTGTGCGTCCTCGCCGTTAAACTTTAAACTGACGTCTTCTTTTTCAGGAGAGAAGCCGTATCGCTGTAATATCTGTGGTGCTCAGTTTAACAGACCAGCTAACCTCAAGACTCACACTCGCATCCACTCAGGAGAGAAGCCATACAAATGTGAGACGTGCGGAGCTCGTTTTGTTCAGGTGAGGCTGCGCGCCGGGAAACGAAAAAAAACGTGCTGCATGAATCTTTTCTCAGCTTGTGCCGCTCTCCGCTTTGTCAGGCTGAAAAATCAGTCGCAGCATTTTGATTTGATCCCTCTCCTCCGTCAGGTTGCTCATCTTCGCGCTCACGTGCTGATCCACACCGGCGAGAAGCCGTACCCGTGTGAGATCTGCGGAACACGCTTCCGCCACCTGCAGACGCTGAAGAGCCACCTGCGCATACACACGGGAGAGAAGCCCTACCATGTAGGTCGCTCGAACCCACCTCTCGACGGGTTCAGAATCCTCCCCGGCGAGCCTCGGGGTGAAACGAAGGTCTGAAAGTAACGCTGCTCTCCTTTCTTTTTTTAAAAATATTTTCCAGTGTGAAAAATGCAACTTGCACTTCCGCCACAAGAGTCAGCTCCGGCTGCACCTCCGACAGAAGCATGGCGCCATCACCAACACAAAGATCCAGTACCGGATGTCTACAGCCAACATGCCGACTGACCTGACGAAGGCGTGCTGAGCTGGAAGAGGAAACCGGTTATGGCGCAGGCAACCTTGACCTTGGCATTTCTTGACGCTCGACTTGTACAATCATCCAAAAGTGTAGTGCCACACTGTGTTCATTCGACAATTAAATTGGCTGCGTTTGCCACTCTAAACGGGTTTCCACTACATGTGAACATAGAGCCGCTTATGGCATCTTAGTCACTTTATGGTTTCTATTTTAAAAAATAAAAAATAAATTAAAAAAACAATTCTATGTATGTATGTCGGCGTGTTTTTAAGCTTTGAAGGCACGTATATAAAGCTTTATTTTGAGATGGGTGAAATGTAAACAATGTGGGTTTTTTTTGTTTTGTTTTGTTTGTTTTCCTGAAAACATAGTATTTTATATCAGAGAACTTACTTTTCTGAGAGTATTGAAGATTTTGACAGGTGGTACATATATTTTAAGATAAAAGGCTTTGCAGCTGTATAAAGTCTCTATGTTTTTATGTGGTCATGTTGTCAAGTTGCCATATTGAGTGGGAGGGAGGGAGGGGTGGGGGTGAAGACGATTTGCGACGGGATCTGGTCTGAGACGTCTCGGACGGCCGCTGCGGTCTGAATCATATGCATGAGATACCTGGGTAGCGTCGTGGGCGTACGCGAGGTGGGCGGCTGCGTAAATATTGTGACATATTGTGTTCTGTGTGTGATTGCTCTCTGCTGGCAGAGCCAATCCAAGCGCTGAACTCTGTTTCTGAGTACTGCTTTGTAACGACCAAGAAGTAACATTTGGCTTCAGATGTTCTTTGTACAGATGTGACTTTTTTTTGTTTCTTTTGTTCTTCATAAGTGAAAGTTTACAGTTTTTTGTCGTTGTCCCCCTTTTTTTTTTTGTTTCTCCCCTCGTTTGTTTGTTGGCTCTCTTTGTTCCCGCTCCTTGCCGTAAACTTGTGTCAATGTTGAGCTTTTTGTTTGTAGATACACTGTGTATTCAATGTGCCTTTTTCTCTACGGTGACTGAATTCCTCTCCATTCAGCCCAGTTCTAATAAGGTACAACTCAAGGACACCACTCATCCTCCATCCCTGTGCGTGTGTGTGTATATTTGTAAATGCTTGTCAGTAGTCTGAGAACATAAAACTTTATCATTGTACATTTTCAAGATTTGTTTCCTTTTTTTTTTTTTTTTTAAATTGGACTTTTTTGTTTTTTTCTTAACTGCATTAAAGTTATTGTACGTTATATGTATAAATGTAAAATAAAGGTACTGGATTTCTATGTATTAAAACCAGTGTTTGTTGCGTTTGTGAGGACTGTCCGCCAATAAATGTTTAACTGTCACGAACGAACGTACCTCTGAGAACAGATTGCTGCAATAAAAGGTTTGTGCGCCACAATTTAGACGTGAAACGACGAACCGCACTCGCAGTGTTTAGCTACTCCTAAAAGGCAAAAAAGATTTATAAAACAGAGCCCCGGTATTCAGCTTATCCATAATTTAAGGGTTTTTACCAATAATGCAACGTCAATCACAAAGAAATCACAGCTGTTCATTACGTTTTGCTCAGACTGTTATATTTTGATCAGATTTAACAGCTGGAAAAAAAAAAAAGGCAGTAAATCTGTCAACTACTTCACCACTCCGTTACCGACTGAGCGTGTGAACTTGTCAAGTGTTTGACGTGTTCACACGAGAAACACATTTGATCCATTCCAACATCTCCACCAGCAGTTGCTGCTTTTTCTTCCGTTGGACGATTGTCTAAAGTTTTTTTTTTTGGAAAGCTGGCCCAGGCGCAAGAAGACAGCCGATTATGTCAGTTTAAGCCTAAATTATGACAAATTATGTGGTGGAAGCATCCGATGGTCGAATGTGTCCATTTTTATGCGTGTCCAGCGTTTTATACAGGAAATATGGCAAGTTTAGAAGGCTCTTCACTTCCAGTTTTGAGAAGGAAAGTCAGAGCTCAGATACGATGGAAGTCAATGAGAGTTTGGATGTGGGGGGGATTTTAAGAAAACCTTAAGCGTTTTAAGTGAAAAGGCAACAACGCCTACAGTTTGACATATAAACTATAAAAGAAGTGTAGTGTGGAAAGTTCATGTGAGACATCACTTTCTATATGTGGTTAAATTGTCAACATTCATGAAAACCCAAGCTGCAGTTTTCCCAAAACTCTTTAAGATGCCAAAACGCCAAAACTTACTGTGACCTGTTTCAGCTTCGAACAACTTTTCTGCTGCGGCGGAGATCTGAACTACAGAGCTCCGAAGAGAGGGCCGAGTTCTCTCACTCATTCTGCCAAAAACCCTTCTGTTGTGAGCGGCTTTACCGTGAGTTGTGCCGTTTGTTTTCCCCTGCCTCCCCTTCTTGTTTAAGTGGTACGATACACTGAAACTGGTCCTGATCAGGCTGCATGTTTTGCTGTGTTTTTGAACAGGACGTTCAGAAAGTTAGGAGAGGAGGGAACGGACAGTTGTGGTGAAGACGGATGTAACGTATTAGGAACTGTACTAGGTGCCCATTTATTAAAGCACCCTTAATCAATAAAGATATAACAGAGCACCAGAAAATAGCTTGATGTGTCGCCAGAATATGAGAGGCTTAAGTAAATGTACAAGATTTCTGTCAGTTTTCACACCTGCTTTGCTTCCACAAAAATATTGAGCTCAGTATCTTTTTTTTTTTAAGGCTGCCAAATTGGTTTCAACTCCAAATCTTTCCTGTTTTCGAGCAGAGCAGCTTTCACAGTAACAGGGGCGGCAGACACCGTCCCCGCTGTGGGAAAGCTGCCGCATTTCTTCTCATGGAGGCAGATTTACCGTTCCAGTAAAACACCACTTCCTGCTAATAAGTCTTTTTAATAAGTCTGTGGCAGTTATTGCGACAGATGAAAATTACAGCAACGCTTTGTGACAGAAACCCCCCCCCCCAATCACACACACTCAGTCGTGGCGAAAAGAAAACGGGAGGAAGACGGAAAATGTTGCGCTCACCTGTTATTTTTTGAATTCAAAATGAAATGGAAGCAAATTACCTCTCTAAGAGATAAAAAAAAAAAAGTTTTGCCAGTTTTCTGTTCGGGAGCATCTGGGTTTAACACAATGCCAGGGTGGAAAGATGCGACTGTTGCTGCCCGTCGAGCTGAGAAAAGATAAAGGGTCGTTTTTAAACAGCTCGGAGCTCATTGTTCAACAGTGAACCACTGAAGGCAGCTGCCAGTCTTGCCAGGTCCCAGCAATTTCACCCCAAGGTCAGACCGTGCACTGCTCAAAGGCCTCAGTTAGCGGGGCAAACGTTTACGACAGAAGGACTGCCAGGAGAAAGCCTCTCATCTCTAAAAAAGGATATTAAGGTTCGTAAACCTACATTTGAGCAAAGTCCAAGCTGCTAAAGGAGAGTGTACCAGCTATAAAGATGTCTTGAGATTCAGTTGACCTTGTTTTAAAAAAAAAAAAACCTTAATAGGAATCCAGTTGAAAGAGGTTGAGCTTCTTCTTAGAAGCGCCGACACAAAAGCACAGGTCACACGGTCAGGGAAGTGACTCGGTGTTAGCAAAACCTACAGTCATGGGCACCTAAACGCAGTTTATGTTCTCCTAACAGGTCACGGTGCCACCCAAGACTCTGGGCAGAAGCGAACAGGCAATCTTTAAATGATATTAATAGAAAAAAAAATCAGTATGCAGGATCAAAATATAAATAACTTTAATTTTTAAGTGGCATTACAAAAAAAAAGCAAGATTATGCAAAAACTCGACATAAACACAAGAGCAGATTGTTAGCTTTCTTCTCTCTGGACTCTAAACTGAATTTGGCTCCAATCCTTTCCAACTAAAGTCAGAATCAAACAAACTTCCTCCGAGGCGACCATCGGTGTCAGGAATGAGCTTCAACAAAGCTGGGCTAATCAGAGGCTGACCAGCGTACTGCCGACGAACAAAACACACACAGACGAAATGAAGTTATCTCGAAAAACCTAAACTAGTCATTCCTCCCCGTTCCAAACCCCACCCCGGACTGAACCCCGACCCAATCACTGCTTCTGCTGCATGGCTTCTTTTCGCGCGGCGTCCTGCAGCAGCTGAGTGTCCACTTCATCAGCCGGCAGCTGAACGTATCGGACCACCGATCCACGGATGAAGCAGTTTTTCACCGACAGCTGGAGCACATTAAAACAAAACAAACAAAAAAGAACATGGAGGCGTTTGACGTCAAGACGATGCAGACCTGCTTCAACGAGCACTGAATGTGATTTTAGAGACACGAAAGTTTGAACCTCGTTGTTTTAAAGGCTCTATTACCACTAAACGAGGCAGAAAAGGTAAAAACAGTTCAGTCCAGTGAGTGGGTTTCTGTTAAAGTTAATTCTCTGTCAACCAGTTTCTGTTATGTTGCATTAAAAAAGGTCACGTTTAATCGGTGATTTCATTCGGTCTTCTGTACATTTTGCAAAATCTCCACAGAAATGAATATGAACACAGAGACAGCTTCGTGAGTAAGATTTACTCTGTGCGCACACAGTTTTTATGATTAAACAGCAGAAAATCTTTTATAGCTTCAATGTATTTATGTAAAAGAAGAAGTTCCTTATTAGGAACAAACTTTGGAGGGATCTTCTGTCCTATGTGTCGTAAGAGTTCGCTTCTGCCGAGGTCGCTCGCACGACGACGTGTCTTATACATGTGGAACTCAGCAAGGGACGGGGGAAAAAGAAAAGAGACGTCTGTTTCACACCGGTGGCTTTTTTTTCTTCCCCCTCTTTGATTGGTTGAGAGGCGGCGGCGCAACGGCGTGTGCGACCTCTCATTCCAGCAGAGACAGAGCCAGGTACAAATTGAAGCAGCCTTGTGACGCTGAAAATCCCAAACTGCACCCGAGTTTACTTTGCTGAGGGCAGTGGGCCTCACACTTAAAAGTTAGGTTTCTGGATTAGAGATCACATATTAAGGCAGCGCTTCTAAACCAATCAATGTCCTTAAAAAAATGGGGGCAAAAAAAATAGAAATCTGTGCGTAACAATGGGAATCTCCTTTTTCCTGTCTGTGCCTGAGTTCAACCACTACGTTAAGAAATGTCTTCATGTGAGAGATCTCAGCACAGCTATGCTTTTAGACTAGAAACAATATGATTTTTTTGGTCTTTATTAATTAACTCTAAACCAGTGGTCCCCAACCTTTTTACCTCCACGGACCGGTTCATTATCAGACAGTAATTTCACAGACCGGCATTTAAAGGTGTGGCGGATAAATACAACAAAATAAAATGATACGACCGGCATGAAAACGGGTATTTTTTAAAACATACTTAACGTAAATCTGACGTGTACTCACAGCTTTGTTAGCTGCGTCCTGATATTGTTTTATCAACATGAATAACACCCTCTCCTCCCCCTAATGTTCTCTGGTCAATTAATTAATCTTTCTGTGCAGCCCGGTAGCAAATGACCCACGGTCTGGTCTGCGGCAGCAGTAAGGAGGTCTTTACTGCTTCATGCTAAAGAATGAAAGCACGCAGTAAGAACCAAGAACAGTGAATGAGTTCAACTCACCATGTGTGGATATTTTTCTGGGTCTGTGACGCTGATGTCTGTCAGCTTAATGTTCAGGTACTACAAACACAAAGCATATGGACATAAATATGACAACAGACTGACAGCTGAGAAAATTCGGGTTACAAATGAGTTTTATAAAGCCATATTTCCAACCTGGTCAACAGAGTGGAGCGTTCCGCAGATGCTATAAACAGGATGGGAGATAAAAAATGACTGCAGGTACATTCAGACACATTTTACAACACTGCTGCAAAGTGAGGCTATTTGCATATTGTGATATGTCTCCATTCATTTAAACTGCAAGCGAACTTACCTGATAACATTAAGCAGTTACACATTTAATTCAATAATGATGCATTCAGGTGAACAATTACACTTCCCACGTCGTCCCACATGCTGCTGCTCCGGTGATTAGCGTCCTTTTTTCAGCACATTAATAACAGCAGCTAAAGCAAATTATCATTGGTTGAATGGCTTAATTAGAAAAAAACTAACCTCAAGTCATTTTTGAGCTCCACCACCACATCCTTCCCAACCAGCGACTTGAAAAACGAGTAGAAAAGCTGTAAAGCGAAACGACAAGCTAACGTGAGTGTTAGCATCGGGCTACATGTCGAGCATGATTACACAACTTTACAGATAATAAATGAACTAAAATACACAAAATGGGTTGTTTAGCTTTAAGTAAATCAATGACTTGTTCAAATATAATGTCAGTGTGTCTTAAATTCAAACATTCAACCTGGTTACTCACCATTGTTGCGTTAGCGTACTTGAGGTACTGCGTCCACTGTTGATGACGTTTCAGGCTGCAATGACTTACGGGCGCCACAAGACGGCGCCAGAGATGTTTCAATGCCCGGTTAGAAAGTAAACTAAAACTCACAAAAATAGTAAATGAATCTGTGAAGCTCGTCCTAGTCTCGTAACAGGGGCATTAGATAAGTGTTTAGTAAAGTGTGTAAAATGAATCTCACAGAATATCTCTTATATATTTGCAATCCAACTCAAGTACGCACAAAACAAAAAGTGAGTTATTTTTTAATATCCGAGGAGGTAAAATTATTGCTACCACGAAACATTTCTGAAAAGCCAGGGCACTCAGTAACAGTCTTATTCAGACAATCGACATAAATATAGACACATTATGTATTGATGATGATAAACCAAAAGAACCATTTATCCCTCTTCTCTCAATAAATAAAATTTGTCCAGAACCTAGGGTCGGACCTTTTTGCCATAAATAGACAGCTGAGTCCTGTCCAGAAGAGGTGGCTCCACAGGAGAGCCACCTCTTCTGGACAGGACTCAGCGTTTCACCTACACCTCAAGGACACTCCTTTCAGGATCAAAATGTTCATATTTTGGACCGAGAAGACAGATGGTTCGAGAGGAGGGTAAAAGAAGCCATCTATGTCAAAAGGGAGAAACCAACATTAAACAGAGGAGGAGGTCTCAGATTTCAGCTTTCAAAAACATATAATGGAGCTTTAGGCCTGATCCCCAGTCAGTTTCACTCCAATCAACACCTGCACTCATGTGACCAGAGGGGCCCCTCAGTGAGTCAGACAAACAAGGATTCTAACGAGCCTCCATTGTTAGGAGAGTGAGAACAATTTGCAAGCAATCCAGCTTACATCACATCTCAGCTTTAAAAGCTCAACTCCACACTCTCTATTTCTGAATTGAGAAAGCTCCTCGGATGAGAAGCGAAACGTCTTCAACTACAGAAAAAAATCCAGTTGTTTTTGTTTTTTAACTTTTTTTTTAATTTACCATGGCCTGGATGACTGAGAATCTACACCAGCCTATGCATAACATTATTACATCTATAAACATGGTGTACAATAGTTTACTGAAAACAGCACATTCACTGAAACACGCAAAGCTAACTAACTGCATTTGCATTTTGGCACCAGTATGCAATCATGTGTCAAAGTGGTCCTGGGCAAGACACTGAACCCCTCATTGCCTCTAATGTGGGCCCCATCGGTGTATGAATGAGATCTAAAGCACTGATTAGACTCTATAAAATGATTTATTCAGATTAGCTTTGTGAAGATGTAGTAGAGTGCTGTGTGGATGGGTGAATGGGTAATTAATGCAACCTGGTTGGTTACAAAGGTGCAATATAAATACAGCCCATTTAACATTTATTGCTCTGAATGGTGTTGAGTGTTTTTTCATGTGTGTGTGTGTGTGTGTGTGTACAAGCAGTTGTATTGTACTGTAAATGACTGCTTTTTAACTTATTATATGAATAACTAGTTCAGACCTATTATCATTTTTTGATTAATGTTTAATTTAAATGTTGTTGAATTTCACTGTGATTTTTTTATTACACAAGGTGAAAAATGTTGCTTTATAATATAATATAATGTATAATAATGTTGCTGTTATTACACAGATTTTAAAGCTCATTTTGTGATGCTGTTACATAATGCAGAGTGTAGATGGAAAGATCTACATTTTCATATAGATATTTAGAAACAGATATTTTTCTAAATAAGTTAGTATTATTGATCTTTTTTGTGTTAAATCTGGCCTTCCTGTATTGTTAGTTTCTAATCTTCTCCTCCATTATAAATGATGATCAGTGATAGACATTTACTGACTGCTGCCAAAAGGGGAAAAACGTGGGTGATTTATTTTCATCCTTTGGAAGGGAATGAGCCATGATAACAAAAGAAAATCTTACTTTATGCCTATTTACAGGCGTTTTTCAGAGTGCAAATGACAACACGGGCTGAAAACTTTAAAATATAATCCCCCTGAATGAAATAAAATCATTCTATGTCTGTCAGTCTGGCAATTAAAAAAAATTCAATTTTAAGTTATTTTGTACTGTGCAAAGGATAACCTCATAAAAAATATAACCCTTTTAATTATAACATAGCTACATAAAGGCAAAAACACCCTTTCAATGTCTGTCTTTAGGAGTTTTATTACTGTAATCACATCTTAAATAGTGAACGTTCACATTAGGAGGGTTTGAAAATTCTAATTTACTTTCTTGCCACTAAAAGTACTTGGACACTAAAAACCGCATGATTGGTTATAAAGGCAAACAGAATCAATGCAAAAAACATAATTTATTTTTCATATCAGATCATTTGATGAATTGCATTCATCACAGAACAGTTGCATCACAGTATCTTTCCAAATATAATCTTAATATATCCAAATCACGAAAACATTCCTCGCTTTTTGTATTATTTCCTTTTCTGTAACTCCATGTGGAACTGATATTTTTAGATATTTATGACAAACTGCAAACACTTGAAACTGACACACTCACAGAGATGCAGGCTGCATACCTCTGGTTCAGTAAAAAAAGATCAGGGGCTGAGCTAAGAAAAAGCATGGTATACCACAGGAAGAGCAGGTCATGTCTGCAGACTGTCAATAACTACTACAATCTAAGGAAAATAAATTGTTGTACTTGCAAGAATAGTCTTGAAAAGTGTATGTTTAACATTTACCTCAGGCTGCTAAAGCATCTAAAGTCTCTTTGACGTCTTCATGACAGCTATTAGTATATGTAAATTACATAAAATTTAACCCTAAAACTATTGAAACTTAAGTCAACAGCAGATGGAAGCAAATCATTGATTTGTTTGACTTGACTTTGTTGCATTTTCAGGTCAGTTTTCTTAATAAACCGAAAGAGAAAGTCAGTCAGTCATGCAGGCACTGAATATGTCATGTAGTCATGAAATCAGATATAAATAAAATAACAAAGTGGAAATACATTTTCACATTTCATTTTATTTTGAAATTTATTGTACAAGTTAAAAGCTGAAATGTCTGTGCAAGATAATACTGTGTGGTAGACATTTAAAAGGCACACATAGTGTAAAACTCTTATTTGGAAGTAAAAATAGATTTCTAACCTACAAGTGTAATGCGAACATAACACGAATAAACTCTGAAAACCCGTCTCTAATGTTTACGTAACAGTCAAAGGGTTATGTTTGGGATTTAGGGACATCTAGTGGCAAATTTGCAAATTACAACCAACTCCATCTCCGTTTAACCCTCGTTTTTTGAACATGTCGGGGAAACGATGACTTTCAAATGTTTTTTTATTTTTATTTCTTTTTAAAAAGGTACATGTCCTTTCTAGAAGCAGTCTTGGGTTTGTCCATCCTGGGCTACTGTAGAAACATTACAGCACAACATGGTGGATTTAACAGAAACGGACCAGTTTCACATTGAAAACAACAATTCTACACTGACGAATATGCAGCTGTGTTATGTTATATCTCATTTCTGCTCATAGATGCCCTGAAATGCTTCTCACAGACATTTTTCAGGAGCAGTTCCACACCATAGGAAGTGGCTCATTCCCTGTCTTGCTATAGCAATAAAATCTCCATGGTAAATATGAAACTACCACCACCAGACAGTTAGCTTAGCTTGGCATAAAAACTTGGAACAGCGGCAAAGGTGTTCATTATGTTAAAGGCATAGTCTGGTGATTTTTGAAGTGATGTTCTGCCAAATAGTTATCAATAGTTAGTGCCTTATCGCCTGAGCACAGAGTGGGCAGAAAAGAGAACGAGTCTGTTTTTCAGGCTTATAAAACAACTTTTTCTCCAAAAAAGGCACACTGGTGTGAAACAACCTACATTAGCCAAATATTAAACCTCTGCACTTTTGCATGACACTGTTGAGTTAGTCGCTGTTTTCCGCGTTACTAAGTGAACGTCGTCTCGCCAGGAGGAAGACTTCGGCCTTTTTCTCCACACGCCGTGCTCTATGACTGATGTCACGACTGATAAGCGCTAACTGCTGATAACTACTTCACAGAACACCAGTTCAAAAATGACCAAACTAGCTCTTAAAATAGAAAGTTTCAGGGTGTGGTAGCTGGCTCCTTTTACCTCTTTAACGACACGGTAGTTAAATGATACAGAAGACAAAGTGAAAATAACTGGCTGAGGCCTTGACTGTATATATTTGGTTTCCATAAAACTGCAGGCAGGAAGCTGTTCTGTCAATTCACAGGACGATTCTTGGGATGATCTGGATGCACTGAAAAAGAAAAAATAGTTTTAGGTCATCATATGCATTTAATTTGCCCTGAAATCTATGAGTGTTCCTTACTGTCTTTGTGAGGTGGTAGTGGACTCAGTCTCGGTGGCAGCCTTTGTTTGCAGGGGAACTCAGAGCTGTCTCTGTAATCTCTGGCTTTGGGGGTCTGGGGTTCCAGCCGCGACTTAGGCAAAGGAGGTCTGCTTTGCGCCATCCCTCCTTCCGAACGCGAGGGCACCACCGGTTTCTTGTGTGCTGGGAGGTGCAGGCTGACAGGAGCTGAAGGCTGAGGTTTGTTCTCGGAGCAGGTGAAGGAGCGATTGCGTGGAACAGGCAAAGGGGGCCGGTCAGGCTCTCCGTCTGCTGCAGGGGTGAGACGGTCTGTCTGTGGGTGGCCTTGGTCCTTGGCCTGACCGTGTGATTTTGTCACTGAGCCATAGAGCGGATTGTCCAACATCTCTGACAACTTTTCCTCCCCATTCCTACCAGACAAGAGTCATCTTTAATTTCACTTTCTACTGAATCTTATTAACTGCAGATGATATATTTTAGATCTCTGTTTTCTATAAGCTGAAGTGAAACTGTATTCATAGCTGGCACCAAAAGTATTCACAACCTTTAGTTTTTTTTTCCTTTTTTATTGCCTTACACCCTGTAATTTGAACAAGTAATGGACCTGCACGTCCTAATCCACAATATTTATGCCCAATAAGGAGAGGGGGAACTTGTTTTAAATTGTTCTAAAAAATAAAACTAAAAAGTGGTGTGTACATATGTTTTTACAATGCTTTGTTTCAGCACCTATTGCAGCAGTTATGGCAGAAAGCTTTGTCTCCACAAGCTTTGTCCATCTAACCACTGGAGTGTTTGTCAGTTCTTCATGACCAAACCGCTGCAGCTCGTTCAGGCTGGATGGAGCTGCTTGTGTAAAACAGTCTTTAAATCAAACCAGAGGTTCTCAGTTGGACTGAGGTCTGCGCTTCGACTGGTCCTCCTGAAAGTGTTGCTTCAGCCGTGTGTTTAGGGTCTTTGTCCTGCAGGAAGGTGAAGCTTCATCACAGTTTCAAATATCTACAAGATTCAAATTAGTTTCCCTCAAAGATTTCTCTCTGTTTTGCACCATCCACCTTTCCTTCAACTCTGACCAGTTTCCCACTCCCTGCTGATGAAAAACATCTCCCCAGCATGATGCTGCCACCACCATGCTTCACTGTGGAGATGGCCTTCTCAGCATGATGAGAGGTGCTCAGGTTGCTCCAGACATGGTGTTGTCCTCCATGACAAAAAGTTCTAATGTAGTCTCATCTGATCACAGCGCCCACACATTTGAATAATCAATTTCCAAGTTGTAAGGCAACAAAACAGAATACCGAGGGGGTGAATATTGCATTAGAATCAGCCAGGATAAGTTAATGTTGTGGGATTGCGTGTGTTCAAATCATACCCTGCTTTCTTGTGATCTTTACCCAACAACCCAACAGCGGGAGCATTTCGTGTTGACATGCTGTAACTCCAGCCCTTATCGGTCACATTCCCGCTTTTGAACGACACTCCCATGTAATTAGGGTTAGAAATATCATGTGCCTGTGTGACGGAAGATCTGCGGACCAGAAGACAGGAAAAACAATTACATCTCGGGATTCACTTAAAAAGATATTTTAGGATAATGTGGAGAAAAGAAACTCGTACTTGTTAAGCTCTCCGCATTTGCCTTTTGAGGGAAAAGCATCATCCCGCTCAATTTTGATGAAATCTGAAAGTGGAGTAAAATAAGAAAAGCTGCTCAAAGAACCAAGAAGACATTTAAGACGTAACTCCCAACCCGATCTGCAGCCTCACCATATAACTTCTCAGTGGGCTTGAACTCGGAGGTGCGTAACTGGATGCCACCGGTCAGAGTGCCGGTGATCTCTCCGTGGTGAGTCAGCGTGATATGAAACTCCTGGTAGCAGAACTGGGCAGCTCGAAGCGCAATACAACCCGCTCCTTTCAGAGTAACACACCAGATGATTGTAAGTGTCGTTCAGATCGGCGCAAAACAGCGCAAGGTGCACCTAAGCTCCTTACCGTACGACTCGTCACAGTCGGTGGATTTCACACAGATGAGGATGTGCTGATCCAAGAGGTACTCGGGGTCAGAAATGATTGGGGTGAGCTTGGGAATACAGGTAGAGATTAATGCATCTAATACATCTATTATTGTAAACTCCTGCCATTTCTTTTTTTTTCTTTCTTTTTATTTATTTATTTCTTTACCTCATATTGGTTTCCAAACCAAACCTTTATGGATCCGTTGGCTTGTTCTGTGTTCTCCCCTTCTGAAGTCTTCACCCTTTCTGTTGGAAGAATTTGATTGTCACCATCATCCATTCAAAGAAGAATCGAGCAACATGGTCAGAAAGCAAAAACCTACTCTCCAAGCAGCTGG
This sequence comes from Kryptolebias marmoratus, assembly GCF_001649575.2. Taxonomy (NCBI): domain Eukaryota; kingdom Metazoa; phylum Chordata; class Actinopteri; order Cyprinodontiformes; family Rivulidae; genus Kryptolebias; species Kryptolebias marmoratus. The sequence continues at coordinate 19,046,557 of NC_051453.1, read as the reverse complement.
AATGGAATTCGATGCAGAACTTGGTCTTTGATTTGGTCAACAAGAGGGCCACACAGTTCATGATCTGTATCCCACCCTGAGGAGCACTGTTGGGACCTTTAAGAAGTAAAAACGAAGAGGATATCAGACTGCAGTTCGAAGGGCTTTTTGTCTCTCGGAAGTGGAGTGGTGATCATACCTTGCTTGGAGACAAACTGGGATGCAACTCCAACCTCAAACGAAGCAAAAACAGGCGAGTGGTCGCTTGTCATGATGTCAGTAGTGCATCCTGCGTGTGGAAGAGAACGATCAAATGAAGGTTCTCACCAGGTGATGTCAAAAACACAATAAAACCATGTTTTCCTCACAGTCTCCATGACAAAAAGAACAAAGGGTTGAGCTTTGACTGTTTTTTTTACAGAGTAGAATTAAACTAAAAACATCAAAACTTGAAAATAAAGCACAGACTCCTGTAACGAACTGAGGGTCTGGCGTTCTGTGAAGGAAGACGTGTCTCCCACCACCTTTCATGCAGTTTTGGTAAAAACCTAAATGGAGTTATGTGTCATCTCATGCAATACTGTGAGTTCTTGTGAGATGTGTTAGAGCCGCTGACTTTCAGCAACTACCACACCAAATTTAGCTCAGCATGTGTAAAATTGACTGAGTTATATATATTTTTGTGCTGGCTAAAGTCAATAAGCTGTGGCAGCCATCTTGAATTGGGGTAACGCCAAAGGTTAACCAGTTGTAGATTTGCATCCAGTGATTGCTTTCTGAGAGTTTCATTAAAATCTGTCCGGTGGTTCATGAGATGTTTTGCTAACGGACATACAGTGAATCATTAAAGTGATATATGCTTGGAGTATGTGTTGGGAATGACATTCAGCTACTTACACACTACAGTTTCATTAAAAACTGTACAGTGGTAGAAGAATTATTTTTCTATCCCTTTATGAAAACAAACACACATGCATGCACACACAGACAAAAATATTCTCACCTTTTTGCCTTTGGTGGCAGGGAATAACAAACTAAAATTTGTTTCACACTTGAAAGTGACCACTTTTTTTTCTAGGGCAGTTTTGCACAGAACAGCGTCTTAAGGTCTTCACCCTTCAGTGGGTTTTAGCTAAAGCAGCCCACGTCTAGATTTGACCTGGTACAGTGAATAAAACCTATCTATGAACAAGATGAAGAGAAAGACCAATATTTTTTATTTTCTTTTTGTTAAGAAAAAGGCTGTACAGCTCATATAAATCCTCAACCATAACCACAAGCTTAGCAGAGGCAGTAATAATAATAATAATAATGCCCAACCCCTAAGCATCAGAGTAAAGCATCAGCCATTCAAGCCAAGTTTCCATGGCTCAGGTACTACAGGACAGTCAATGTGAGAAATCTGAGAACAGTGTAATGTCAGTACTTTTGTCGTTGGAACAACAACATGCTGAATTGAGACTTAAAAATATCATCAGTGAGAATTAATGTACATGGTAATATTGTGGTGGTGAAGGAGTCGTGAACAATTTGAGTGCGCCTGAATTTTGTGGCAACACCAGCGCAAAAAAAGTTATTCTGGAGCCCTGTGATGAGGTGTCACTGGGAACCTAACCCTAAACCATCACGATTACCACAGCATCGTCGCAGCAACAAAAGGAGGAATTTTACATCAACAGTGACCTGATCTAAACCCACAAGTACCTATTTAGATACTTCTGCTACAATCAAACTGACAATGCATTAAAAAGATACAAAATTAAAGGATTTTCTTTTGTTTTTGCATAAACAGTCTGTGTTATGTACTTCAAAATAAAGATACTTACTGTACCTATATAAGTAAACTGCATCCCAATAATCAAAGAAAGCAAACTTGGTCTGTGTTGCTTTGTGAATTAAACTAAACACTGTGTTTTATGCAGGAAAATAAGCATAAAAGCTTTTCTGGAAGCCACTTGCCATAAGTTTGGCAGACGACATGAACCAGAGGGTAGGACTTCCGCAGGACACGATCGCACCATGAAGGCAAGTTGTACTTGGTCTGCAGGCAGAAGATGATACAAAGTGAATATAATAGTATTTATTTGGATTTGTTGTGGGTGTGGGTGATGGATGGATGTCTTGTAATTCCAGCACCATAATTCATGTGCTGGACGATCCAGACATGATATGTTAATGTGAACTTTATGGCAACAGAACCAAATGAGATGCATGTAGAGTAGCAGTTTTCACAGGTCCTTCATTTTGGTGCAGAACAAGACTGATTAAGTGAGCATACAACACCACTCACCCCTGTGGCTTTGGCCTTTGTGTAGGCATACTTCTCTCTAGTATCTCTCTCAAAGCGATATGTGGGAGGAAATGTGATTTCCTCTTCATCTGCAAACAACATAAAATGCAGGTTTATTCTGACAGCAGCTGATGCGTGTCATTACTGGCTTGTGTTCCCCAAAGCTCACCAAAATGCAAGAAGACCTTTTCATCATTCCTCTCCATGCTGAGCTGGTCTTTATTGAGTAGTTCCTGGTACTGCTGCTGTTTGATCTTTGTCACAATGTACTCAGCTTCCTGTAAAGGGAAGCAGGGCAGTGACTGTTCGTGACTCAGAGTGTTAGCAGCTGAGAGATCAGACACTTGACAACAGCACACTCCTTTATATACTCATTGTTTGCTGTTTTACAAACACCACAGTGTATAAAAAATATTCTGGGCCTCATCAGGTTATAATGTTATCTCAGCGTGACTTCAGCTCAAGATGCATGACATATGAAACAGTGTCATTCATTATTTTATGAACACTAAACCCAAAGGAAGAAACAGTGAGTGAAAAACGATCTCTATCTTTTACTGCTCCCACAAAAATTACAAAAAATATAAGCTAGGTGCTGCCGGTTAAAAGCATTAATGGAGTAACTATGAAATCCTCTAAAATAGCAGTTTGGAGCTCTCGAGCTCTCAGGGGTGTGTTAATGCAACGTCAAGGAACATTGCAAATAAAGGCCTACCATTACTTGAAGCAATGCATATCAAAATGTTAAACTAAGATTATCTCATAATGAGAAATAATGGAGTCAGTTGTTTTTTGGCACGCCTTTCTAAATGACACAATCTTTTTTATATTTGCGAGATATGTCGACCCTTAAAGTATGTGTTGAGGATGACTTTCAGCTATTGCCACACCAAATTTTATCTCAATATTTGTAAAATTTACATGTATGAGTTTACTAAAGTTGATTAGCTGTAGTGGCCATCTTAAATTGGGTTGACTCCAAAAGTTAATCAGTTGTGGAAAGACATTAAATTATTTTCTGAGAGCTAACACAACAGACAAATGAACACATGCACACATGTAAACACACACAAAAATGGGCAGAATTTTGAATGCCCTTCTGCCCTCAGCAGCAAAGAGCAATGATCTTAGAGAAGCAATTGTTGCTGCTCCTCAATCTGGGATTACCAAACAATTTGGAGCCCATGGTTCTACAGTAAAAAGAATTGTTCATTTGTGGAAAATAGTCAAGATTTCTGCTATTCTTCCAACAACTTCACTCCAAGGTCACACTTTGCAAAGCTCAACTAAACTGCAAAAACACCAAGCGCTCCATCTCAGACTCTACAGGAATAAAGTAGCAGGTTAAAGGCTAAAACTCAAGACAGTGAGGTCAGAAAAAGACTAAAGATATACGGCTTGTTTGGAAGATTTGAAGGGAAAAGCCTTCTCTCTAAAAACAAGGCAACATGGCTAAGGATTGCAAAATTGCTTTTGAATGAACCACAAAGCGTCTTTGGACAATCAAGACCAAAGGGGACTATAGGACACAGTGCCTTGTTTGGAGAAAACAACATATCAGCACAAAAACACCTCATGTCAACTGTCAAACACGGTGGTGGAGGGCTGATGATGTGGGCGTGTGCTGTGGTCAATCAAAAACTCCTCTGTAGATCAAAATATTCAAGAGTCAAATGTGAGGCCAGCTGTCCAACAACTAAATAACAGGAAGATACCAAATTTTGCAGCAAATCTGCAACAGAAACACTGAATTAGCAAAGAATCAAGGTGTCACACTGGTTCAGTCAATGACCTCAGCCTGATTTAAATGCTGTGGTGGGACTTTAATAGACCAAATGTTGTAAAAAAGATTGGGATGATAATTTCTCCCCAACAATATAAGAAACAGAAAACAATTTTGCTTAAGTTCTCGTTGCTAAATGTGGTTTTACAAGTTTTTCAGGCAATAAAGGACCATTTTAGCTTAGTTTATGTGAAATAAATAATTAAACAATGTAATGCACATGTTGCGTTGGTGTTTGTGTGAACTAAGTTCAATCCACATAGACTCAACTTCACAATCCACTGGGACCAACACCTGTTGATATCATCCTGTTACCACACTCCAGGATGCCTTCGAATGTTTCTGAACTAACCCTGAATTGTCAGAGTTCCTTCTGTGGGAAAAGAGGGACCTGTTTAGTAGAGACATTCTCAGCAACTTACTGATGATGGAAATTCAACGCGGTAGTTCAAGTCTCCAAACCAGAAGAAGTGCGTGAACATGTGAGTGATGTCAAAAGGATTGAGCTTTTTATCTCCCAGATTCAGCAGACGCAGGATATTGGTGTAGTTTTGATTCCGTCTGCAAAAACAGCAAAAATTGTTCAATCCAAAATGTTTTTACTATTTTTTGTAACCTTTATGAATTTTTACACTCAGTCACTTTTAGATCAGACACTAACTTCATTGGTCACAACTAAAGCACCCCTGAGTTGTAACACAAACCCAATCACTGTAACTGTCTGATGTACAGCTGTCTGATCTCACTGAGCTGGAACTGGTAGCAGCTAGTTGGAGACACAAAATTATAAGAAAATCTGCAAGTTTTTCCTTGGAATCCCATTGAATTGGTACTTGTGACATGCTTGCATACCTACTAAATTGCAATATTTGTGTGAATGACATGCAAAAACCTTTGTCACAGTTTAGTCACCAAATGTCTTAATTATGTCTCAATTTTATCACAATTTAATTTCTTTTTTGTCTCCCATCAGTCACAATTTAGTTTCAAAGGTTGCCAAACCCTCCCAAAGTTGAGTCACATTTTTTGCACTTTCTGACTCCCAGAACCTAAACTGAGAACAGTTTCAGACACGTTTCAGATGCTTCAGCAACTCTGTGACTATTTTGAGAGAAAATTTGTTACACAAAAATTGTTTAAACATATTCAAAATTTCAAATAAAAAAAGGAGGCCCCTGTGACTCAGGCAAGTCAATTGTAAAATCTTGCAGACGTTTCAGGATATTTTGAAAACTCCTTTGAGAATCCATCCATCCATCCATCATCCATCATCCGTCCGTCCATCATCCATCATCCATCATCCATCATCCATCATCCATCATCCGTCCGTCCATCATCCATACACACGCACGCACACGCACGCGCGCACACACACACACGCACACACACACACACACACACATACACACATACACACATACATACATACATACATACATACATACATACATACATACATACATACATACATACATACATACATACATACATACATACATACATACATACAGTAGTCTGGTCACAGAAGTAACAAGTACAGGTGGGAAACCCAGACATATCTCTGCTCAGCAAATCCCCAAAATAGTTAAAAAAAAACAGCAAACAAACAAAAAAACAACAACTGGACTTCTGTTCTCTTCATTCTTTTGGTCATAATCCATACCTCTTCTGACTATAGGTAAGGGTTGGACCATAGATGGACCAGTAAATCAAAACCTTTGGCTATCTACTTAGCTCTTTCTTCATCACAACAAACTGATTATTAATGCTGGACCCGTGGTTATATTTACATGTAAATTCTGCAATATACAGGAGCTGGTCATAAAATTAGAATATCATGAAAAAGTAGATGATTTCAGTAATTCCATTTAAAAAGTGAAACTTGTATATTATATTCATACATTACATACAAACTCATATATTTCAAATGTTTATTTCGTTTAATTTTGATGATTACAAATGACAACAAATGAAAATCTCAAATTCATCATATCAGAAAATTAG
>NC_051453.1:19023674-19039013 GCF_001649575.2 Kryptolebias marmoratus | reverse complement strand
AAACGAAATAAACATTTGAAATATATGAGTTTGTATGTAATGTATGAATATAATATACAAGTTTCACTTTTTAAATGGAATTACTGAAATCAATCTACTTTTTCATGATATTCTAATTTTATGACCAGCACCTGTACAGTGAAGGACATCTAAACTTGATGCTTCTAAAATGGCAGCCTGAAGCTCACCTGAGCTTCTTCTCACTTCCAGAGGTCAAGTGACTGTTGACAAAGCCAAAAGACGTTCCATTGAACATGAAAGACACTCCCACAGCTCCTTTGTTTCCTGCAAACAAATGAGACGTCTCTGTGTGCTCTTGGGTTCATGTGAACCTTTGTGACGAGTCATTCAGCGTTGTGGAGAAGTGGAACTGCTTACCCAAAGTGTTGGCAATCCCCGTCTTCACGCTGTCTGAAAACACATGGGAGATCCTGTTTTCATGCTCCGGCTTGGCCAGCACCACAATCCGAATGTTCCACAGTGTGTGAATCGCCACCTGGATGTTTGGAGGTTTAATCTGCTGCTGCTCTTGACCAGAACTTAGCTGTCTCTTCATCACAGTTACCCACCTGCTTGAAGCTAATGTTTGTGATGTTCCTCAGGACACTTTTCAACGTCTCAGACCACTCTCTCTCACCCAAAGGATCCTCCTGAGTCCCGATGACATAAACGTCATGTGGAATATGATCTGCGGTGTCGTCCTGTGTCTTCCCCTGACCCTTACACTGAAACCAGGAGTCAATGTTGTGGGGAGGACCAGCATTTCCTGTGGATTTGAGGATCTGCTTTTTAGATTATCAGTTGCACATTGTCCAAATGGATTCAATCACCAAATGGGAAATTCTTATTACCCATATTCCAGGTACCAATAAACACTCTGATCATGTCTGGTTCAGGCTTTTCTGAGTGTTTGTTCTTCATTTGTTGAAGCAGCTGACAGAAGCCTTCTCTTTTCTGGAGTGACAGGAACAAATACACGTCAACTCAAACAAACAGAACTGAGAACAAAACAGGAGGACAACTCTTTGATGGATGACTGTCATAGAAAATCATGGGGTGTTTGAGTGATCCAAATGGTTACCTTTGTGTCTTCAAACACAAACTCCTTACGCAAAACCTTCTCCTTCTCAGTCTCCACCACAATTATAAGTTTGGTGTGCATTTTCTGGGATTTCACCAACTGCAGGACTGACAAGCAATCACAAGACTTTTAAAGCAGTTAGCAATGTAGCAGCTCCATAAGACGGATGTACTTTCAAAGAAATGCACTCCAACGTGCTGCAACAATGTCAACAAGTTTAGTTTTAGCACCAGAGTTTCAGCCTGCGGGTCAAAAATGAGAAATTACACTCAAAAATTAATCTGACAGTTGTGCTTGCTAAAAGTTTTCTTGTACGATGCAATTAAAGCTTTTGCACGCACCTCCTCATTACTATGTACACCTATCAGCCACAACAGGGTGGGAAACCAACTAACAGGAAAAATTCTGAATGTTGTGTGTCAGGATGTTGTACCTCAGCTGATCTGCAATGTGTGAGGTGGTCAATCAAATTAATCTCTGAGGATGTTTATAGCCTACTGGTCAAAGGGTCATATGTACAAATTATAGCAAGAATTTCCAGCTTTGTTATTGCCCACGACTGAAGGCGAAAAACAGGCAATAATAGTCTGAGTTTATGTGTTTGTCTGTCTCCTAGCAAAAATATCTCATGAACCCCTCGACAGATTTTAGTGAACTTCGTAGAGAGTAATCATTGGAAGTACCTCTACAATAGATTCACTTTTGGAGTCAACAAAATTTAAAATGGCAGCCACAGCTAAAAGACCTTGACTGTAACTCAGCCAGTTTTAGAGATACTGAGATAAGATCTGGTGTGGTAGTAGCTGAGACTTATCCTCAACACATACTCTGAGTGCTAGCACATACCATGAGAACTCGTGATACTGCATGAGACTGTGCAGAACGTTCTTTAAAAGGTTTGACTAAAACAGCTACAACTCTGGCATTTCTCATCATAGGATGACCTTAGTATAAAACTCTGGCATGAAAGGTGGCGAGCGACAAGCATTCCTTCAAAGAATGATACTATTCTCCACACAATTTAATGTAAGTTGAATAACCAAAGAATACAAGCAATATAGATTTTCTATTTATGTGCATGCAAACAGATTTCCTTATTTTCTACTACTTATCCTATTTTTATTTCTGTGCAGTGTTAATTTGTATTTCTTTGTCAGTAGACCAATCAGTTTAATTTCACAGAGTAACATGAAATTAGCTCAATATGCTAATAAAGAATTTGATGTAAAACACACCAAAACTACAAACAAAAAGGGTGTCATTTGTGTTTTGTTAGCAGGGTGAAGAATCACCAGCTGAGGTGCACATACATGCATTTCATTTAGACATTAGCATAAATTAAGTGCTATTGTTGTTTTTCTCTTGCTAGGTTGCCTAAATCATGCTCATTTCCTAAACCTTACCAAGTAGATATGTTCAGTTTGAGGTGCCAAAATCTAATTAAATAGAAATTAAAAGAAAAAAATCATTCATTTTTGGACATAGAATCTGTATTTTGTTGGCCTTAATAACACCTTAATAGTCGTTTCTTCACTATTACACAATAGCACACAAAATGTCCTTTGACAGTGAGTTTATTTCGCACGTTATTTCAACTTTGTTTAAAGGTCATAAGGAACTTGTGGTGGATAATATTAGTATTTCTGTCAGACCAAGTTGCAACAAGGCTACATTTTATTTTAGCTCATGGCGAAATGGTGACAATCCTTTAGCACATGCGCCACTGAAAAACCTTTCTTAGTTGTTGTGCTTTTAGTTCTCACTGTACATCCAATCCTTTCTCAAGACAATCTATGCATCTGTCAAGAGACACAATCTATTAATTTGTTTTCTTTGACATCACTCTTTCCTATGTTTTGTGATCCTGGGGGCTATGTTGTCTGGGGCATCAGCCCCTGGTAGGATCTCCCAAATTGGCCTCAGGGGAGCGGTCAGACCAAGAGCAATTCGAAAACCTTGATGGATAATCAACACATGCATCAGGGAACCTCATGGGCATGCCGTGGAGTTCGGCCTGCGGTGGTGGTGGTGGTGGGGTCTCACCGGCAAGAGCCTGCTGGTTGAGCCTTGGCACCTTGGCTCCTGGGGCTTGGCTGGAGGAGCCGGAGCTTGTATGTGAGGCTAAGTGATACCAACTATACACCTCTATGCACAGCTTAGGCTCTGAAACCCAACTCCTGGAGAGGGGCTAGACGCTTTTCTACTCTGGAGTTGTCCAAGGAGAGAGGCATCGGGCGGGTGTGAGAACGCTCAGTAATGAGGGCATTGCATCGCCCAGTCATGGTGAAGAAAGAGTTAATAGTCTGTCTATGTTCCAGCTGAATAGTCATTTACCCTTATATGAAAATTAAACAAAAATACAGTAGAACCTGACTCCTTGGCAAAATACCAACCTACAAAAGCAGTTCACTTGTTACAGAAATAAAAGTATTTTTGCAACCATTTAGCTGATTAACACTGAAAGACATTTAGAAGCTCTTAAAAGTTGGTAATCATAGTCATTAAAATAAATAGACCATTAAAATTTGTAGGATTCTGGGGGTTATTAACCAATTTATGACATTTGATTAGGTAGAACTGATTGCGTTGACTATTGTCAGAATTGCATTGTTTAGGAAAGCTTACACAAGTATAAGGTTAAAGATCACTTACTCTTATTGTGTACAAAGTATTTGTCTTCAGGTCCATCTTTTGACTTTTTAATGTACAGTTTCCCACTTTCAATGTCTACCTTCAGGATCATTTTTGTAGAAATACCAAGAGATTCTTGCTTGACCTGTCGGTGAAGAAAGCACATGATCAATTAAACCACAAAATTCCAGATATTTTATCATTTCAATCTGGTCCGCAAATTAAGGGAAGCACCTCAAATGCAACAGGCGGTATGAGAGATTTCCTGTGGCCTCCTTCGAATCCCACTGACTCAAAAACAGAACCTTTCGCCTGAAAAACAAGTAGAGAAGTACTTTGTCATCTGTAACTGATATCATTTGTTGGTATGTCTGAAAAGTAGAGGTTTACTATACCTTATCCTCTATGGAATACAGCAGTTTTGTAAGTTGCTCAAGCCTATAGGACACGCATTGGCTTGAACTGGCAAAACACTGTAAATGAAGGAAATGATACCAAATAATACAGGTATTTTTTTTGGATGTGGTGATAATAGTGCAAAGGATCAAGGCAGCCACTAACTTGTTTAGGTCCAATCCCTGGGGAGAGCTGCTGATCCAACGCTCTGTGAAAGATCTCTAAAACTGGCGTGACTCGGGAAATTTCACTGGCTCAAAAAAAACAGTGACAGACTGGTTAAATATACCCTGTATGCAGTCGGATGTAATAAATATTCTGCTGGGTGGAAAATGTACCTGTTTAGATTTTTGCACACCGTCATGATTAGCTTCCTGAGGCCAGGGAGATTTGAGTTACCGTTCTGAACTTGTTCAGCATCTAAACAGATGGAGGTCCTGAAGTACTCCTGGATGGCCGTTTGATGTTCTTCGGACAATCTGGAAAAACAATACAAAGAAGTTAAAAAAAAAATTCTCTTAAGGTGATAATAACAACAGAAACTATATTTCTGTACTGCTTGATGCATAACTAAGGGTGCCAATCAACACTAAAGGTCCTTCATTACTAGTTGACCAATAAGCTTTTCTTTTTGCCACAATTTTTTATATTCTGCTCCTCCTGATGCTTTGGAAGAACCCATGTGAAAAATGCATCAAAATGTGTGGCTTGCTCAGGAATAGTGTATTTTGATCTGGGTAGCAGTACATTTTATGGGGTTAACAAAATTTGCCCAAAACCTTGGAAAAATTAACAGGATTTTGTTGAAACAAGTGTGAAGACTCTTTGGACCTCTATAGCTCAAACATACCTAACAATAAAAACTTCATTTAAACTTTAAACAGGTCAGAGAAAATTGGACTTTACATGACTGTTAAAGAAGTAGAGATCAGTATGTGGGCTGCACCCATGAAAAATTGACCAAATCTTCTCTGTCAATGCCAAACATTGAAGATTTTGTTTTGTTACTGGCTCTTGTTTTGTGCTGCCTCAGAGACTACCTCTGGAATTTGGGAGTGGAGAGGATGGAATGGCTTGTCTGCAGTCCTGACATCATCTCATTGAACACCTGTGGGATCAGCTTGGGCGTGCTGTTTTTTCCACATTGTTTGACATGCAACAAATGCTGGTTAAAAAATGGGATGCCATCCCATAGCCGTGGACGAGTGAGGACGTGTGCCAGGCTGTTGTGGCTGTGTATGGTTCTTTCACATGTTATTAAGGCCACTGTTTGTGAAATGAATAAATGGTTAAATTGCCAATATGTCTTGTTTCTGCAGCATTTAAACACCCAATCCAATAAAATACACCAAACAAGAGTCAATAACAAAATAAGTTGTTTGACATTGGCAGAAAAGTTTTGCATAGACACAACCAACATCTGAACTCTGCTGCTCAAACAACAAAAGCATTTCCTCATAAATGTGGCTCCATTTAAGGGGAACCAAATAGGCCTTCCAATGATGTGACTTGTTGCCAAGAAGCATTGTTCCAACAAAAAAATATTCAACCAAACAAATTTCTTTACTTTTTGTGCCAAGTTTATATCCAAACTTTGGCCATTTTGCCAGTTCAATTTATTACAAACATAAGTCTCAAATTATTATTGGGATTTAGAGAAAAAAGTTGGAGTTTTGAACAGTAGCTGCACTGGCACCTTTCAAAATATCCTTCCGAGATTTTCTGTTTTCAACCTGCTGTGCATTTCTTTTAAAAGTTTTGTACAAAAGTGACCGTACATGGACAGGTCCATGTGCTGTAGTCGCATCAGGTACATGTCTGATAAGGACTTGCTGGGCTGCTCGCTGTTCTTCGATTCACTCTCTTTCATGTCAGCCATGAAGTTCCTGGGGGGCAGCTGTGGTGGATTATTGCCAACTTCTGTAGCACAAAGACATATATGAACTTCAAGACTGTTTTTTTTTAGAAAATGGCAATATTTTGTATACATATATAGATGAACATAGAAAAAGTTTGGGACCTTGCTCCTCATCTACGTCCTCCTCCCTCTGGACAGGGTACTGCAGATGTGTGATCAGACCCATGTTGGGGCTGTAATAAGCCTCCACCAGCTCTGGTAGCATAGTGAAAAACCTAATAGGTACTCCTTCTGATGCCTACAGATCAAAACAGAAACATAATTTATTAAACTTCTATTTAGGCACAGGTGAGTCAGTAAGCCAGGCTAACAAAGACCCTAATGAGCCTCTGTTGTGAGGAGAGGGAGGGTAATCTGCATGTAAATCCAGCTTACAGAACATCTCAGTTTTAAAAGGTCAAACTTGTTTTTGTTTTAAACCTTTTTTGTATTTAGACACAGAGAAAGTTAAAAGCCTAGCATCCCTGAGTTTTGAAGATCATTGTATGCTGAGAGATAATGGAGCTGTAGCAGTTTTGGTCAAACCCTAAAAAAAATGTTATTCATAATGCAATACTGTGAGGTGTCACACTTACATTATGACTCTCAGCTACTACAACATCAAATTTTAGGTCAGTATTTAAGAAACTGACTGAACCTTTTTTGTGCTTTTTTTTGGGTAATTGGCTGTAGGAGCCATCTTGAATTGGGTTGACTCCAGAAGTTATTCAATACATGCAGTGATTAGTTTTAGGATGATTCATTCAAATCTTTCCAGTGGTTAATAAGATATTTCGGTAACAGACAGACAAACACACACAGACACTAGTAAAAACATGCCTTTTGGCAGTGGTGCTACATTGAAATGTCACACATTCATGATGTCCTGAAAGAGTATTTTTAGTACTCTGTTACTAAATTGGATGACATAATTTGTCAGCTGTAACTTCCCATAATGCTGATACTTTTTCTCAACTTATGTCTGTGTTTTTGTTACACGTCTCTGTTTGTGTAGGGCTTTGAGCTCTTGAGTTGCCCTGTAGTTCTTGCTTTAAGGTTATTTCTCTTCGCTTGTTAAAAAAAAGGTTCTTGTACCAAATTTAGCAGGTTTCGACTCTAATGAGATTCTGTTAGGACTGTATTGAAAACTGAAATAAGAACTAAATGCAAACAGCAACAATCCAAGAAATTTCATGTCTAGGCAAGTCATCTTCATTTTATTTATTTTTTTATTAATATGCAAAAAAAAGGGGGAACCCCTACTTTTTTATTATCTTCATTCAGCTATTTTATTTTGTTGAAAAAAAAACAGGATTCAAAACTATTTGATTAATATTTCACTCCAACTGAGCTTGTCAGTCCTGTCAGACTTAAAGTATTTTCATTCAAAGAGCTATCTACAACAGGTAAAATATCTATTGCTCATAACATTTTCACAGAATCCCACTTCAAAATGGCCGACATGTCCTTTTAAACAACGCTATTGAATACATATTTTTTACACACTCTAATGCTGAGATATTTCAGAACATCTAGTTTTGCAAGGGGGGGTTTACAACCCAGATATATGGCAAAGGTAATAAATTTCAAACCAGTTTATCAGCTCACTGAGGTCACCCTTGTTTTTATCATGGCCAATAAAATTATAGCAAAGCTTCCCACTTCCTTTCTCAGCCAAAGGTTTATTTTAAGCAGGTGACTTATATAATGTAGGACTACAAAAACATCTAACTGATGGAGCCTTTTCTGGCCTTTCTGTGGAGACAGAATACAGTTAGTTGGTTAAATGAGTTTATTTCTCTTGTGCCAAACAGGTTGCAGGATCGCCTCCTGGCCTGGGGCCTCCCTGGGTCTTTGCGTGTGTTCTTCCCGTACACACGTGACTTTACTCCCGTTTTCTCCCACAGACCAAAAACATGCATGTTAGGTTAATTTGTAACTCTAAAATTGTCCCTAGGTGTGAGTGTGAATGTTTGTGTGTCTCGTTTGTCTCTGTGTCCCTGTGATGGACAGGAGACTTGCCCTGGGTGTCCCTCGCCTCTCGCACAGTGCCTGCTGGAGATAGGCACCAGCTCCCTGCGACTCGGTCAGGAGAAGCAGGTAAAATAAAATTAACAGATGGATTTCCTATGATCAGCTTCCCTGCCACACCTTCATGTCACCTGCTCACCAGCCCAGGTGCTTGAATTCAGTAACACCCCAAACAGCATACATACATACATAGATGTATACTTCTCAGTTCCTGCAGTTCATTGTGAGTTCATGTTTACTACCTGTTTCTTTGCTCAGTGTTTTTTTTTATTTATTTATTTTGGCTGTAGCATTTTTTTTTTTTTTGGTTTGTTCCTATGCTTAGGTTTTTGCATTGTCACTTTGCTGCTCTGACAGCACTGTGTGAATTCTGTCACACTTCTTGTTTTTTTTTTTTTATTTTGTAATATTTTTTGCAATCTAATTACTTCTGCATACATTGTGTTATTTCAGTCATTCATATATCAAAACATTTAGCTTTTTCAGGAGATGGGTGCTATGACCTCTGGGTTTTTTTTTGTATTTTTTATATTTTTCAAATTTGTCAACTTTATTTATAACATTTCACCTACAGAATACATTGAGACCTCTTCAGTTCTTACAGAAACACTCTTGGATCAGCATACTTGCTTTATTTTTGTCTTCATGTGCTACTTTTAGCTTTTAGCTACCATTTTGCTACTCTAGGTTTTAGCTAGTCTTTTGCTACTTTTAGCTTTTCGTTAGCGTGTTGCTCCTCTTAGCTTTAACAACTTAGTTTAGCTTCTTCAGCATATTTCATTAGTCAAGCAGCACTCAGCATCACTTTCACAGAAAATGCAATTTCTCTTGTTTAATGGAATTTTGTTTCACTTAGGGCTTTGCTTCTATGGCTGCACTCTGGGTGTGCTACACGCTCATCATCAGGACAGATTGTGGTCCCTCAGGAAAAAAACAAAAAGACAACCTTTTTAGTTTTGATTTACCAAGCATCACGAATATCCGTAAAATGGTACTACACCGGTCTAACCAGTGGCTGTTTGTTGTAGCTTGAGAAGATTTGATTTGAACTCCAATCAGATGCACTTTTAAATTAAGCTGTGAACCAGCATTTTTCTTTTTTTTTAAAGAAGGACATTACCCTAAATAAATCATCTGACCTTTTGCTGGCTTGTGGCTTGTTCCACAGTGTTGACTCACCTGAACAGAGAGCCTCTTGTCCTCATTTGGCAGGATTCTGTATGTGTACACACAGTTCTGGTATCTGTCGTTAGCGATAAAATGCAAATGTTTGTCACTGGGATGCAATGCAGCCTGAGGAATAAAAAAACGTTATCAAGTGTGCTAACTATGCGACCTGAACAGCCTTGATGGTATTTTAGAATGACGGTAACCCCATGAAAACTGCACACCAGTGTGATGCACAGGGTGGTGCTGCTTGGCGACACAGCATGCAAATAAAGAGGAACTAGTGTTTTGTGGTGTGTGTGTGTGTGCGCAAAAGATGTGATGTGAAACAGTGAAAGACAGCAGGGGAATTTTAACTTTTAATCATGTTACTATAAAGATACACATCAAAAAACATGCAGATTAAAAGCCATATGTTCTTGAGACAGGATCCATAGCTCAGTAATGCAAGTTATAAAGGTGTCAGTGAATAATTATCAGCTTTAGGACACTATATTAAAACTAACTTCCAGCTACGTGCGTAATAGTTAAATAAAAGATACTCACAAGACACAGAGAGCATATGCTCCCTGTATGGACTCACTGTCCCGGATAAGGAAACTTCCATCTCTTGCTGCTTTGGAGAGTAAATCCTCAGCTTTAGATCGTGTTATGGTATCATGGTACCAAGGTTGATAACCTGGCATTCTGTTTCTCACCCAAGAGCCTTAGCTCAAGTGTTTAGCATCTGCTTTTAAAGACAAAACTTAAAATAAAATCCAGCAATTAAACAGAAAATCCCTTTTTCTACGTGGCTATTTTCATCCTTGAAGGGCACACGCTTGAAGTCGCTTCTACCACTTGATCATTCTGTGTTAAAGGAAGCTGCTCTTAGCTCTGCTCTGAACTTCCTCATTTGAGAAGTTAAGAGGGAGGAGGGACCTGCTGCGTCCACTCTGCCTGCTGTCTGACAGATCTCAGTGCTGTAAAATGGAAACGCACAATTTCACTTGCCTTTATTTCAACACTCTAATGATTAACCATCACATTCAGCTGGGTAGATCTTCTGTTGTGACACATGAATGTCACCTGTTCAGGAAATGTTCTTGTCGCATGTAAAAACTCAGCTAAAAGAAGTGAAAATAGGAAGTAAGAGAAAAACCTTTGCAAAAATAGCTAAAGTCAAACTAAATGAGGCCTGTGGTTTTTAGAGGCTTTTGTTGGCCAGTGACCAACTATGAAACAAGCACACATATAGTCACCTGGCTTTTAATGACAGAAATACGGAGAGCTTGCAGGTTCTGTAGAGTACATACATTCAGGAAATACGAGTTTAGAGTGGCTTGCGTTGTTCGTGTAATGGGCAGGAAGTCTTGCTCAAATAAGACGAGGAAAATGAGCTGCTAACAAACCACAACGCGGGTCACATGACATAAAAACAGAACTAAACAGTGGCAAGTGTCTGCAACCTTTGAAGTTTCTAGCCCTGTGCTTAAAGCACATTAGGAGCTTTGACAGACAGCATGTAAAAGCAAACAAACGACCTAATGACATGAATCATACGCTGAGTTTATGTCGATTTTTTATGACGTGACCAAAGAAGTAAGCGTTAATACAAAACACTTTTACTGCAGAGGATTAACATTATGTACACAGTGAAGTCAGTGGGAACATTCAGAGCACATGATATGAATCTGTGACTGATCGAAATGTTCATTTATTCCCTCACCACTTTGTGGTCACTGTATTCAGACTAAATAGGGGATATCTCAGCGTTTTTGTACTCAGAATGTAGCACACTTCCTAAATAGTTGCCGTTCAGGTGTTGCATAAATAAACACCAACAAGTTGAGCTGGAAATGAATTTAAATGTGAAGTGATGTACAACATAATTTTGCTGTTTTTAGATGAGAAAATGTAATTAACATCATCTGTCTCCACATCGCTAACATGAGTTCCATTTACACACGTCTTACACTTTCTTTTTTTTTTACGCAAACATGGACTGTAGCTGTAATGGTATCACAACCTTCAATATAAAAGAATTATGACTTAGTCTCACCTGAAAAATGTTTCTGTACAGAACAATTGTTTTTGTAGTCTGTGTGCAAATAACAACAATTGTAACAGTTGAAACCTTGCTTATCCTTGTGATTTAGCCTACAATATTTGTATTTATTCATATTTAGTCATGTTTCTTAAAATTCCTCAGGCCCTGCAGCTTAGACAGAGAAGGAGATGAGACACTTTACATCAGAAATGTCTAGATAATTACAGGCATTTTCTGTGCCTAGAAATTAGATGTGGGGATTAACATTAGCACAACTTCTGTCCACTACTTTTGCTGAACTACATAATGCATTTCTAGGGCACTATACAGTGAACAGAAAATTACAACTAAGATTTTGAACTTCAAAAAAATGGCTGACTTACTAGATCGGACAGTATAAAGTGAACAAGTGGACATTTCGAACACAGCCTGTCTACTTTTCTTTAAAATAGTTTATTTTTGCAAATTTCCTGTAGTAAGACAGTGAAGTAGTCTGTTATGTGGTGCAATAGTGAAGTAGAAAGGCAAATATAGTGGAGTTAATTTGACAATTTGGACATTTTGAAGTGAACAATTAGTATCTTACCTGTTGGGAAAAACAGTGTTTATGTTCAACCGAATTGACGAGTTAATAATAATAATAATAATAATAATAATCAATCCAATTTATACCGCACTTTTCATTAACAAAAATCTCAAAGTGCTACACAGTGCAATTGAAATCAAAGATAAAAACAAGATCATAAAAAAATAAAATCCGAATTTGATCAGATTTTAGAGATTTTAGATTTTTTTAATGGCTAGTCTGAGAGGGGCCAAGACCACAATGGATTGCTGCTGTCTTAAAAGACTTCTTACGGAACTGACCCCTGCACCAGAAGTGCCACAGCTAGCTGCTGCTGCTGCTGCTTTGTACTTGCAAACCACATAATTCTTTGTAAATAATCATGTATGAAGAAATTCACATCAATGTAAAGGTTTTGCATGAACCACTATACAGTTTTTTTTGTTGTTTTTTTAAGCTTGGAGCTGTTTTAAGATGGCAGCAATCTACTGTGGTCTTAGCTGCATTCAGACTAGCCGTTAGCCTGCCAGTACTGCCTTTGCTCAACAAGTTATCTACAACAGGTAAGATATTAAATGTTTAGAAATTTTACAGAGCCACACCTTAAAATGGCCAAACTATCCCTTTGATTAAATAAGATAACATTAGATGTATATATACAGAGGAGACTTTTGGAGGACAATGTGAGCATAATGTTGATGTCTTGGAGTAACTTTTTTAAAAAGTCATAGTGCATCATTGCTCAGTCATTTACTGACAACACTTCATTGTGAGCGTTAGTCTGAAACTTGGGACACATTTAGGCAGATTTTGACAGAAGTTGCTGTCACTCCAAATAACTGATGTCAAAGCAAGGAATTTTGACCTAAAAATTCAGGGAAAAAAAACAACATCAAAGTTTTTACAGTTTTTATAAAGATTCATTCCATCATTTTTTTGTTTGTTTGTTTTTTCAGTGTACTAGTCAGGCTACTAATAGTCCTATATGTGCATTAAACAGAAATCAAAGTCACATCACTGACATAAACTAATGAGTATTCATCTTACAGAAAATATACATAAAAAGTTGAATATGTACATGTTTGCTCAATCTTTCAATCTTTCATCTTGTCCTTGTAGAAGTCGTAATGATCCCACCTCTGTATGTGTTGTATAGTGGATCAGAGAGAGAGATGACAAAAACAGATCAAATACATTTTTTTTTATCGCAGGTTAAACTTGCAGACAATAATTTAAGTACAAAAGGATGTCCATCAGTGCAGCCTGCTAATGAAAGAGAAACTCTCCTGAGTTGTTTTTATCAGAGTCTTTGCATTACCGGAGGCTGGCACCTAAAGATCTCTGACTCCAGTTGAGTCTCAAAGACATTACCCTATTTTTTTTTTATAAAAGCCTTGATGGTTTCAGTAGGTTAATTCAGATTAATGTGCAAGTGGTCCTTTATAAAATAATGTAACTATTTAATGATTTATATCACCTGTAGCTTTTGAAATTAATAAAAGCACCAGTATCTGTTTGACCACTCAGTATTTGTTGCCATCTCATTTAACACTATCCAAGACAGTCTGCTCGTTAGCGTTAGCATTGATTGATAAAATTAGCTCCCCATGCTTGCCTAAATATTGTCACATGTGGCTCAAAGATAAGTAGAAAATAAAAACAAAAACAAAAAGGCAGGACAAAACCTCCACTAAAACAGAAGTCTGAGGCCACATGTCAAATCTCAACCACAAACATATCAGTGGTATCATGATGGCTATGTGATGTTTCTCTAAACAACCTTAATATGTGAAGTCTCAGACATTAAACTAACCTGTGATATAGTGTATGTTTCCGGATGCAGAGCTCCATAAAATACCGAAACTCTCACTTGTATCAACAATAAAAGAAGTGGCATTGGATATTTGACAAGGCTGGATCTCAGTCACTCAGAACTGAGAAGCCCATGAACACATTTGATGGACCAACTCCAGAGTACAAATAAAATCAATGGTAAAGTCAGTAAAATCTTCACTTTTTGAACTCAATATTTGATGGCCCCATGGTTACAATAAAATGCTGATTCAGGTTTAAAACCTTGCGTGTGCATCATGGTGTTTTAATGTCTTGATGCCTTCCGTTGCTCACAGAAGTGGCAGGTTTGTCAGGGTTCATTGATTGCAGGAAGGACACTAGGCTTTGATTCCTGCATTTTCAATTTGTAAAGACAACAGTCCCCCGAGCAGTTTGGTTTTGTTCGAAAGGTGTTTAACAAAACCAAGAAAACTGTGCCGTCTAAAGACCCTTTCCCTCAGAACTCAGACTTGGCACTCAGAGAGCTCTCATGTGTTCCTTTTAGCTCTCCACTGGTGGCTCCAGACAGTCCTGCCTTATTTTTACAAAAGAGTCGCCGCAGTGTGCTCCGAAATTTCTCTGCCCCAAACAGGTAGACCAGAGGGTCCATAGCACCGTTCAGACAGGTGAGGGAGGAGGTGAGGCGATTAGCCATGCTCAGGGATCTACGTGTCTGACAGGATACCTCTGGGTGGTTGTAGCCTAAGATGAAGGTGGCCCTGCTCATGTGATAAGGCAGGAAACAGACCACATAGATGAGCATGACCACGCCGATGGTGCGAAGCGCCCTCAGCTTGAGTGCAGGTTCCAACCTAGAGCCTTGATGCAGGCTGTGGATGATGAGTAGGTAACAGGACAGGGTGGCAAGGAAAGGCGGAGTGAAGGCCACTGCCAGAGAGATCAGTGCTTTGCGTGAGGCCTTTTCTCGGTACAGCTGCAAGCACACTGTTGTGTTGTCCACCTGTGCAGTCTGATGGGTGACGAGCAGTGGCGCCATGGAGACCGTAACCAGGACCCACAAGGAGAAGCTGATGATGTGAGCATAGCGAGCATGGCGAACCTTCATTGACTTCACAGCGTGAACCACAGCCAGGTAGCGGTCTCCCGCCACACAGGCCAGGAAGTACAGGCTGGCATACATGTTGACATAAAACAAAAAGCCCACCACCCTGCAGGGAATCTCGCCCAGTGGCCAGTGGCCTCCAGTGAAGTGGTAGATAGCTCGGAGTGGGAGAATGATAACGTACGATAGATCTGCCACAGCTAAATGAACCAAGAAGACGTTAGCAGGAGAAGAAACCCCACGCTGACGAGAGAAGATCCAGAGAGCCAAACTGTTACCACCCAGCGCCAGAACAAAAACCACCATGTAGTACCATCCAAATAGCTGGTTCTCAAGGGTTGTCTCTACTGCGGCACAGCTCTCTGATGACTGGTTTGACAGCAGGGATGACACTTCTTCTGTTGTAACAGACTCCATTTTGGTGCCTGAGGAGACAGAGAAATTGCAACACATTTCATTTTAAAGCAAGTGTCAACCTTAACTTCACCTTTTGTTCAAAAAAAGTTAAAAAACAAAAACAACTGGACTTCTATTCTGTAGCTGAAGACGTTTCGCTTCTCATCCGAGGAGCTTTCTCAATTCAGAAATAGAGAGTGTGGAGTTGAGCTTTTAAAGCTGAGATGTGATGTAAGCTGGATTGCTTGCA
>NC_051453.1:18992189-19022344 GCF_001649575.2 Kryptolebias marmoratus | reverse complement strand
TCCACACTCTCTATTTCTGAATTGAGAAAGCTCCTCGGATGAGAAGCGAAACGTCTTCAGCTACAGAATAGAAGTCCAGTTGTTTTTGTTTTTTAACTTTTTTTGAATTTACCATGGCCTGGATGACTGAGAATCTACACCAGCATTTCACCTTTTGTTGTTTTTGTAAGACTGTGTAAAGCATGCTTGTTTACAGAACATATAGGAAGTATTACAGGCTTCTGAGTGGTTTGAGTCAAGAACTTTTGATTATAAAAAATAGTTCATTGTTAGTATTCTGAGAGTAAACCACCTCAGTGACAGGAAACTTTACCAGTCCAGACTACTCAAAACACACAAAACAGACACCAGGCAGGGTGAGTTTTTGTTGTTGTGCCAGTTTTACAAGGTAACAATGGATGGCAGTGTCCCTGGTCAGTGTGCCCTCAGAGAACATAATTGCTTCATTCTGACCATTAGACTTCCTCTACAAAGTACAGGAAGTCAGACCAAGTCATTAGCTCTTCTCTCCTTCCTTTGCAACTTAACTGGCTCAGCAGTCTAGCATGCAGCAAATATTTTATCTGGGTTTGTAATAAAAGTTACACATCACTTAGTAATTCTCTGATAATGTGCTGTCTGCAGCTTTGTCATGAAAGTGCAGAAAACTTATACTTTCACACATGAGCCTAAATAAATATATCTTTCTTGTTGGCCTCATCAGATAACAAATAATACACTGTAGCTAATGTTTTTTAGCTTGTCCTAATTCATGTTACCAGGTTTGTTGCCACGCAGTGGTTTGCAAAGTATCTTAAAATATTTCTAACTTTGCGATGTATTGAAAAGGAAAATTAGTGTAAGAATACATTTGACTGTGTAAAGTCAAGAAGTTAGCCTGTTAGCCAACTATTTGTACATCAAACGTCCTAGAACCCAGTATTGTTTATTTTAAATTATTTTACAAAAACTTTGTTAGAGTTAAATTCTACCAAAAATATTGATAAAAAAGGGAAGTAGGATTTGTGAACAAACTGGATGTCTCATAAATTCTATGAGTATACACATGAACACACAATTAGCAATAAAGAAACAAGATGTTGGGCAGATGTTAGCTAAAGGTTTTCTAAAAGCTTTCTCATACGAAGCCCCACAAAAAGCTTAAATGAGCTTTTTATGTAGACATGACAGATGTGCGGCAATTTATTATACAGATAATCAACATAAAAATGATGGCTAAAGAAGCTCCACTTTCTTCTGTTATTCAAAAATGAACCCAGCAATATCTGACTTAAGGGCACTGCTATGTTGCATTTTTGGAGACAGAGTCTGTGTACTCGGGATGTGGAGCTGAAAGCCCCAACAGTTTCTCCGCACAAAATTATAGTGTGTTTTAGGCATTAGATAATGAATTACAATGAAACATATGATAAAAGGTTTTTGATAACTAAGCTGTTGTTTAGCCTATACACCACTTTTTACCATATAGATTTTACTGATAAAATTTATGAAACAGGTTGTTAGACTGATGGCTATTTTTTAAGAAAATATTTTACTAATATGATGATAAATGCACAGTTAGCTGGTATATGTCAGTACCCTGCTTTACAGTAAATATAGCAGTCCAGTCTAAGAGAGCAACCATTGTTAAGTTAATACAGCGTGCTACACTGGTATTTCCAAAGAAAAAAAAAAGCAATACTACCTTCTCCGAAGTGCAGGATCTGATAATTATAACAATTAATAGCAAAACATTAGACTTCTTGGCTTAGTATAGCTTTTCCCTCAAATATTTATAGTCTGATGTCATGCTGGCAGTAACAAGGCTGATGCCATGTAGCACCTTCCAAGATGGCGGCCCAAAGTCTTCCTTTGCTAGCCTAGACTGCGCTGTGGTTAGCTATATCAGTATATTTCTATTTCAGTGATCCAAATAATGAAGTACAGTAAATGTATGAAATTGAACACTTTGCAGACATTACATAATCCATAGTGAAACCAACAAGGAATTAGAAGATTCATAAATGGGCTGATAGCTGATTTGTGGTAAGTGCGGTCATATAAAATACTTTATTAACATCCTTATCAGAAGTTGAGCTGCTGCCACAAAAGCTCAGTGCAGTTTTATTATCTATCTATTATCTATTATTGTTCTCACAGAAACAGCAATACAGTAATATAATAGTTTAGCACATGTTGTACATTTTTAAAACACGATTAAAATTGACCAATTCATCTTCCAACATTCCCTCTTAGATTGAAAAATGTTTCCAGCTATTTGGACACACCTAAAGGACCACACACTCGGTTGTCCAACGCTGGCAAAGTCCAACTATTCACTCCTCTTTTCCTATTTATCGCTTCTCTTTTTCTTTTGTTTTAGCTGGACATCAGTGTGTTTTGAAAAACAAGTTTAAATTAAATCAAGATGAGGTTTATCTTTTTAGCTCTTGCTTTGATATTTGTGGTGGAGCCAACATCAATACTGTAACATGTGTGACTAATAAACCTGCTTTTTCAAAAGTCATTTCTAGAGCTGAGGGGGTGTTTTTTAATACATCATAGATGACTGACCAACCCAGAAAACACAATGAAAAAACACAAAAAATAGGGAGGGTTGCCTTTGTCTGATGGGATTTAATCTCCCCTTTCACCAGTTCGCTTTTTGATCCATTAGGAGTCAGCCAGATGTAACAGTGTGGGTCCTTTCAGCAAGTGATGTGAGACATGCAGCCAAAGGCGATTCTCAGCCTAACTCAGATTCTGAGTCCCCTTAAAGAAAAGAGCTCCAGCTCCAGCAGGAATAACAAACCAGGTGCAGAACAACTGAATGGAAAAGCATCCATAAATACATCTCTTTGAGGGATAAATCTAGAGAGAAACAATCCTGAAATTTGCTTTCATCAGGGTAGTACCCCGGCATCCTGGCACTGGTCCTGAACAAAACTGACAACTGTAATGTCTGCAAAAACCAGAGCAGAATAAATATAAAATCTAGTATTTGATCTTTAAAAACTGATGATAGATGGTTTTAACTTCAAAACCAAAAAGAAAATGAGAGTTTTTATGAAGTTTGAAGAGAGTAAGATGTAAAAAAAATGGTTATACTTGACAAATATTAACTACAACTGGGAACAGTTGTCCTTGAGTAATTCCCTGCCCCCCCTTATAGAACTTCACACTCTTGTACATCCCTGTCTTAAAAACAGAGTTGGTAAAATTAACACAAAAACATGGTAAGATATGAGAAAGAGAAGACTCACCGGAGCTCTGCAGAGGAAAGGTTTGGCTGCTCACAAGCGAAGAGAACAACAATCGGAGCAGGAGCAGGGAGGTGTTTGTGGAGCCAAGTGAAGACAGAGAGTTTATCTGCAACTCTGTAGAAGAACTTGTGCTCTGACATGAAGAATGCTGTCCTATAACCCCTTCTCTCTCCGTCAGCATGTCCCGAGGAATGAGACTGGAGCTCTTTTTGTCCCTCAACAAATTTGATAACAGAAAGGGAGCCCCGATGAGAGCCTTTCATTTGAACCTTGACACCACACTCTTTTTCTCCATCCCCTTCTCCTCTGAGAGCCACTTGTGCACTCCACAATAGCTTGAGTCATAATAAGCGGCGCATTTCAGCGGCGGGGAGAAGAATGGCATGCCTCAGTCTCAATAAGTTGTGGGGCATGACTCCATGGAAACCAGGCTGGTGCTACACCAAGAGCCTTTAACATGAACTCCCACCCCCTCACTGATAGATAGAGGATGAACTGTTGTTTATTGTGAAATTTATGACTAAAGTCCTAGAGATAGTCTGATAAATTCTAAGGAGGGCCCCCTTGTCCTCTATAGGGTGACTAGAAAAAAAAAACAAGCACAAGCAGGGGGGATGCTTGGAGGAAACAGAGGCCCTTGTTGCTCTCTTGCCTCCTGGGGGCATCCTGAATTGGAATGCCCAAAATAATCAGTCACATATCCATTGCACAGATGTGGAGAAAGGAGCCTCTGGCTGAGCGGGATAATATTTCTTTCATATGTGGCCTCCACAGCTGCGCGTCGGAGACATCGACCCTTTTTCTTCTCTGAATTATAGAGATGCAAATGATATACTGCAGACTTGAATGAAGCCACTATCTGCGCAGCACTGTGAAGACGCTTTGACATCGCTACACTGTTAATCTACTGCCAGCTACTAATTGGGTCGCCTCCCCCACCTTTATTTGGCTCGTTTACTGTACTGTCTCATAACCCTGCAGCTAAAACATGCCTTCGATGTGCATGCTTGTGCCCTAAAACTACTTCAGTTTGAAAAAAGTTTCATATCAGTGTATCCAAAGACTAGTTACTATCAGTTTCTCAGTACAGTGACATTTTCAAAGAACTCTTTGGTTATTTGAAAGTTGCATAGTGCCAGCAAAAGCAGTCTGGGGCTCCTCCAGCAGGAATTTGTTTAAAAATGAAAATATTTGTGTAATGCAAATGGGCAGTAATCTCAAAAGTTTAAAAATAGTGTTTGCACAAATTGCTATGAAATTCTGGAGAGTGGTGTTGTTTTAGGACGACAGCAATCCACGCTGGCCTTGGCTGCATTCAGATTAGGTGCTGAGACATCAACGTTAACAGTCAATACATGAACATTCATAAACTTTCCAAAGAACGTACTTCGAAATGGCCAAAATATCTCTTTAATCTGAACAAATTGTCACTCCCAGGTGCTCGGAGGCCCTTGAGAATGCCAGTGTTAATTGCAAAACGTTCATTCAAGGAAGCTAATTAAAGTTTAGCTTGTGTTATTTATTTTTTTATTTTGAATGGTTCATGTAAAAGTTATACTGTTTGTTTGTTTGTTCGTTTTAAAAAGTACCACATCTTTTTAGCAAATAAATCAATTTTGGGGGAAAAAACAGAAACACCCTCATGACAATTAGAACAATTAACATCAATAACAGATTTTTTTGTGTGTGAAAATGATTTATTTGACAAATTTAGTGAAGAGTAAACAAGTCTTAACAGGGAATGCATCACTGAATATCTTCTCACAGGTTTTACTGGATATGTTGTGTACTGATTCTAGCAATTACTTTCTTTGGTGATTTATAAAGACATGCTCCTTAAAGGTACCCTGTGGAGATTTTAAATACCACTCTTAGTATGGGGCAACATTTCAATGAAGGGGCCCCTGGATTTGGGTGTTTACTACCCAAGCATAAAGACATAAAAATCCCTCTGTGCTAAAAGTTTCATACCGTTCCAATTCCAATTACCTGAAGATCCACCGTGTTACAACAACAGCAGTGAAGAAGACAAATGAAGCAAGAATGCATGTTTAAACATCTTCTACAAACTGTTTCCTTTTAAAAATAGGTCAATTTAACCTTTATGACTTTGGTTAAATCTAATAAAGTTGAAGAAGTATTGCCATAACTGTCCACATAAATGAAATTTAAACAGCATGTGAACAAGCAGCATTTCAGGCACACGTGGGGCGCACTGATTAAAACCCTAATAAGTAATCAACACTCATTCAAATGATATAGTAAATACTTTTTTTCCAACTTGATAAAGCTTTTATGCCCAAATGTGACTCTATAGCATTGTTTTAATGGATTCATGAAAATATAAATAAACTCCACTGCCTGCAACCCTTATGTGAGAATGTTTTGTCTGCTGTGCCTCTGAAACCAGCATGGTGTCAATCATCTCTGCTGAAGGATGTTCTGATGCCGGCAAAGAAATCCCTGTGATTAATTCATAAATCAGTGATTATGTTTCTGCGTGTTGGGAAGCTTACACTTGGCTTGTTGTAAACTATCTAATCATTCCCTCAGCTGTCCCTCCTACAGTATAGATTTGTTTGCTTTACTAAACATGTGTCAGCTGGGCTTGAAACCAGCCACCTGTCATGTGTTGAAAAAAGCAGTAGCACAGAACGGATCTAGATCTGGGTTACAGAAAGTTAGGCCTTAAAGAGCAACACTCAGCACAGAGTGAGTCGGCGAAACACACACATGAAAGGGAGAACAGCAAAACAACAGCGGAGACTTGAAACAAGTGTACTCAGATAAGTGAAATTGACCTGACTAGATACTGACAAAACTAATGCTGTATAAAAAATGATTTCAGATAGCTCTTGAGATTTGGTTTCAACCTGCAAACTTATGGATAAAACCCTGCTGAATTTGGGATTTTGGCACACCACAGTTCCACCAGACAAAGTGTTGACTCATCCTGCATGCAAATAAATGTGCTTTACATTTAGTCACTTTGGGGCCGTTTGGATTTTGGACAGAAAGTTAAACAAAAGGCCAAAGATACCAAAAAGTGCTCAAGCGAATGTGTAAAAACAAAAAACAAAACAAAAAACCCCAGCTTTTTCTCACTTTGAATTATTTTTGAACCCTGCATTAAATTAAAAAATGAGAAATTGACAAGTGCTTTTTGTTTTACACGCCACAAACAAAACTGGGTATTCTTTTCAAGACGTACAACATGTCCTGCAGCTTCCAGTGCTGGCTGTGGAGACTTCACATGTTGAAGTGCTGGTTCCTGGTTTGCGCTTTTCTCTCTCTGGAGTACATGTTCACGTAGGAGGTTATTAGATCATCCATCTTGTAGCCCTTAAAGATAAAAGAAAAAAAAAATGAATGAAAATGAAATGGAAAGAACAGATCAAGCTTCTCATCCAGGGACTGGGTCACTGGGCTGCGAGTATTAGTGTTGTAGAAAAATAAGATTCAGGTTCTCTGAGATGGCCTCATTAGGTGTATCAATCAATCAATCAATCAAATTTTATTTGTATAGCACATTTCAGCAGCAAGGCATTTCAAGGTGTAACAGATCTGTCCTGTAGACTGCATATCTGTTCACAGTTCAGTGTTAGGTCATGATAACCTCTAAGTGATATGGCCATCCAGTTATGTTGACATTGGTGGTGTTGTTATGTCTTACTAATAAAACTTTATTTAAACAAGCACTTTCTTCTGCCCAGATCTGTCTCATCCCTGGGATGTTCTGCTAGACATTGGGGTCTGGGTCTTTCTGTCTCCCTTATCTGTTTGCCACAACATTGAAGAACGACATTCATGACTCAGAACGTCTTACGACTTTCTTGGTGGTTTTCGATTTTCTCTCATGGGTTGCAGAAGCAAGCAATCCTGCATAGCGTTTTGAACATGTTCAGAAAATTTGTGACCATTTCTCTGAGAATAGTCACAGAGAAGACTCAAGTGTCTCAAACGCATCAAAGTTTTGTCATGGGTGTCCCCGACCCGTCTCAAGAGCATTAGAGCTGTATTTTGAACCGTTTTGCAAGCTTTTTTTAGAGCTTTTTTCAGATGAATGCTATTGGGATGTCAGCAAATCTTGATCAAGACAGTTACTATTCAGGGAATCTACCTGAAAACTAAACCTTACCAGTGAAGTTTCACACAGGAATTTGCTCCCCTTGACTAAGCTGCCAATAGTCATGTGAAAGTAGGTGCTTCCACTGCACCAGTTAGCCATACGGTTGTACGGGTAATTTTCCAGAACATCCTTATAAAAGAAAAACAAAAGTTAGAGGTGAAAAGTAAAGAGCAAAAAAAAAAATTGAACTACGAATTGGAATTTTTTGTTGTTTTTTCAAACCTTAGTTTTTGGGTGGATGATTGTGAGTCCATTCTTGCTGATGGCTATTCGCACAATATCTGGAAATTTGGGCTCTGATGTTTGCTGAGAAAAAAGTTTGACAGAAACATGTAAAAACCACTCATTCTTTCCACGACTAATAGTTTGTGGTAGTGCAAGTGCATCACAATACAAATATCTGAGAAAGGGCGACAGCATCAGATAAACCAAACGCCCATCTAAACAAAACCTAGATAGCAAGCTAAAGAAGATTTTGCACAGCACCTACCTTCACTTCAAAAAAGGCACAGCCAAACGTCGGCCAGCGGTAAACCGC
Source organism: Kryptolebias marmoratus (assembly GCF_001649575.2). Lineage (NCBI taxonomy): Eukaryota > Metazoa > Chordata > Actinopteri > Cyprinodontiformes > Rivulidae > Kryptolebias > Kryptolebias marmoratus. Next base: position 19,014,435 of record NC_051453.1, on the reverse strand, counting down.
CTTCAGAAAAGCAATTTTTGCTTCATCAACAGTCATCCCACCTTGTTTATTATACATAGCAACAATACCCTGAAAATAAATAAAAAAACACATATATTTATGTCAGGGTAAGATAAAACACCCTTGCTTTTTGAGAAGTCTTTGCCCTGGTTCTAATGAGGTTAATAACTTTCCTTCGACCCTTACAGCCTTCAGGGCATGTTCCCACTGCACTGAGAGAGGGGCATCATGGGAAGAATATAATGCCTATGTTGTTCACATAACATGGACATTTCAAAATATGGGTCTTGGGATATTCCTTGTTTTCTTCATTATTAAAAAAGCCACAAAAAGCAAAAGTCTAATGAAGAGTGTGATACATCTCATTCTTCTATTCCACATGGCCCCACTATGGTCTTTGACTTTACTAAAACACATAAGCTCTAGATTTATCTAAGGATTATGTGCACAAATTAGGATTTTGTGCATCTCGCTAATTCACAAAGGCTTTGCAAAGTGAGATTTGTGCCTAAACTGCACTGGCACAATTAGCCTACATTTAATAAGGTTTTATACCACATTTAGAGGAAAAACAGAGCATATTTAAATTGAACTTTATGTTTTAATCCTTTGTGTTCTTGGCATACATGCTGCTTAGATACAATGTTGTTCAATGACATGTGGTTGCTGTTGTGTAAACAGTATTATATGTGGAGTTGTTAGAGTGCCAACAACATCTACACAGCATGTTTTTATACTGACTGTGTACTGTATCTGGTCACATAATAAGTTCCTATATAAGACCAACATTTTTTACATGTCATTCATTCCACAAACATGGAGTTGAAAGAAGATGGTGGGTGAGAAGACAGTTAGATACTGACAGGAGACTGCTATTCAGCCTTTACCAAAAGCTCATGGAAGACCTGTAAAAAGATGATGCTGGTGAACACCAGAAATACTGTCCAACAATGTAACACATAAGAACAAAACGCCACAGCAATAGAAACAACAAGATAAGGCATGGCTTCATAACATATGTCATGCTTAAATTGTAGCATGCTGTAACCTTCCCGGTTTTCATCCCAATGCATACACAATACGTGTAACAGAAACGCCTCGTGAACATTACATATTTGTGCTATAAGTCACAAGATTTAAGGATTTACAAAACATGCTTCCTTTCTTCATGTCTTGACCCATGGGTAAAGAATTTCACAATACGAAACAGTGTGACAGCATCATTAGCATGTTGGTGTTAGCGCTGTTGTCAAAAAGCTTGTTGGTTACAGCCTCAGTGAGGATTTAAAGATGTCTAAACATTCAGCGTTTTTTGTGTATTTTTATGGGGTTCATTAAAAATAAAACCACCAAGCTACTTAGCTTGTCGGCCCTTGTACCTTCTTCCAGTCGTTTTCAGAGACGGCCTTCATTTGGTCGGCGGGCACGAGCTCCTTCAGCATCTTGGGAATCATGGCAAACTGGTTTTTGTCACTGCCGACCTTCACCCTGAAGAGCAGAGCTGCGATGTTGATCATTTCCTCTTTAGTACAAACGTGATAGCCTCTCAGGTACTTGGGTAACTCCTGGAAGATACAAAGATGTTTGTTATCTGAGGAACTTGAAACTGACTAACAAAGTTGTTGCCTATTAAATAATTTACAGGTTACAATGCATTTATCATTTTTTTTGATTGCCAACTTTTTACATTTGTAACACTGAGACATGACTTTATTTATAGAACAGAACAGAGTAGACTTTTCAAAGCAGGAGATCAAATAAACTGGATGAGGCTGGACATTGTTTGCTGCTTATTCAAATCTACCTGAGGGAAATGAAAGATAAGATCAGCCTCTGTGTTTCTGCCTGGGATTACATTGAACCACAACTTCCTCATGAAGAACACACGGTAGGTTATATTCACTGGTCCACCTGCAGAATACACACACACAGAGAGGTTTTTAGGTAAATATAGACAGCCAATAAATGGGAAGGCCTTCTCACACTCTTTGGAATCGTATAACGAGTTTTTACCTTCTTTAATCCTCTTGGCCTGCTTTGACCAGTCAGTGATCTGCCTCAGACTGTCAAAGAAGTAGTCCGAGTCGTTCAAACTGATAACCTGAAGTTAAATCAATATGGTCAATAAGGTTAAAAAGTGGGATAAAGAAGCCAAGATTCTACAGAAGTTATTATCTTGTTGTTTCAAATGGCTAATGGACCTTGTCCTGTGTTTTGACAAAAATGCTTAAGCCATCTGATGAAGCCAGGTGAAGTTTTCTGGAAATGTTCTGGATGAGATCCTTGATCTTGGTGCTGGTTGCCACCTCAAATATCTAGAAAGGAATGAGAAGAATTTCTGCTTTTACCAGAAGAATCCTAATGAGCCTTTATTCTGTTACTCTGGTTTGATCTGGTTTTCTTTTTCTTTCTCATGAAATTAGACAAAAAATATATGAAAAAAGAAGTCCATGCAGCTACCTCATCAGTGTCATTGGGGAAGTAGATTTTATGAAAGATCTGGGTGCTGTTCTGTTGGATGGCGTCCACCTCCACCGTGTGTGGTGGGAGCTTTCTGACCTTTTTATCCATCCTAGACACAATCAGAAAATGCTAAGTCATACGCTGTTTGTTCCCTTATCACTGAAACCTAGTTGAACTGAAGCTTGTTTTTTTATGTGTATATATTTCTGTAAGTATTTCAAGCCCCCCATTAAGGCCAATTTTCTCTCCGTCCACAATATATTCTACATTTATGGGCAAAATGAGTTTGAGATCTACAAACAGTCCCTGTCTAATCACATGTTCTGAATTATCATAAAAAGGCTTGTTCCTTATTTTCAAAATGTTCAAAACATTTTTCTTTCATCACTGCATTATTCAGGTTTCTGCCTCGTCTTAAGCAGATAATAAAAGGATAAGTTGATCAATTTGAATAGGGGTTTTGTGTAAAAGTTATGAACAACTGATATCTTACCTGTTGAAGATAGCTTTTTGTACAGCTTCAATTGAGAGAAATAGAGTTAAAGTCTGACAGGACTGATGAGCTAAAGGCTAGTCCACATGCAGCTAAGACCAAAGTGGATTGCTGCCATCACAAAACAGCTTAAATCTTCAAAGTTTCACAGCGGTTCTTGCAAATACTGTTTGATAAATCTTCACATTGCTGTTTGAAGTTGGGGGCAGTCCACTTTGGCCGTTAGGCCTATTAGTCCTGTTGGACATAAACTATATTTCTCCAAACAAAGGCTGTTCAAAGAACTATCTACAACAGGAGGGACATTAATTGTTCATAACCTTACACAGAACCCCACTTCAAAATGTCTTAAATATTATTTAAGTAGGTGTAAATTTTTTTTTACGAGAACTTACCTGAATTATTATTTTTACAAAGAGGAGCAATTTGTCCCCATATACAGGTGTTTTATAACAGAAAAACCTCTCTTTAGCTTTTACTTATTTGTGAAAGTCTGTGTCTTACCATCATTATTTCTAAAGACACTGACAGTAAATAAGACGTATTTATAGAAAAGGTCATGCAAATGTTGTGTTCTGTTGGTCATCCTGCTGTGAAAGTGATGCAACACATTTGCATTCACAGATCATCTGTTACTGTTTGTCACTGCAAGCAAATTCTGTGTTACACTGTTCGTCTGTCAAAGAATACAGAATAAGACGCCCTTTATCTCAGTTTAGCTTTCCCTGATAAAACTCAAAATATCACAATTTCCTTTTCTCACCACAGTAGAGTGTTGTACGAAGGTAGCTGCTTGTACACGGTTTGGCCCTGAAAGCTGTCTACACAGACTTGTTTTGTGTTTTGTATCTGACGTGTTCTGTGTGTTGGTCGAACCTCAGAGAGCTCTGCAGCTGCTGCAGACAGTCGGAAGCAAGGGGTTCTCTGCGCCGCGACTCCAGAAACTTCTGCGTGTGCCTCAGAAGGGACTGGCTGGGAGGAAACAGACCGCAGCAGAGCCACAGCAGCTGCCATCCCTGCTCAATGCTGAACCTGCCAAACAGACCAACCATGTTCGAGAGCGTGTCAGGATATTGTTTCGTTTCCCCTCTTGCACCAAAACAGAAAGATTATATCCCAGTTCCACTTCTAGAAAATCTTTACATGGTATTTTCTTTAATGTTCGAAAACAGTTAAAAAAGTATCTGATTGCATGTACACAGATAAATCAGAGCGCCTGATGGAGTAGGTTTAACAAAAAAGGAGAAATACCACACCTACCTGTTGTTATTGCTGGTCATCTGCTTTATGATCTGGCAATAGATCTCATCCCTTAGGGCCTCGTTTTTAGTGGCAGGGCCAAAGATCTGGTCAGTGAGCTCAACAGGACTCTGGATCTGCCTGGTGGGGTAATCTCCCATATACTTTAGGATTGGTGCGCCAAAGTCAAGGAAAAATAACAATAAGCATCCTCAAAGCGAACTTATATGAGGTAGAGTAGGATTTTTATTTGGTCTATTTGATGTGGGGTAAGATTTTCTGTCTGTATTGTCAACACAACCGATATCTTGGAAGAAATACTGAGTCCAAGTGAAACATTTGGTATTGTTTGTCTGGGAAATGCCAACTATTTGCTGATCTATCCATCCATCCATCAATCTATCTTCTGCCGCTTATCCAATACCAGATAACGGGGACAACAGCTTTAACGGAGATCCCCAGAACCTTTTTCCCCTGCTACCTCCTCCAGCTCAGCTGAAGGGACTTCAAGGCTGTGATATATAATCTATATAATATATATAATATATAATCTCTCCAGCAAATCCTGGATCTGCCCTAAAGTCTTCTCTCAGTGGGACATTTCAGGAACACCTTCCTTCAAAGGCATCTAGAAGGCACCCTTTCCAGATGTTCAACTGGGTCCTTTCAATGCAAAGGACCAACAACTTGACCTGAATAGCCAAACTCTTCACCCTATCCCTAAAGGGGGGTCCAACCATTCTGCACACTTGTATTCACAATCTTATATTTTTGGGGGGGTTGTTACTTATAGCTCATGACCACAGATAAGAATTGGAACATAGATCCATTGCTAACCTAAGAGCTTTCCCGTTCTGCTCCGCTCTGTCTCACCAGTTTGGTAAAGCATCAGCATCCCTGCAAACACGGTCCCAGTCTGCCTTTTGAGTGAGACATTGATAAGTGGAATGAAAAAGCTTCTATAGTGACAGTGTCACTCACTCAAGAATGCAAACCCAAAATGCTTGAATTCCTCCACTTGAGGTACTGGCTCATTCTCAACCTGGGGTCGGCATTCCACCTTTTTCCAGCTGAGGATCATGGCCTCAGTCTTGGAGGAGCTGATCTTTATTTTTGCTGTGTCACACTCGGCTGCAAACCGATCCAGTGCCTGCTGGAGGTCCCGGTTGGATGGGGCCAATAGGATTACATCGTCTGCATAAAATACACAATCTAAAATCCCCCAAACCTGAAACTCTCTGACCTTTGGCTGTGACTAGAAATTATGTCCAGAACTTATGAACAGAGCCTGTGACAAAAGGCAACCCTGGTATATTTTGATCATAAAAACTGGGACTGATATTAGTTCAACTACGTATACATACGTTGAGAAACACAGGTTAATATTTCACTCTCTTTGCTGACTGTAGCTATGCCCAACAGGGGGAATTTGGAGAAACTGTGCAGTCGCAAATAAACCGGGTAAGTTTCTGTGGATTATCGTGCAAAAAATCAAGCAGAAAAGAAGATGTAGCTAATGGGAAACAACGTGAGCCAGAGGAACAAGTTACGTGCGTTGGGTATAGTTGTAAGGAGTTCTACATCTGTGTGCTCAGAGTGAAAGCTTTGTTGGAAGCTGCACACTCAAACATGAATGATAAAATCAAGTGAAGAATCTGAATTAAGATGGTATTTGTATGACAGGAAGTATGTAATACTGTGGGACTTTTGTGCTCAATTTTATTAGCAAGTTGGTGCCGTTTAGGTGTCTTAAGACAGCTGAAGTACATAGGCCTGACTGAAGTAATTGTAACGACAAACTAGAACATTTGTGATGCACAAAACTGAAGCAATTTAACGTATTTTAACTTAAAAATGAAATGAGCAATAAATGGTGGTTTAGTTAAGTACATGTTGATGTTGGGAGCTGGTCATAATGCTGTATCCACATATTCACACATAGACTTGTAAATAGTAAAAAGAAAACTAATAAAATGGTACAACAGACTCCCAGAAAAACCCTGAAAGGCACAGTTGTAAACACACAGAATAAATGGCAGGATATCTGTGAAAGCCAGACAGGCCTTGTGGCTGAGCTCTGAGTTGCCCACTAGTTTCTTGAGTAGAGGCTGCCTGATTGGCTCTCTGGAGTGGGCCCACAGCCGCTCAGGGGCCGTATTTCGAGAAATCACCTGACGATTGACATCCTTGGTGGGCTGCCTGTGGGATCAAGGAAACAGAGTCAAGTCAAATGTTTCTATAAACACAGTCAGGTTTAAATGCCAAAGAATAAAAAGCAGTGTTTTGAAGGTGTCCAGTGTGGATGAGGTCCTAATGTGGAAGAGGCAGATTGTCCAGAGTTTTTGGTGCAGCTAATGCAAAAGCCCAATCTCTTCTGTGCTTTAATCTGCTGTTTGGTTCATCCACAAGCATGTGCTAACCTGACCTTAATGAACTTGTTGGAGTCTGAATAGACATGAGAGGTTTTGTAAAGTTCTGGAGATAGATACTGTGGGTCAGGAGGACTGATGAGTGCCCACCAAGACTTTGAGTTGCCAAGACAGTCTAACAAGATGGTGGATACAGCTGCTGACTGGGTGGTAAAACAACAGTAGCAAGACAAAAGGCAACACCGTACCTGAAATACTCCAGAGAGTATTCTTTCAGTGTGACAGGAGCTATTCTCTCCATTGTGCCTTTTTCTTTCTGGTTTGCTTGTATGAAGTTCTTCCTCTGGTTTGGCGACAGGTTGAGAAGGTTCTGAATGAAATAAAACACATTTTAATGCTCAAAACATCTAAGCTACATCAGTTTATCTGAGAAAGCTGTGTGATGGGCATCCGCGTACCATGACCTCGTTGGAGGGTTTGCTGAGCGTTGGCAGGATTAAGATGGCCTCAGTGGAGACGGCTCCTGTTTGTTTGGTGCTGTTGTTTTGGCCCTTTATCCAGCCACGCTGCTGAGAGAACTCGTTGTCTTTGATAAGTATGATGAGCTCTCCTTTCTTGAAGCTCAGGATCGTGGGGTCATCTGAGTTCGGAGAAGGAAACAACTCAGAAATCAGTCAATAAAAAAATCAAGATAAAATAAGTTAGAGAGGAATCAGGGCTCCAACCTTGGCTGCTGACTTCCTTCAGTGCCACAGCGTACTGTGAACGCTCCGTCAGCCCACTGAGGAACATAGTGATCAGCTCTGCCATGTCCTCAGCCGTGGATCCACTCAGGGTGAAGTCTCCTTTTAGTGTCAGCAGACACACAGCCTGGCCAGACGCTTTCACCTCCCTGAAGACCAACAATAATAAGAGCTGTTCAAGTTTCCACATTTTTACAGAAAACTTGACCTGATCTCTGGATCTTTTTCAAAGAGACATAATTCTACCTGACGGTTTTGACTGCAGTCACCTCTGGGAAGGACAATTCCAGCAGCCGCTTCTCTCGCTCATCCAGGAAGGTGATCCCGGTCCAATTTATGGCAACTATAAATTTGTTCTTTTGCAGTGTAGGACCTAGAAACACAAAATGCATTTGACAGTCTATGAAACCCCCTTTCAGTGTTGTAACTTGTAATTAAGGGTGCCAATGAACAAGCATTGAAGCACCCTTACTGTATCAATGATGAGTCACTATTATTTTTTTTATTTTATATGAAATCTACTTCAGCATACTTGCTCTATTTCCATCTTCTTGCGTTACGTTAAGTTTTCAGGTAGCCTTTTGCTATGATTATCTTTTATCTATCCTTTTGTTACTGTTAACTTGTTTACCAGTTGGTCTCCGTTCCTACCCTCCCCCATGGTCATGAACTTTAGGTAGTGACTGAAAGAACAAGATCGCAGACACAGGCGGTCAAAAGGAGTTTTCTCCACAGAGTAGCTGGGCTCTCCCTTAGAGATAGGGTGAGAAGTTTGGTTATCTGGGAGTGATTTGGAGTAGAGCCACTGTTCCTCCACATCTAAAGGAGCCAGTTGAGGTGGTTCAGAGATCTGGTAAGGTTTCCCTAGACACCTTCCAAGGGAGGTGTTCCAGGCCTGTTCAACTGGGAGGAGACCCCGGGGAAGACCCAGGACACGCTGGAGAGACTATTTCTCTCAACTGACGTAGGAATGCCTTGGAGTCCTCCTGGAAGAGCTGGAAGATGGGGCTATGGAGATAAACGTCTGGGATTTCCTGGTCAAGATGCTGCCCCCACAAGCAGACCCAGGAACAAGCAGTGGATAATAGACGGATAGATGCATTTAGCTACTTTTGTCTTTTAGCTAGTATTTTGCCTTTTTGGCTTTTACCTAGTGTTTTGCTTCTTTTAGCTTTAATAACTCAGTTTTAGCTTCTTCAGCAAATATAATTAAAGTCATTCAGAACTCAGGATTCACACTGCATTTTTTTCAGAAAATTCAATTTCTTTAGTTTTCTCTTTTGTTATTGCATTATTTTTCCTCAAGTTATTTTTTTATCGTTTCTGTTTAAAAATAATGACACCAGCACCATTGTTTGAGCTATAAGGTAAGGTTTTCCTACCTGACAGTTTGGTGACTTCAAAGAACCTAGAGAAGAAGATGGGCCACTTCTCTCTTGCGTAGTCGACTATCTCTGCCTTCACTGAGTCAGTTTTTTGTTTTGAACTCAGGAACGAACCCTTGAGTGGTTTACAAGACATACAAATATGGTACATTTAATCTACTTGAAGCTATGTTAGAGCTTTTTTTTTACACATTTATCACAGATAAAGGCTATGACTGACCTGAGCATGAGCTGTGCTGACCATCTGAACCAGTTTGGCTTCTGATTTGGCCTCCAGCAGAGAGCTGGTGATGCAGTCCTGCACAGCCTGCTTCACGTTTTCTGGCCGGCTGTCTGAGCCATGCTGGATGTACAGATGTTTCGCAGCGAGCTCAATTATATCATCCTCCTGTGTAAACAAATCATTAGAAGAAAAGTGGTCAGTTCTGAGTCTGGGATTTGGTAGAAAACTTGTTTGTGATAAAAGTGGGCCCACCTTTTCAGTCTGGTACTCTCCATACTTCAGACAATGCATGACCTGTTTGTAGATTAGGTCCGTGCTGACCTTGTCCTCTTTGCAGTCATGCCACGGGGTGAACACCTCCTTGCGGAAGAGGAGACGCCATGGGGCGTGCTGCTCCTGGCCCCCCTTCCTCTTCACCTCCTGCTCACACTGGGAGATGGCATCCATGACATGCTCCCGGCCGTTGCCCAGAGCCCACACCTTCAGCACAAATAAACAGCAAATCTTTTAGAAAAATGAATGTCATTTTCCCAATTCAGTAGGGAAACAGATGTATATGTTTTCCAAATACTTAAAAAGAAAATCTGTGGAGATCAGAAGGATATATTCATAGCTGTCCCCACCTTTTCAAACATGGCGACATAGAGAGAAAAGCCAAAAACGTCTGTGAGTTTGATTTTGTTGGAGACGAGTTGGCAGACTTCTTTGGACGTGGAAGCTGAGTCAACAGGAAGGTTGATGGAGCGACCGTCCATCAGCGCCACTGTTACTATCATAGGCTTCTTTGTCTTTGTTGCCTGTCACAACACAAAGAAATGACTAATGAAAAACAAACATACTGGTATTTAAGTTGTTAAAAGTACTTACACATAAACCATAGCACTTTCTCCTCCTGAAATGTACACAGTTTATGTTCAACTTATCCAGATTCTGAGATATATGTCTTTGAAACTCCAACTTTGGCCGAAATAATAATAATAGAGTCAAAGAAATTTTGTTTTTGTGTCAAAGTATTCACTGCATTTTGACTGCAGTACTACTTTATTCATGTTGTGATCTGGACTTTGACTGGGTCACTACATCAGCTTTAATTATTTTTTGGTTCCTTTTCAGCTGTTCTGCTGCAGATTTACTGCTGTGTTTGGGATTCCTGTTTCATGACCCAGTTTGGTCCAAGTTTCAGCTGCCGGACAGACGGCCTCACGTTTGAGTCTAGAATAATAAACAGAGAAGTTCATGATCATTTTAGAAACTGCAAAGTGCCCAGGTCCTGTGACTGAAAAACAAACCCAGATCATCAGCCCTCCACCACCGTGCTAACAGTTTGTATGATATAACACAATTGTTTTATGCTAAATGCCATGTTGTGCTTTTTGAGTAAACATCGCCACTTGATCTTGTCTAAAGAACATTGTTTAAAAACTTTTTATTTGTTTAGTTACAAGCAAAACCAAATGTAACTGAGGATAGGATTTACAGTATGCTTGAATATGAATATGACTCAGCTATTACCACTCTAAGTTTTAGCTGAATATCTATGACTGAGTTAATAATTTTTGTGTTGGCTTCTAAAGGATTAGTTGTGGTGGTCATCTTGAGTTTGGGTGACCCTAAAAGTTATAGAGGCATATTCAATGATTACTTCCTGAAAGTTTCCCCCTTTCACCTTCGGCTGAGGATAATAAAAGAAAATCTAAAACATGTTTACTTTGTCATTACATGTTGCTGAGTGCAATCAGATAAACGCTGAATCCACAGCAGAGTATTTGAAAACATTTTCAGTACCTGCAGCTCCAGCCAGGCCGGAGGCTCTCCTCTCACTCCGTTCGTTAAGGTGCGCCGCAGCCTCTCGGTACAGTAGGACGGGAAGCCCCCGGGAGCGAAACGAATGAAGCTCTGGAGGTACTGCAAATACAACAAAACATGTAGAAAACATTAAAGCATGCAGACGTCCTGCTTGTTTGTGGAAAACATTATAATCACAATCACTACTAATCATTATTCATTGTGTCTGGAAACATTGCAATTGTTTGCACTTAAAGAGAGTGAATTGCCTTGAATCTGAACTTTTCTTTTTAACTTCCTATTGAACTTTCACCCAAAACAACAGACAAAGTATTTACTTTAATGTAGGCCACTGTTTGACATAATACACATATAGTGCAGTTCCATTACATTGTAGGTCTCTGTGAAATCTGTTTTTACTCCAAATTTATTTTTTATTTTTCTGAATTTCATGATTTGTAATGTAACCCTTTTTTACCTAAAAATGTCTTATCATATGATTGATAAAATTTCAGTAATTAAATTGGAAAATATAAAAAAAAAATTGTGAATATTGATAAATTTCAGCGACTTCACTTAAAATCCCCTCTAGATTTTATAATTATTACAGTAAATATAGTGTAAAATATACTGTATTCTTACTCTTTCTGATTTGACTCTCTGACAATGAAGATGATGATGATGATGCTCTACTCTAGCTATTGTTTTGTTGACAGCAATTTTTTTTTCAGCTGCAGCTTCCAGCTGCTTCAACAGAGTTAATAGACTTTGACTGAGATATAATTCTATTTTGGAAACATTTCACCTAAACAGCTGTAGTTTTATTTATTTTTTCACAGCAGATTATCTGATTCCACAGCTCTCTTTATACTGTTTTATTTGACTGTTCGAGTTGTCACATTTTCCTTGTGTGATGTCAGTCATTTATGTACCAACAAAACTTATGGAACAGTTCTTCCAAATCATATGCATTGTTTAGGCATTGATTTCTTTGTATTACATTTTGTTCATAGTGTTAAATGTCATAATTTATTATTGTATTCATTGATAATTTAGTATTGCTCTCTGTCTGGAGCTCTCTCCACTACTTGGAGCCGAGGCTGCAGCTCTTTGAGGATGCAAGACAAGGAAAGAGCATGGTTCTAAAGCAAACTATAGCAATATATTTATAATAATAATCATTTTTTGTCGATTATCCTGTTTTTTGTAATTGTGTGGAACAAAAATCAAAACTACAGATTTAATTCACAGCCCTAGTGTGAGTCAGTGGAATGGTTTTACTTACTCTAATAAAGCGCTCACTTGGAGGAAACACACCCAAGCAGAGGGACAGCAGGATCCAGCCACGGAAGTAGCTGTTCCGGTTGTTGTTCTCCTGAAGCTGCTTGCAGATTTGACAGTAAATCTCATCCCTGTGCAGATAATACTTCATTAGTTCTGGATCAAAAACAGAAACTAGCTGTAAGATGTCCAAGAATAAATGAGTTAAAACCTGAGGTCAGGTCTGAGGATGGCATATGTCACTATGGTGTGGACTTTTTCAAGAGATGACAGGGGCCTGTCCAGAGTTGGTGCCTCTCCAATCATAGCATCACTCTCCTCATTCACCGTCTGCAGGGTAGGGGTCTTTGGCACCTCGGTTAGATCATCTGACTGCAGAAACAAACATTAAATGCCCATCAGTGAGTTGAAGACAACCTTCAATGGACACATTCCTCAGACATCCATCTCACCTCCTCCATGATGATGGAGGGCTTCCTGAAGCTGGAAGCAGATTTATTGCTTTCATTTTCTCTAACAATGGGGGCTTTTTTGTTCCTGGACAGTAGGTCAGTAAACGTGGAGCCTTTTCTTGCTCGAGCGTTAGCTTCTGGAACAGTGTACACCTTCGGGTTTTGAGCCACTTCACTGGGAACTGCAGATGCCTTCCTGTTTTTTGACAGAAGGTCTGTGAAAATGGAGCCCTTTCTCTTTTGTGCCAGGTCTTCTGGTGCTGCAGAAGGCTTTCTCTCTTTGTTACTCCTCAACACCCTCTGAAACAAAATTTTAAGAGGACTTATTGCAAATCTAAAAAAAAGGGGAATAGCTTCAAATGTTTCATCTTCCTGTGAGGATGTGTACCTGATCTAGGCCCACCATGTGGCTCAGACGTCTGTCCTCTCTGGATATTACCTCCTGCGGCATAAATCGCTCCTGTTTTGGAGTTCCCTGAACTTTGGCTTGTATCTTTGGCTCAGGGAGGTCTCCCATGAATCGCAGAATGATCCACCACACGGTCAGTGAAGCCTGAGGAAAATATGACAAACGTCACAGCCATTTCATGAAACAACCGGAAGGGAAACCAGGTCAAATTAAAGGCCTAGCATGCCTTGAAGAATGCATATCACCTGACACCTTTAATTCAATATTATGAGATTCATCATAATCTGTATTAGTGTTCAAAGTCTGTGTTTTTAACTACCCTCAGCTACTATCTCATTAAACTTTAGCTCAATATTTGTTAGAGCCATTTCTGTGTTGGCTAAGTTCATTTAGCTGTGGCAGCCATCTTGAATGTGGTTGACTTCAAAAGGTAATCCTTTGTAGATGTGCACTCAGTTATTAGTTTTTAAGAATTTTGTTAAAATCCATCCACTGGTTCATGAAATATATTCTAACAGTACACACAAACAAAGATTATTTAGCCTTTGGTGGCAGGTGATAAATATTAAAGCTGTCTAAGAGAAGCACCAGAGTGTCTCCTTCATCCTCGTGGAAGAGCAGGGGCTGCCGAAGCCTCTGTCGAATGTGGGTGTCGGAGGCTGCACCCTGGAAGTACATTGAGGCGAATTTGGAGAAAGAGTACTCATCCAGGTCATCAAAATCGTCTTTGGGAGGTTCCACCATGGGGATTTCATCGATGTCTATCTCCTCAATAACAGTCCTTTTCCTTTCGATGTTCTGTAAACACATACAGATTATTACAGCCAAACTAACTGTTATCTGATAAGTGTACAACACAAGAGAAATGGTTAGTTCCCAAACCTCAAAGCCCACAGGGGCCTGGCCCTCCTGCCCTCCAACAATACTGGGCAAGAAGCCGAAGATGTTGTCCACCAACTCCTGGTCTGTGATGTTCTCAGTCTGAGCTTTGGCCTTCATCTCTCTCTTCTGCCTCAACACCTCCTCCAGGTGTTTTTGTTTTGCCAAAATGGCTTGCTGTTCCTCTGCTCTCTCTTTAGCAGAAAGGTACATCTGAAAGAACAAAATTAAAGGGATCAGTGAAAAAAACAACAACTTTTTAACAGAAGTCCGCTTACCACTGATATTTAAAAATGACCGTGGGTGGTACATAAATACTTTTGACAAATGAATGGAAGTTATTGTTTAGGTGGCATGGTGGTAAGCAGGTGAGCTACTAAAGGGTTAGTCTGGTTTGAAGTGATGTTCCGTCAAAAAGTTATCAATAGTTCAGCTGTGACATCAGTCAGATAGATCACAAAGTATGGAGAAACAAGCAAAAGTCTTCATCATGGCTAAGCTAATAGACAGCCAGACAAAAGTAAGTTTTATCATTTTTTTAGGCTTATAAAACAATTGTTTCTCACAGATAACATACTGGTGTGCAAAAACACATCCCTGTGTAATATTAAACCGCTACACTTTTACGTGATATCGCTTGTTCAGATGTCGCTGTTTTCTCCCCCGAACAGCATCTGTATGACGACACAAATCTATGTGTGCTGAAAATAGACAGACTGTGTAGTTACATGGATGTTGTATCACTAGTTTTAGATGCAGTTTTTGCAGACCGGTGAAACTCTGCCAATACTTCTGAGAGATTCAGCCTCTCTAAAATGTATTTTTACTGACATGCTGCCAATTAACCCAGTTAGTTGAAAATGATCCTGTTGATGTTGAACTAATTGAAAATTGCCTTATTTTTTCCCTCTAAAATGTACATTTCTTAGTTTCAACATTTGATATGTTTACTATGTTACACTGTGAATAAAAAAAATGGATTTATAAGCTTTGCAAACTAATACATTCTCTTTTTTTTTTTATTACACCTCACAGAACGCCCCAACTTTTTTTAGAATTGGGGTTATACATGAGCTAAAAGTGTAGAATAAATGATCGACAGAAACAAACAGCAGATCAGTTACAAAAAAAAAACAAAAACAAAAGATGTTTGGAAACTTGTGGCACAAGATGGATTGTTTGAGCTGAACTTACATCCCTTCTCATCTTTTGGACAGCTTTTTTGGCCAGCAGGCCCCGGGTGTGTGCCTGCAGCAGGATCACTGCCTTTCTCTTGCGTTTCCATTCCTTCCTGGCCATGTAACCCCTGATGTGGGTCTGCAGCACAAGAGCAGCCTCCCGCCTCTTCCTGTACTGAAAGTGGAGCTGGCGAGAGCGAACGTGTGCCTGCAGTCTCGCAAAGCCCAGTTGCACCTAAAATTAGAGCATCACTAAAGATTTAATGCGAGCCAGGCCTCCCAGGTTAAAGGAGGTAAAGGCAGATATTTAGAAAAGTCACTCACCGTTTTGTAAAGCTTCCTGCCTTTATGTCCTCTCCAGTGTTTCTGAATGACAAGTGCAGCAGCCTTTTTCTTCAAGAATTCTCTCCTTTCGAGGGTGCAAAGCAAATAGGCGTGAAGCAACAACTTGCATGAAAATGAACTGTTTTGCAACGTTTTGTTTCATACCTGTATTTGTAGCCCCTCAGGACCTTCTGGATCAAAAGAGCTTTTACATTTAGCTCTTTCATTCTCTCTAGTTCCAGCTTAGTGTCATGGATGTCCTGAAAGAAAACAGCACCAGTTGCCATAAAATAAAATAAAATAAAATAAAATAAAATAAAATAAAATAAAATAAAATAAAATAAAATAAAATAAAATAAAATAAAATAAAATAAAATGAAACTAAGCATTCAGATATCATACATCATACATATCTATACATAGTAAAAATTATCTTGTCTTTAGCAAAAAGTTGGAAATTTTCAAAAACACAAAAGATTTCATCATGTCATTAATTTATAAACAAAAATGAAGCCAACATAAAAAACGCTGTGTGTGGAAAAACTAAGACCACCCTTTCTGCTTCTTTAGGATCTAAGAGATTCAGTATCAGCCAGGAGCTGCTGTTCAAATGTATTGACTGATCATCTTCAGTGTGATCACCTTTATTAATGCAGGAGTTTTCTCAGTTTGCTGCTCTGGAGCACACAGGTGTGTGTTAACACAATGTCAAGGTAGAAAAACATTAGCAATGATTTTAGAGACATAACTGTTGCTGCCAGCAATCTGGCAAGGGTAAAGGTCATTTCCAAACTATTTTGAATCCATCATTTTACAGAGAAAAAAACTATTTAGAAGGAGAGAACATTTAAGACAGCTGCTAATCTTCCCAGAAGTGGATGTCCCAGTAAACTCACCCCAAGGTCAGACCGTGCAATGCTCAGAGAACTGACAAGAGATCCCAGGGCTTTGTCTCAATATCTACATGCCTTAGTAAGCAATAGGTAATGGGTAAATGGGTAAAATTCATGACAGCAGCAAATCTACAACAGAATCACTGATAAAGAAAAGAATAAAGGTCCTGCAGTGGTCCAGTCAAAGTCCAGCTCTCAACCCGACTCAAATGCTGGAACTTTAATAGAGCTGAGCAGAAACCAATGTCTGCAAACCTCAATGAACCGAAGCAACGATGTACAGAAGAGTGGGCCAAAATTCTTCCACAGCCATGTACGAGACCGATAAAATCCAACAGAGAACCACTATTGAGAGTTAGTGCTGATAAGCTTGCGTGGACTTAGTTTTTTTACACACAGCTTTTCTATTTTGGCTGTTTTTGTTTAATAAATAATGACGTGGTGAAATCTATTGTGTGTGAGGTTAGAGTTAGAAAATAACTGGCACCGGATACAGATCAGATCATTTTAATATGTCCTGATACATAAAACCCTAAAACTGAAAGAGGGTGGACTTTCTTCTTCACATGACTGAAGGACATTACAATTCCAAACCTCATAACCACATAATATCTGTGTCACATCATGCAGAGTGTGACCCCACATATCTCTGACTTTAGCAGAGTATAATTGCAAATGTGAGGCAGCACCTTGAGGAATATCTTTGTCTTGCCGGTCTTCCAGTCGCCTTTTTTCGACAGCACTCTTTCACAGATGCTCTCACAGCATCTTTCTTTGCTCTCCTGTTGCAACACAAACATCATCCATGCAAGGTGAGAGAAGTTGAGAAAAGTTTAAGGAAATAACAACTTTATCATGCCCAACTCACAGTTTTGATATCACAGACGGAAGTCTTCAGGAGGACACGGTAGCGGTCCAGAAACTCGCTGAAGGTGTAGCGTACGGGGTACCCAGCTTTCCGGATCTTGATGGTCTCCATCATACCAGAGTAACGGAGCTGACGCATGCACAGCTCTCTGTCGAACAGCTGACACAGAGACAGGGACAATTTGAGTGTTGGCGCAGAGGTGCTTTTGCTCTGGTTGAGTGGAAGGAGGGTGTCTGTCCTCACCATGGGCTTCTTGAAATCATTCGGTTTGATGCAGCGGATGAAATAAGGCTGACACGCTGTCAGCGTCTTCATCAGAGAATCCAGAGATTGACGGAACTGACCGGTCAGAGTGGGGACCCGCTTCTTCCCATCGGGCCCTTGCTGTCAGACCAAAACAAAGATCACATATGTAATTTGGTTTACCTCAAGATTATAGCTGAGTCTTTAGGACATTTGAGGCCAAATTTACCCGAACAGTGTTCTTGGCCGTGTTGATGACCATCTTAGGGTTGACGCTCTTGATCACGTTGGAACAGAGGGCTAGATCATTTTGAAATGTCTGCTTGAGGAGTTTGTTGGTGGAGGTCTCCACCAGCTGAATCAGGTCGGGGCTGAGTGTGTCACGGTTTTTCTCAAGGAAACCTAAAATGTTCCAGAAATAGTTAGAACACAGCGGACACTTTACAAAAGAGGGGTTTGTTGGATTGAATTTTTTTTTTTTAAAAAGCACCTTTTGAATCATAATAGACAACTCCAGCAAAATGATGGATTCCAAAACATGTATCATGGTTATTTTTGGGGGGAATGTAGATGTCTCCTTTCATGTGAACCTGATTCATCTTTTGGAGCATGGTGGTGTCTGTGCCCTGAATATGAGTCAAAGTACACAAGTCAAGCCTGCTGTACTTAGCTGCATTTAAAAAAAAAAAGTGAATAGAGACCTTGGGGAAGCTGCTCTCCTCATCAATAAGTGCCAACATGTTCAGAGGTTTGTTCGCCAAAACATCCAGGGTGCGCTGGTTGTCTTTGTAGTCGATGTGCTTCCAAACAATGTTCTCACGGGTGTACTCCTCCTGCTCGAGCTTGAACACATGTTTGACGAAGAACTGCTGCAGCTGCTCGTTAGCAAAGTTAATGCACAGCTGCTCAAAGCTGTGGGAGCAAACAACAGACAAACAGATTTTAGTCCAAAAGAACAGCAGCAAGAAAGCTCCAAATTCACAAGAGCTGTCCCAGACAGTGACCTGTTTTGTTTGAAGTTTTCAAAGCCAAAGATGTCCAGGAGGCCTATCGACTGTCGGCCCTCGTTCTCTTCCTCAGGTGGCTTGTAAATGGCCGTGTTGATTTTGTCCACCACCCAGATGAAAAGTCTTCCATATATAGCCTGGAAAGACATTTGATGCACAGAATAGTCATGCCAGTCTCCTTTCCAAAGCATATTTCTGCAAACATATCTTAGAAACAACTTGTGCAGGTTTGATGTTTGCGTGCTAAACTAAACAGATGCTATCATAGACTAACACCAAAGAAAGTATTTTTACAGCTTTGAGTCTGTTTATCTGCAAAGACATTCTGCTACAACTACACTAAAGCATGGGACAACACAGGAGATCCGGCTCTTCAGATGAAGATGAAGTGCTCCGCTTACACCTCAGGAATAAAGGACGCTCTTGAGAGCAGTAATGTTCATATTTTGGACAAAGAAGAATAACTTATTTCACCTTGACAAAGGCGTCCCTGCCATCCAGAGCTTGAGAAGGATTCAGAAGTTTGTTCACACTGTCTCTAGCAGTCGTGACAGAACGCTGAGTTAGACTTTTCTCCAGCGCTTTAGGGTCCACCTGAGATTTAATTTTGAAAAATGGAAAAAAAAAGCCATCAGAAAAAGGTCTGAGTTTACTATTTGTATTAGGAAAAAAAGAAAAAACTACTCCTGCCTCTAACAGCTGGCTGGCCATGTTAAAATGAGGCGACTTGAGGATGTCACAGCTTTCCAGGTTGTTTACTATGGTGCCTGAAATAATGCAGAAAATCAGTTCTTTTCAGTTTTTCTGTCACTGGCTGAAAAACTGCAACTATCTGTGGCATTTAAGAAAATGTATTCTTACTTTCAAAGCCCACATTGCCCAGGTGGAGGATGGCAGCGAGCAGTTTCGAGATTTCCCAGGAGTCCGACTCCGTGAATGTGAGGATCTTCAGAGATGATCGGAAGTGAGCGTACTCCATCACATCATCACGTCCTTCACAGCTGGTGCAGTTACCCTGTTTAAATATGAACCTCATTCTTTTATCTGTGATACACACTCCATATATTTGTGGCTTAAACAACAATAACGATAGATCACAGCACCATGGTCAGGTATTTGTACTCTGCGGCTGTCCCAAGGGAAAGAATCTTCTTCTGCTCTGCTGACATGCCCATCAGCATGTAGTAAAAGATGTGGTAGTTTCTCTCCTGAGGTGCCTATTTATTCAAACGAATATTTTTTACTACAAGCAAACTCGACTTGTATCTCATTACAGTAACTGGAAAAAGCAAGCTGATTAATTTCCTCACCTGACGACAAACTCTGGACTTCTCCAGCAAGTACTGCTCCACCCGGGCCCCTTCGATGGCTCCTCCTTTGGTGAAGTTGATGTCAATGTACTTTCCAAATCGACTGGAGTTGTCATTGCGGATGGTTTTCGCATTACCAAAGGCTGAGGGGAAACATTGTGTTAGCGGATATTGGCAAGTCTGTAGTGAGAGTAGAGCGCAGGTGGAAGAGAGTCTGTAGAGGTGGAGGTATGCTCTGCAGAGAGGAGGATATGAGGCAGGCCACAGAAACGCTTCATGGTTGCAGAGGATTGGTGTGACAGAGAAGAGAAAAAAATCAAGAAGCAGAAAAATGAGAACTGAGCTGATTCAGAAACAAGAACCGGGAAAATGAGATGTGATCTGATTAAGAAGCTTTTGTATGGCTGGTTGACTCCGACCTTCCAGGATGGGGTTAGCTTCCAGAATTTGCTGCTCAATCCAGGAGTGCTGGCCGCTCAGTGCAGCCAAGTACTGCAGCATCAGCTTGGTGCTCTCAGTTTTCCCTGCTCCTGACTCGCCACTGGTGGAGAAAAACAAGTGTGAACAGCTGTCAGTGTATTCATGAATCAGCTTTGTTGAGAGTTTTGACAGATTTTTTTTCATTTTTCATTTAAAAACCTCCTCCTTATGATTCACTTCAGCTTTGAACATCCGTTTTCAGCCAGTCAATCTATATATATATAACATACATACACCCTGGTTTCAGTTCTTCTTTGCCTGTTCTGGATTCTCAGGTCATTCTGCTTTGCATTTCTACCACTAAGTGTTTCAGTATTGAGCTTGAGCTTTTCTTTCCAAAGAATCTAAGTTTAATCAACAATCAGATTTTGGATTAAGTCAAAATAAAAGCGATTGAAAAGAGATTCTGGTTATTCCACCTGATGACACAGCACTGGCTCTTTCTGTTGCGCCGCATGTTGAAAAAGCAGGTGTCCGAGATGGCAAAGACGTGCGGCGGCAGTTCGCCCAGCCGGCGATCTGTGTACATGTGCACATGCTCAGTGGTGTAGATGGGCAGCAGCTGGTAGGGGTTCACTGCCACCAGAATGGAGCCTGTGTACGTCTACAAACAGAGAGAGATGGTCGCTGTCAAACAGAAGCACATTTGATGAACATGTTTGTGAGAACACGAGCATAAACAAGTGATTATGGTGCAAGCAAAGGAATAGGGCAAAAGGCCCCTTTCAGTCGCAACAACAGTCCTTAAAGGGATAGTTCAGACATTTTGAAATGGGATTCTGTAAAAAGGTTATAAGCAATTAATATCTAACCTGCTGCTGATAGCTCTTTAACCAACCTCAGTTTGGAGAAATAGAGTTTGTGTCTGACACGACTGAGAAGCCAGTGGTTAATGTGACCAAGACCAAAGTGGATTGCTGGATCTTAAAACAGCTCCAATTTCAAAACTTTCCTTTGGATTCATGTAAATAAAATGTCACTGACCTTTCGCACCTAAGTCAATTTTACATGTCTTGTTTTTTTATTTTACATGGAGTTCTGTGAATATCTGATCGTACAAGTGTTTGCATGAATTGCTCTGTATTTTTGGTGGTTGGAAATATTTAAGGACAGCAACATTCCACTTTGGTTTTTAGCTGCATTAAGACTAGCCGTTAGCTCATCAGTTCAGTGAGAACTGAACTTTCTTCTCTAAACAGAAGTGGTTCAAAGAGGCATCTACAACAGGGAAAAGATTAATTGTTCATAACATTTACACAGAACCCTGTCACAAATTGCCCAAAATATTTCTTAAAACCCCAATATTTCACAGATTCCAGTTCCTTTGGAAATCAATTGTGACGGTGATTCTGTAATTTAAACTTGCAGTTGTTAGGAATATCTGCCTTCATTATTATTTTGTTGTTGTTGTTCATTTAGCAGTTTCCAAAATATTTTTTTTTTAAAAACTGGTACAAAAAGACACAATAGTGACAGTTTTTACATATTTTTTACAGAGAATTTTTTTTCTTTTTCTAAAAGCAAAACTAAATACTTGTTGTAAGTGCATGGGCTTTCTCTGGAGTAGCCAGAGAAAGCCCAAAAACATGGACATTAGGTTGACTGGTGACTCTAAATTGTTCTTAGGTGTGAGAATGAGGATGGAAGTTTGTCTGTCATGGTTGTTTTCTTTGACGGACTGGCAACCTGGCCAGGATAAATCCCACCTTTTGCTCTATTAAACTAGAGCTAAGCACCAGCTTCCTTTGACTCTAAACAGGAACAAGCAGGTATAGAAAAAAAAGGATGGATGGAATCCAAAGGCAACATGTAAAGCGAGAATAGGACGGTGCCCAGAATGGACCCTTGAGGAACTCCACGTGTACTGTAAGTGGTGACGAGTTTGCTAAATGTTATCTTATCCAGACAAGAACCACTGGAAATTTTATATTGTATAATATTACTAATTAGTTACTCTATAGTAGTGGTTTGTTTTACCTGGTGTTTGTTTTTTTCATGACAATGAAATGAAAATCTTTCATAAGAATAAAACTACCAAAAATAAACAAAAAAAACGATATTCATCTGAAATTAATTGGTTCACAAATCATTGTTTTTTGTGTTCTTTTACATTTAACACAACACTGTATCTACAGGTGCTGGTCATAAAATTAGAATATCATGAAAAAGTAGATTGATTTCAGTAATTCCATTTAAAAAGTGAAACTTGTATATTATATTCA
>NC_051453.1:18966949-18990855 GCF_001649575.2 Kryptolebias marmoratus | reverse complement strand
TAATCATCAAAATTAAACGAAATAAACATTTGAAATATATGAGTTTGTATGTAATGTATGAATATAATATACAAGTTTCACTTTTTAAATGGAATTACTGAAATCAATCTACTTTTTCATGATATTCTAATTTTATGACCAGCACCTGTAAATATAACAAAATGTCCTTGATTCTTAACTGGGCCCACTCTGCTGAGCTTTGATGCGGCGAAGCAGGAAACACTGGAGCGTTATCTTACAGCAGAGGCTCATTCGTCTCTATGGAGACAAACAGCTTTGTGATAAACCGAGGGACAAAGTCTACAAGTCAGAGCTGCCGGTGGCGAATGATCGCGCTGACGTTTAAGCTTTTTCCACTGCAGGTTATGGACGTCATAAAACTGGGCGGCTGTGCAGTGACTCAGTGGGAGAGAAACTTACATAGATGATGCCCTCTTTGTGGCGCACCATCAGGTTCCTGAGCAGCCCGGCCTCGTTCAGGTCACCGAGCATGATCATGTCATCCACGCCTTTCACGGAGGTGGGGTGCATGGGCCGGACACTGCCCTCCAACTTCTTGTTGATCTTGTGCTCCTGTTTGTTGCAAAGCAGCCATTATACAAATGAGTCCAACTGAAATAATATGGTTATGACTGAACTTACTGAAGGTGTCGTACCTTTCCTTCATCGTCGATCAGCTGAAGCTGCCCAGTGTCAGTAACCTTAACTTCTGCGCCAATCGGCACCCCACCACCAGAATCCACCCACACAAAATCCCCCTATTTAGAAAAACAACAAGCTCTTATGAAATCTTAATCAGCATTATAACTTTTAGCATTACGTTTATGAATTAATCAGATAAGCCACTCTTACCTTACTCAAATGCAGCATGGCGGAAATGTAAAAAAGATCTGAAAAAGAAATAATTTGAACAAAGAATTTTACCTTCGATTCAGATGATGAACTAAACATGAAACCACTTCTGTTCACCTCAACAGGGTTTCGTAACAATAAAAAGATAAAGTACTGTGGAAACGTAAAAGAAACACTTAAAACAATCTATTCAGACAATGTGCTACGTGTTAGTCACATAAACATCACTTTTCATTTTGGCAGCATTCATTCATTATTTAACTTGACTTCCACTCTTAAAACTCCTGCATTATTACAGTAACGGTCAATGTGATAAACCACTAAAAGGAATATCACATTCTGGGGATGTTTTTTTAAGAATAATCACAAACTTGTTCAGTTCTGTGTCATGTCGGCTCTTACCTGAGAACAGGTGTTTCTCTGGTTGAAGCCCCTGCAGCTGCTGAGGAGCTTTTCCTTGAATGACTACGAAGCAGGAAGCTTTCCCAGCATCGTCTCACTTTATTGCTCTTTGACTTTGCTCCTACAAAGGCAGAGCCACCCACTGTCACTGACAGCTAGACTCATTTCAGCTGTTTTCAAACACACTTAACAGCCGTAAAGCTCCACTTTACACAATGAGACGATAAAACACAAGTCTGGAAATGTGAAACACATCGCCACAGTCCTTCACAATGTTTATGTGTACACGTGGGACAACTTGTCCACTAAATAGTGGCAAAAACCAGAAACAGGAAGTGTTTGTCTAACGTGCTTTTTATGGGATGAATTTAGAAAATGTCCTTTTCCTGGTCCATATCACAGTGCTACCGGGTCAAGTACTGCCAACGTGTTGTTTTGTGCTCACAGGTAATTATGTTGTAAACAGCAGACAGTAAAAAGCAACGGCCGGGTTGATCCGGAAAGGATAAAATCTTGATAAAAACAGCTCAGATCCTTCATCCTGGCTGTAGTTAAAGTATGTGTTAGGAACAACTCTTAGCTACTACCACACCTAATTTTAGATCACTATTTGTAAATCTGAGCTAAAGTCCAAGAGTTTTTTCTTTTTTCTTTCTTTAGTTTTACACTCACTTCCTATTATTTTGTGACACTGAAATATACACTCACCGGCCACTTTATTAGGTCCACCTTGTTTGTACTGAGTTTGAACCCCCTTTTGCCTTCAGAACTGCCTTAGATATCCATGTCAGATTCAACAAGTTGTTGGAACCATTCCTCAGACGTTTTGGCCCATATTTACATGTTAACATCACACATTTACTACACATTCATGAGTTTGAGTCACCCCTCCCACCACATCCCAAAGGTGCTTGATCAGATTAAAATCTGGTGTCTTAGGAGGACATTGAAGTCCAGAGAATCTTTTTCCACACTTTTACTGTCTATTTAGGGTGAGAACTGTAGTCTGAGTTTTCTGTTCTTAGCTGACAGGAGTGGCACCCAGTGTGGTCTTCTGCTGCTGTAGTTCGTCTGCTTCAAGGTTGGACATGTGTTTGAGGAGATAGTTTTCTGCAGACCCTTGTTTGTAACAAGTGGTTATTTCAGCTACTGTTGCCTTTTTGTCATCTCGAACCAGTCTTCCCATTCTCCTCTGACATTATCAAGTCTTTAGTCCACACAAATGCCCCTCATTGGATTTTTTTTTTTGGACCAGTCTCTTTAAATCCTAGAGGTGGTTGTGTGTAAAAAGAGACTATGTCAGCAGTTTCAGAAATACTCAGACCAGCCCGTCTGGCACCAATAACCACGCCACATTCAGTCACCTAAATCCTCTTTCTTCCTGAATATAACCAGTGATAAACTTGGGCATTAGAGGTGACAATAGATATGAGTCGTAGCAACATTCTTCCATTTCTGTTACGATTTTTCATTCACTCCTCCAGCTTTGAAAAATACCCATACACAAAAGTACATCAAAACGTGAAATTCAATTGAGAACCGCGTGTTCTAACTTTTGTTAGTGTCACATCAGACGGCATTGACAAAACCGACGAAAAACTGCAAAAACTTTACCCATCAACAACAATGGGGTTTTGGTGAAGCGAGTGAGAAAACCAGCCCTCTCTGAAGAATTATTCAGTTTAAATGGGTCACAGAGTTAGATTTTACAGGACTGAACGGGCATTTTGATATCTAATACAGCATTCACACAGTTCCTGAATATTTTACAACAAAATCTTCAACTTTGATCGACCAGACACTTCTGCTACTTATGATTCAGAATGGCATTTTTTTTTTTTTATTTTAATATGACTTATTAGTTCCTACTATGTTAAACATTGCGACTTTGAAGTAGTAAAAACGCTGAAGATTGGCCGAGGCTTACTTTCCAGTAAGAATTTCTTTCTGTCAGTGATGTCAGGGAGTGACAGACAGGTGTGGTTACCATGGTGACCCAAACGATCCACTGGCAGCAGCGTTAACGTGTCTTTCGATTTTAGTGGCCTTTACATTTCTTATACAGCTCACATTCAAAACTAAATTTGGAGTTTTAAATTATTGCAAAAGTCAGTTCCAAATAACTTTGTAGAAGGTTGATGGATGCTGAAATTTGGGGCAGTAGCTGCCCAAAATTCAACATTTCTTTAGAAGTTTTCTAGTTTAAATCTACCTTCTTTTAGATGTATTCTGTTACTTCTTTTGCTCAGAGACATTTGAAACCAGGGATGACACTACTAATAAAAATCATGAGGGGATGGGGGGGAAAAAAACATGGCCGTAGCGTGTCATCTTTAAGTATCTTTACTATAATTACACAGACAAAAAAAAAAACAATGTACAATGGCTAGATGTTTTCAGGCTTGCTTCATACTGCGACGCTGTAATCGTTCCTCTGCCGCGGGAAGCAGCGCGTCTCACAGTAATATCTGTTGCATTGAGTACAAAAACTTGAAAAGAACCGAGTCAATGGAAAACAAAAAACATTTACAGATTTACATGAATTCAGTCTGCCCCCCACCCCCAGCCACCTCCTGTTGAGGCCAAATTAAATGAGGTTATCGCTGTTGTAACATTTATCTTCTCAATATAAAAACTTGTCATTCTTGTTTTCAAATGAAGGACACTAGTTATCCTTTCCAAAGTTTTTCTCTACAATAAATCCATTTGACATGCCACAATCTCTGTCATTTTGATCTTCAGATTACACTTAAAAGTGTGGCTGATAACAGGGAACCCTGTAACCATTTCTGGATCATTAACTAAAAATGCTAAGGATAAAAAAATGTTTTGAAAAAGAAATGTGTTTGTGTATTTTAACATAGCTTACACATATTTTTGTACACAGACAAAATGAAGGCACAGACTGATGAAAAGAGCACAACTGAAAGTAGTCTGTATACACAGTTGCTTTAAAAATGATTTACTCAATGCTGTATCTCTTAAGTCATTCACATCAACTCAAAATATTCTGACAGGAAATGCTGAGTATCAGATTCCTTGCATCTGCAAGCCAGTCATCGCAGATGCACCTTCAAGCTGTCATTAAAGAAGCGGCAGACACTAAGAAAATAAAAATGGCCTCGGGTCGTCAAAGAAAGGGAGGAAACATGTCGTCCAGTTGGCCACACACGCAAAGTCTAGGTGTTTTACGCTCTGTACGTACATTTTTCAGCCTGGCTCCTCTGCTCGTTGAAGCCTCCCTGTGGCTTCTCTCTGTCCGATCTGAGGCAGTTAAGAAGGGTGCCGTGTGATTGTATGCAGCAAATCATAGCACCGAAGTTCAGAGCAGCTCCTTCTCCCTGTCTGAGAGGGGACGGTGGTGGCTGTCCAGGGACGAGAGACAGCTTACGCTCGTTCTTTACGCTTCAGTTTGGAGGACTTCTTGATGGTGCCGTTCTTGTTGAGCAGCTTCAGCACTTTCTCCTTGTGGTCGAGCACCTTCATCATGGTGTCTCTGGCCTCGGTCACCTGGTCCATCACCAGCTTACAGCGCTGCATGTTACCCTGAAGAAAACAACACAACTAGAATCACTGAAAACCTTTGAAACTGAAATGGAGAAGGAATTTGTTGTGCAATTGTGTTTTTAAAAAGTTCAAGCGACAAGGCAGCGAGGCCCTGTAAAATTGCGAAACCTCGCAAACAATTTGAGGCATTTTAAAAACTGCTGTTCGCAGTCTGCCACCAACAGTCCCAGCCCAGTGAGACGCTGGCTCAAACGTTTAAAGACCTGTCCTGAATTTATTGGGGATGCTATAGGGATGGTGCATTCACATGCTAGAGGGAAGATCTGACAAGAGTTTCCCATTTTTATGACTAAATCATTCAAAAAAGGCACAAATAAAACAATTTATATTCAATAACTCAAACAATGGTGTGCATATTAAAATGATCTTCAACAAACAGCTTATCACTTCCTTCTTTTGTTTCAAAGGCAAAAATAACAAAAGGCTGCAGGAACTGCAGCAGGAGACCGCATGTTTGCTACCAGAGTTAACAAGTAAAGCAGCTTCCAGGTAATCTACAAAGTAACCACGGTAACTCGATGGAAGATGAAAGAGTGGATGTTACGGAGCTCCACAGCAGACTGAACTGTGCGTTTTCTTTATGACTACAAGGACCAACTGTTTTGAATTGCAACAATGCGTCCATGATATCAGATGGTTAGTTATTCTTATACTATTAAAAATGTTTTACAAACCTATTTCATATGACAACACTGCAGACCTTGGACAGCAGTACCCTGTAGTATTTATAGTAGCACTCATATTTGCCTCATATTTACTGAGATCACTGTCAACAATAAAGCAAGCTAATTATAATACCTGTATAAGCTCATTGATTCGGTGAAGGTCATCGTCAGCGCCTGCCCTCTTCTTGGGAATAAGGCCTTCTTGGAGGGTGGAGAGGCGGCTGTATACATCATGCTCCAAATTTGTCTAAAAAAAGAAATAATAATAAAAAGGTTAAAAACATTTGTCTAGATATAAAAGCACAGAGTGAGATCACAAATAACATTACTATATAATGCCTTGTTTTTTTATTTTTAAAATCATGAAACTATGATTGTATAATTTAAATTTATTGCAGTCAATTACATTTTACTGCATAATATTGAATTAGATCAGGATCCCATTGACTGATGCAACAGAAAATTATTAATTGATCTAAAGTTGGCACCAGCCCACAACACTTAAAACCAGTGTGTCTTTAAAAACCAACAAGAAATGGTGTAAAGAAAAGGAACAACTAGTCACAATGATAAGAATGAGACAACGAAGAAGATGACGACAAGTAAGAGCAAACGGGAGAAAAATTAATTCAGACTATTAAGAACATCAGAGGGAACATTATCGTATGGGGCTCATTTACAATGTCTAAAAACGTTACAACCAATAAAGGTCAAATGAAATTAAAACAGAAAGAAGACATGGAGCAGGAGAATGTCGGAGCAGTAGTCCCTGGCTAACAAAAGGTGTTTTCTTCTAGGAGACTTAAACATCATCATATAGTTCTGAAGACATTGGATGGTGAAACATAAAGGGAAAAAAAATTTAAATTAAAGAAAATTACTAAGAGTCCTGACTTTAGGCCAGTCATGCTGCGGCAGAACGTGATGGGAGGCTGCTCAATCAAGACTTATTTAATAAAATATATATTAAAAAATGTACTGAAGGAGCTTTGTAAAGACAAATGGCCAAATTTTATGGAGGTCTCCCAGGCAGCAACAGAAAATAATCCAATGAAGGTTGTGGTGGCAGCAGGAAGTAAATTTAAAAGTTTGTTTCCCCAACTTGTGTTAGGTTTTTGTTTCATGTCTAAAATTAGTAATGAAGGAAACCATCGGTTTGTTTCACTCAAGTAAGTGTTTTTGTTGATAACTACCCCTTCAAATAAAACTGAAAGTGTAGTTGTATCTTTCTTAAAGGGTTTCACATAATTTCTTTCAAGTCTAACAGTTTGCTAAATACTTATAAGATGGGTAGTAGTGTTACAAGTTTTGTGTTGTTGGACTTGTACTTTGGCACAATCTCTGTCTACTTCCACAACAAATAAGTAAGTCAACACAAACTATGTTTAATTTACATTTTTTGACCAACTAGGGAAAAAAAAAATCAAATTTCAGCACCCACCAATTGTCGGAGCTGCGCAGCACACAAGTGAATCTTCCAGCCTTGTGCTCTGCATGCCACTCCTCTCTGACTGGCCATGTCCTGTAAGGTGCACTTCTTTTCCTCTGAAAGGCAAACGGAACAATTATTTGAAAATGGCAATATTTGAGATACATGTATTTATCGGAAAACAATAAGCTGCTCACCTTTGACCCGAATGTCGCTGTACCTCTGAAAGTGATGGTAGGCAGCCTTCCAGGGGTTACGGTAGTGTCGCAAAAGTGTGATTGGGGGGCGAGGCCTGACTGGCACATATCGAACGCCTTCTTCATCTTCAAGAGGAAAAAAAAAAAGTGGTTAACTTGTAATCTAGATGTTGACAAATACTTCATATTGTGTCTACATTTGCTGACAAATCCTACCAACATATTCCCTTGGGGGAGATTCCCGTCTCTCTGCCCTGCTGGTGATGGGTCTGCCAGGGGCCTTCTCCTCATCTGTGCTGTTGGTTTCCACCATCTCGCTCTCCTCAGTTGAAATAACATGCTGCTGTTTGCGGGGTTTCTTCCTTGGGGATGCCCCAGGAATCAGATCTCCTGTTGCAGGAGCGTTCAACGTGTTGGCCTGGGTGGTGAGCGCAGGTGCTGACGACATACTCGCATTGGACTCTGAAGGGACGGTCATATTAATCATTAGAGATTCTTTCATTTATCAGATCAGATCCCTGATATCATGAAAAACAAACACGTCTCTTACCTGGCTGGGAGGTGTCCATGGACTCGACTTCCTGCTTGATTTTGACATCGGGGCAGGTGGAGCTAGCAGCACATGCAGCAGTGCTACTGGCTGCTGGTTGGGTGGGGGAGGCCACGGTGTTGGCCATTGAGGCAGGAACAGGGGGGGTTACAGCCATGGCGGCTGGCAGAGATGAGAGAACAGTGGAGGGCTGGGAGGGAGGCACAGGACCAGGTGTGGCGAGCATGGTGGGGATGGCCTGGGCCAGGTGCTGGGGGTTTGAGGCCATTGCCTGCTGCTCCCCTCCCTGGGCTGGCAATGCTTCAACTGTAGCCATGACTGGAGGGGCCACTGCCATGTGCACCTCAGCTTTGGGTTTCACTCTAAAGAAATGATTTTAAAAAGTGTTAGCTGACAAACAAACATCAAAACAGGATGTGAACATGGACGTACTGCAACTGATGTAGCTGAAGCTCACCCTGCAGGCCGGGGAGATCCTGATCCTCTAACACTGCTTTCAATTCTGCCACTGGTGGACTCACTCGACTGAGCGGGGATCAGGTTCTTACGAACACAACTGAGACACCAAGACAAACGATGATTAGTTGTTTATAGAAACTCATGGAGGCTTAGTAGATGTATGAGACCTGCTATGATGTTTGGAGACAGTGGCTCTAACAAAAAGACTGGAGGCAGAGATGAAGATGTTAAGATTTTCATTGGAAGTGACCAAAACGGACGGGATTAGAAATGTGCTTCTCAGGGAGATAGCTCAGGTTAAGCAGTTTGGAGACAAAAGTTAGAAAGACAAGGCTGGGATGGTTTGGACATGTGCAGAGGAGGGACAGTGAATATACTGAACAAACAATGTTGAGTATGGAGCTGCCAGAGAGGAGGGAAAAGAGGAAGACCACATAGAAGGTTAATGGATGTAGTGAAGGAGGATATGCAGGTGGTTGGTGTGACAGAGGTGGTGCTGGGAGAGAAGGACGTGGAGGCAGATGACCCACTATTGAGACCCCTAAAGGGAGCAGCTGAAAGAAGAAACAGCAGCAGTAGAGAAACAAATAGTGTTTGTTTTTGGCAAATATGAAACAATGAAGAAAGAATAAAACGTTCTTTAAATAATGTGTGTTCTGAGTTGAAAACAGGAGCTTTAGTCTTGTTAACAATGTTAGTTTAATCTAATTGGTACAAGCAGATCTAATGAAAAAATATTTAAGAAAGATGTGGCTATATATACCAGAAGGCATACTGTTTCATGTCCCGGTGCTTCACTCACCTTTCATTTGTAGGCTTTTTGCGAAGGATGCTGGGTCGAGGGGAGGAAACCAGTGTGGGAGCTCCTCCTACTCCTCCCTGGGCGTGGGCCTGTACCATGGTGGCTACTGGCTGGGTCGTGCCAAATGTGCTGCTAATGGGGCTAGCTACAAAGCCGTCAGCCAGTACAACCCCTGAATTTAATCAAATATGAATCACCGAGAAGCCACAATTTTGATAACATACATTTTCAAAGAGGTGATAAAGGTTTAGTAAATACCAGGTTTTGCTTCCGACTGTGGTTGTTGCTGCTGCTGCGTCACTATCGGTGCCTGCTGTATTCCTTGTGTGGTGATTGATGCGGACGTGTGCAGGCCCTGAACTCCGATCTGTGCAGGCTGTATGCCCTGTGCTGCAATAGGTGCTGGCTGGATCCCCTGGGTGCCGATTTGTGCAGAGGGCAGATTAAGCCGGTCCACATTTATCAGCTGCATGTGATTAAGGTGGACTGTGGTAGCCACACCCACTCCAGCCTGAGTGGGAAGTGCTGAACTCGGAGCTTGAGGAGTAACTTGGAAAAGAAAAGGGAAAAAAAGGTTAAAAATCAGATTTTCATGCTATTGGAAGTACTCCTAAAGATGTATTTACACTAGAGGAATCATTTTTTTTTCCTGTGGTATTACTCCTCTCTATTTCAACTGCAGGAAACAAGGTCAAAACGATTTACTAAAGGGAACAACCCTGGTCAGTAGGTAGTACTTTTCAAACTGCTATTTTGTGATGAGGTCTCTAAACATTTCTGGTTCACTACAACTCCCCAGCCGCTCCAATAACAGTCCATTAAGAGAGTATATCACCGTTTAAGACTATTTATGATTCAAAATTGTGAGACAACTGCGAAAAAGGAAGATTGCAACCAAGTGACCAGCGACCCACGTGGCCACTGTTTCCACGTGTGCACAACTTGCAAAACACTATTCTAGACCGTGCACACTTCTTTGTCGTCCACTTCGTACCCACCTCGGCCCGATTCAATCTACTGGAGTACGCTTTTGAAATGAAGATAGACAGATGTGGACCGGTTTTACAGCAATCACTATTAATCGATGTGGTTTTTAGACCTGGACTTTCGGGGCTGTGGTCTCGGACGGTTTCTGTCAGAGAAGAGCTCCTGTGCAGGTGCCAAAACACAGCTCTAGCACTGTTGACATGGGTTGGGGAGGTCTGCACTGACCAAGTATTTTGAAAGAAAATGTGCAGCAAAAGTTTTTCGAAGATATTCAACTGACAAGATTGCAAGCCAGAGATTCACCAGTAAATTGAAAAACTTCAAGCGTGTCAAAACATTCTGGCATCTGCTCCACAAACGCCATTAACATTAAGTGATTTCATTCATTCAGAAGAATGTAACTCAGTAACGGCAACAGAAACTCAGCAAACTTAAATACTAGAAAAACTAAACTGTTCAGCAGTTCTTACCTGGATACTGGCGGATGGTGGAGACCGAGCTGCTGATGGGGGTGTAGGTGTGTGTCAGAGGATATGACGAGGAGTATGCTGGCAGGAAATACTGAAACTGAACTGGCACAGGGGGCCTAAAGAGATTTAAGATTTACACAAGGTCATTACTTGAATAAAAGGGGATTAACACAGTATGTTGTCACGCTTTCTTTAGGTGACGATGTTTTTGAAAATAATTTGTTCTCAGTCAGAAAATATCAGACCATCACTACTATTAATTCCCATATTCTCAAGCAGTAGCAATTTCAGAACAATCAGCAAGAAATTCTCATACGTAGAGTCACATTTAGAAGAAGGGTTTATAACACATTTGGTAAATTGCTGTATTTTCAAATGGTCCAATAAGGAGGTCACATCTGCACTTGGGATAAACTGATTTGTACTGATTCGTGGACACACACATGCATGACACAACTGGGCTGATAGAGCCAACATGAAAAGTAGCTTTGAAAATAAATCAAGATGCATTATTTTCTTCTACATCTGAAATGGTAAATTTGGAAATTTGAACTATGAGATGAAGAATTTGAAAGGTTTGTTTCAACAGTAAAGCAGATAGGTTGAAACATGTAGTATTGCTTGTTTATGTAGAAAGTATCGACCACAGACTCCTCTGGTGTTCAAAACTTTCTGGCGTCTAGAAGAATTATTTTCTCAGTAGAGACACCTCCTGTCCACAAGGAGAACTGCAGTAAAATACATTTTCTCATCCATGACAGTAAATATTTATGAATACAGTGTGCAATTTTAATTTTATTGCGCACTATTCTAGTTACTGGTTATTGTCACTGTTTACAATAGTATGTGGATGTCAATAAGAGGTTATATGTACTCCATTTCTAGGCAGTTATAAAAGACCTTTTTATGAGAGTTTGACTTGCGTTTTTAATGTTTATTGTTCAGTTTGTTATTCTTACTCATTTTTGTTTGTTTTTTTGTTTTTTTTTGTTGACTGCAAATCAGGTTTTTAAAAAAAGTACTGCAACTTTAAAACAAGGTTTGTTTATGAGCAGCTTTAACAGCTAGTAAACAATAAGTGACTTTACAAAGACATTGAATCATTTGTCTTCTTTGCTGTATTATATTGCACCAATTATTAAAACTCATATTGGATCAAATCGTATCATGATTAAGGTCTGAATCTTATTGTGTTACATCAGTTTTTGCTGCTCATAGACCTTTAATGTATCCAGTTGTTGCACAGCCCTAATTGTGTACGTGTCGCAGTTAGACCTTTTTCATAGATTTTTTTTAAATTACAAAATTAAATGTAACAAAGTGAATGTGAAGATAACCTGATGTCTGCAACTAAAACGAACATCTGTGTAAAACTGCACACAAGTCACACTGATGTGACCACAGTACTTTGACCAACCTGTTGTCACTTCTGGTTTCCATGGCAACAGGGTTAGGAGACGACCTGTGGCCTGGGATAGGGATGAGGTTCGGCCTTTCTGCTGGGTAGTCGGGCTGAACACGGGATGAAGAATGGGCAATGGGCTGCGGGACCACTTTAGCTGTGAACGTCACGATACAGTTACTGAAAACTTCACAGAGCAATCAGAATCCAACACCAATTTGAAAACTAGTAACTTAAAAATCTGACTTACCAACAGGGATGGTGGAGGCAGTCACGGCTGTAGCATGGGACGAGTGTGACGTCATTGTCATGGTGACAATAGTGCTACTAGTCATTTGGGTATGAGGCACAGTGCCTAAACATTAATTTAAAAACAAAAATGAATGAAAAAGAAACTTCATTATATTATTAGGTGCTGACAATCTACATACAGGCGATAGAGGAAAATAAACAAAAAGACAATACCTATTGTGGTCGTTGATGGCACAGTGTTAGTTGCAACAATTGGTGCCACAGTTGCAGCAGGAGTCACAGTACTAAACAGGGGTTTCTGTTTGGAAAAAGAAAGATGGACTGTTTTCATTACCGAGGAAAGAATAAATAAACAAAACCACTATATATTTTTACATGATGAAACAGTAACCTGTGGCATGGTGTGCGGAGGCTGGGCTTTCTGAGTTCCAATGGCAGGGTGTGATGGCAGAGTGATCCGTGTGGCGGTGTCACGGGGCGTTTGAGGCCTCTGAATACTGACAGTGGCAGGAGGCGGGTGAATGGTCAGAGCCGGACGTCTGAAACAACAAAAATACTCAAAATCACTGACCTAATCACTGCAATAACACATGCACTGAATGAAAGTTCAGAACACCAGACCTTAAGATCAAATAAACTGTTCATTCAGACCAAAGACTAAATATGATAAACTGGACACTCTGAAGATGAAGCTCTCACAAAATGAGTGCACCCGTTTAGGCTGGCGGCAGTAAGAGTTTTAGCCCATGTGACTCAGTGTGACATTTTACTGAATTAAAAAAAAACCAACAACAAAAAAACACCAACAATAACAACAAAAAAGAAAGAAATGAAAAAATCTCCATTTTTTTTCAATTCTTGACTTCTGTTGGCTTCTGTAAGTCTTACTTTGCTGATGTGGGTTCAGATCAGGGCCGTAGCTACCATTGAGGACACCAATGTCCAGAACTCAGTATTTTTCTGCTGTGTATATAATAAAAAAATTAATCAAAACAAGGCTTTTGAACGGCGTGGTTCTCTGTGTAGCTCCACCAGTTTACTGTAGGAGACGCTGCGACTGTGTGCAGCTGCAGCCAAACTCAATGTCTACGAAGAAGAGCGCAGCTTTGTGTACCTTACTGCTAAAATAAAGACTAGAAGAAGAAGAAGAAGCGCCACTTAAGGTGAAACACAACCGAGGTAACTCGCTGAAAATATTCTCCTTTAATTCCACGAAGCTGAAGTTGGTTTCCGATTGCAGCTTCCGATTCGGAAAATGGCTAAAGGGCAATTCCACCTAGGTTTTCACTACCTTCAGCATCTTTAATCTACTCTAGTTAAAAAACTACAACACCTAGACA
Source organism: Kryptolebias marmoratus (assembly GCF_001649575.2). Classification (NCBI taxonomy): domain Eukaryota; kingdom Metazoa; phylum Chordata; class Actinopteri; order Cyprinodontiformes; family Rivulidae; genus Kryptolebias; species Kryptolebias marmoratus. Next base: position 18,977,481 of record NC_051453.1, on the reverse strand, counting down.
CTTCAAACCTGGACCAGATTATTCTGCACTGATTGCAGAACTTTTAATACCAAAAGTGTGATTTGTGAAACCCTAATCTAATTTGTAAAACCTCAATAAAGGGGGATTTTAGCACTTTATTTTTTTTTCACATGCGGACCACACTAGTGCTGGTCCAGCTCCAAAACTACAACACCTCACTGGTATTTGATAAAAAGGTAAAATCTATGCTAAAATCTTGTTCTGAATGTGTTTGTGCAGCGTGAACAATTAACATTCATAGAAACTAATTCATGTCATTTCAGTGAGTCATCATGGTTGTGCCCTGAGTCCTCAGTTGCTTAAGATGACATAGCACACCATGAATTTACAAACACACACAAATACATGTCATATATACATTCAAGTCACTTGTTTTAAATAAATGCTTCTATTTTAATTAAGTTTTGGTCTTCATTGTAACTGATGTGCAGGGGGATAATGAGTGGTTGACCTCAGTATTTTTAAAGGCTGGCTACGGCCCTGGTTCAGATATTCATTTTTCTATACAATTAGTCATAATTGGTTATTTGATGCTTTAAAAAAAAAAGAAGTCTTTCTACCCATCTCCAGCACCATTTGTCAGGAGTCAGGGTAACACCCTGGCCATTGGGATATTTTGGCTTTACTTTTGTACAGCAGAAGTAGACAGAGACGTGTCATCAGAAACGCCTCTTAAGTCTCAAAAAAGTCAACCAAAGGTAACCACCTATGTGCTGCTGATCAACTAGTTTTTTTTAATGTGTGCAATCTGCAGAGCCTCAGTTGAGTTTTATCACCATATTGATGGAGAATCCTTCATCTTTTTGAGATGTAACAGAACTGAGAAATGTGCACACTGATTATACTTACCCGTGTGTGACCTCAGAGTGAGTGACTGTCGGACTGATAACAGGGGACTGGGTTCTGGTGGCTGAAATGGGGGCCACCACAGTTGGGAGCACAGCAGTAGAGGTTGTTACAGCAGGGCGGGACTGCACACAGAAGAATATATTAAAAAAAATTAATAAATTGTCACATAAAGTGCTTCTTGACCAGCCTAGTTTTACCACCACTTTTTTCTTACATTAAACTACTTTAACCCACCTGGATGGTCTGGTGAATTATGTGCTGCATTGTGGGTGGGCCTGGGCCTGCACTTGCTCCAGTGGCTGGCCGCAAGACCGTTTTGGAGCTGGACATGGCAGCTGCTGCAACGGCACCTTTAGGGTATACAATAAAACTATCAAACTGCACTGCAATAAGTCCCAAATGTGAGTGGGATGCATATTTTCTTTTCCAAGGACAAGCATGTCCAAATCATGGCATACTGATTTTATCAGAATATTCATACCTCGAGGCAAATGAGATGTGAAGGTCTGGGGAGGGACGGTGGGGCCCCTAATGATGTGAATGTTAGCAGGCATTAGGTGGTGTAAGTTGCTAGAGTGACCCTGAAGTGGTATGAAGACAGAAAAAGATTATAAAAGCCACAAAATCAGGCAATATAAATTAAATGCCAAAATACAGAGCGCTTACCTGCTGCCCACTGATAGTTGCCACAGGAATCGATGGGGTGGTGGGCATAGTGCTCTCTATAGTCACAGTAATGTGACTCGCCACCTTGGGGATATGAGCCTGGTTGGAAGCTGGTGCCGGCGCAATGAGACGACTTGGCATTGGTGATTTCAAGACAGCCTAAAATAAGATACAAAAAAGCTGAGCTTTTAGGTTCCTAAAGCAATTAATAAAAACAATATTTTGTTTTAAGAAAATATTATGCATTTGAACTCTGTGGGGTCTTTATAAAAGAACTAGATAATAGGAGGTGATGTCATCACGCTGATGGCAAATTGTACAGGAAAGACAATTACAAAGCAAAACTATTAACATTCAAAAACTGTTAGGCTCTGAAATAAAATCTTTTTTAACAAATCACCAGAGGGAATACTAAAAACCATTTACCTAATGAAGTGTTGGCAATTCACCTATGTATTTTTTATTTTAATTAAAATTTAGAATGTGTTCTGAACCAAACTATATCTCTGCAGTCAAGAACGTGAACTTTTCAGGTTTCTAAAAATCTCTGAGCGACAAGGATAAAAACAAAAAACCTGAGCCCATTGTTTACATTATGTTTTAATGTTGAAAAGCACACGAGCAATGCTCCGGATTTGAGCTAGAGATACATGCTCAAGCTTTAATTGTTCCAAACTATTTTTCTTTACAAATGAAATAAACCAGCAACAAACATGATGCTGGAACTTACAAATACTAATCCTCATGTTCATCTCACTGAGCTCAGGCTAGTCTGCATAGGATAAACCTAATAATAACCTATTTACTGATATGTGATAGACAAATTATACATCCTGCTGATCTAACAAAAAACAATCTGATAGAAGTGCTAATAAAGAGTTTAAAGTTTAATGTGCTTTTATTTAATTTATTAAGAAAATATTTTGCACCGTCAAAATATTTTTGCAGCACAGTCTTACAAGTACTTACTTTTTTAAATTTAAACCTTTATTCATGGGCCTGAATATGCTTGTCTGCTGGAAGGTTAAACTTGTTGCATTTTTCTGAATGACATTACAAATAGTAAAAATGGGTCTCTCACAACAAATAATTATCTGGGATTCAGTTTTCAAATTCCAGCAGTTGGCAACTCAAGTGGTAGATAAACCAAAAGTGGACAGGTTTCTATGTTTATCTTTATTAGACGGTCAATGTGAGAAATACTCTGCTCGTTTCAGTTTAGATTTTTATTTATTCTGTAATGCAAAAACTCCTATCTTGATCTTTACTGTTTTTTTAATGTTTATCCGTATCTGAAAATGCTAAAATCAAATTGCAGTTTTCTATATCGTGTAGGAACACTCTTAAAAGATAATTTATTATCCAAAATGCAAAGACATTTACCTCTTTTCCAGCAGATGTCTTAAAAATGCTCAAGAAAAAAAGAGCCCCACAGTTTGGGTTTAAAATACATATGTAACACTTGTAAAAACTGTGACAGAAAAGTCTTTTTAACCTTCATTTGTCCCTCGGTGAGAACAGGAGGCTGGCCCTGTGGGAGGTGGACAGCGGGGGGAGGAACAGTCACAGGTGTTCCTTGTTGGATAGACACAGTTTGAGGAGCAGCTTGTGGCTGACCGTGTGTCTGGACTTGTGGGTAAGGTCTGACCACCATGGTCTCCTGCTTGTCATCTCTGAAAGCCAAAGTGGCCCCACCCGTGGAAGGCTGGTGGTCCTGCTGAGCATGATCAGCATCCCGATTGCTGTCTCCATCTCCACCAGCTAATACAAAACAAACAGGATTCAACACGAACCATCAGATGTCCACTCTGATAAGCGTCATGTGAGTGAGGGCGGTGGTAAAGTGTTACCTGGAGCATTTGACGGCTGGTTGACAGGCACCAGGTTTGCAGCGGCCGGAATCTGAGATGCTCCCCCGCTGGAAGCAGGCAGCCCGTGTCGGGGGAACTGCTGAGAGCTCATTTCAACTATATCTGACCAAAAACAAAAATAAATAACCTTTGGATCCGGTGCCAGGCACTGTAACTTTCTGACTGCAGTATGAAACACGTATGAAGACAACAACCGAAGCGCTCCTGCTGAATTGTGCAGACTGCGCGGGGACACAACAAGCTAACGCAGAACTGCGGAATATCATCCGACCAGCCAAAGAAACAGAGCAAAACAACAACCACAGGCGAAGGGCGTTAGTAAAACAAGTACAACTGCATTAACATGTACAAATAAAAAAACATCTTATGCATCTAGTTTGCTGGACATAGTGAAGATTATTACTCTGCTAAAACAACAGGGCTTCTCAAATAACAAGTTCTTAGCGTCGCAGAAACTATTTTTGACTGCCCACACATAAGCTACAAAACGCGATCTCAGCCAAGTTTAAAAAAATCTTTCTCGTGGTCTACAATTTTGGCTTTGTAAGGTTAAATCTAAAAGGCTGGCTTGATGCTAGCAAGCTATCTGTGCTAGCAGAAAGCTAACGTCGATAACCTGCTGCCGCCTTTTCATTTTTACTTCTCAACTTTCCGAAGAACATAACTGCGCGAACGTCTCACGACTAAACAAACAAACATGTTTCTGTGTGTGCGCAGACGTTACCGTATCGCTAAATAACTAGGCAATGGTCGCTCCGTGGATTACAATTTTTTCCATTCGTCTTTTCTTTTTCCCAACATGTAAGCCGGAAGAACCGAGCTCTTTGCTTCTTTCCACCAATCAGAGAACGCGTTACAAGCTCATGGACCAATCGGAGTTGCGGAATTACTCTGGTCAGCCCATAGCTGTCGTTGGACCAACCCGGAGTCGTTGGCTTTCAACGAGCGTAAATCTGCACGCAAGCTGGTCACGTGGTCAACTGAGGCAGCCAGCTGACATTATACTGTTTTCACTAGCGGGAAGCATCTTTATAGACCGTATGTTTCTTTAAAGCATTACTTTTTGGGGCGTTCCTATTTTCAGATAAAGTTTTAATAAAATCTGCAATGTTCACAATGATTTACTTTTAACATTTCTAATATGCAGTTTAAACTGCTATACATGAATATTTAGACCTTTTCCAACAACATAGATATGTTGGTGCTTCCCATTTCTCTTGATCACCACTAACATGTTTCCTAATTGGAATCCTCCTATAGTAAAATAAATTGATTGGACATAATTTCTCTGTAAACTGCTACCTAATTGTGGTGGAAGTTTTTGTGTGCCTGAATGATCCTGGGACCTATGCTGTTGGGGGCAATTGCCCAGTAGAGTCTCCCAAGGCAGACTGGTCCTAGGCGACAGGCAAGACGAAGAGCAGTTCAAAACCACTAGTATGGATGTACAAAAGACGGCAAGAAATTTGTTGTTCCTTGATGTTGGTAGCCAGGACCTCACTCTGGAGCCAGACCAGGGGGAAGGGCTCATCGGTAAGCACCTGGTGATCAGGCCTCTACCCATGAGGCTCGGTTGAGCTTAGCCCAAATGAGTTGCATGAGTTTGCTTTCCTGTAGGCCCACCACTTGCAGGAGAGGTCATACTGATTGGGTGCATAGTGCTATGGGTGGCAACCAAAGACAGGGGCCTCAGTGCTCTGACCCTAGCTTACCAAAACTGGCTCTTGGGAAATGGAATGTTACCTCTTTTATATATCCTTTTGCTACTTTCAACTGTCTATTTACTGGTCAGTCTACGTTCCTACCCTCACCTATGGTCATGAACTTTGTGAAGTGACAAAAGAATGAGATTGCGGATGCAGGCAGTTGAAATGAGTTTTCTATGCAAGGCCGGAGGGCCTCGAAGTAGAGCCGCTGCTCCGCCACATCAAAAGGAGCCAGTTGAGGTGGTTCAGACATCTGGTAAGGATGCCCTCCTGGACGCCTCCCTAGGGAGGTGTTCCAGGCATGTTCAACTGGGAGGAGACCCCGGTATAGACCCAGGATAAGCTGGAAAGACTTTGTCTCTCGGCTGGCCTGGGAACACCTTGGAATCCTCTCGGAAGTGCTGGAAGAGGTGGCTGTGGAGAGAGACATCTTGGCCTCCCTGCTCAAGCTGCTGCCCTTGCAACCCGGCACACAGAGAGGGCAATGCAGGAGTAGCTTAGGGACAACTCTGTGAATGTCCTTGACAGACCAGCCAGAGAGGTTTTACAAAGAAGAGTGGCGGAAAATCCTCCAGGTGAGCAAACCTTGTTGCATCAAACCTCAAAAGACTTGATGCTAGAAATGCTGCTAAAGACGCAAAAGGAATCTAAACAATTATAGTGTCAGGTTGCAACATAGCAAATTTGCAAAAGTTAAGGGGGTCTGTATCATTCTTAAGCCACTATATTTTAGATTTGCGACATAGTTTCTTATACAAAGTAATACTTTGTATTACAACTGTTTTGGTCTTTACAAATGGTAATAGGTTAACTCACATTAAAGACAAGTTGCGATATGCTTGAATTCTCTCTACTTGGAATGATTTCTGTGTCTTTTCAAAGAGCATAAACCATGGAGCACAAATTGCTGTTATTGACCTCCGCCAAGGAGGTGTATGTTTTTGGTAGTGTTTGTTTGTCAGTTTGTTTGTTTGTTTGTTTATGCAAAAGATTACTCAAAAAGTAATGAATGGATTTTGATGAAATTTTTAGGAAATGTTGAGGTTATCCTAAGGAGCAAATGATTAAATTTTAGTGGTTATCGGGATCACAATCTGGATCCTACAATTTTTTTAATTACCCTATGGCCTATGCGGAGGTTTACGCTCTCAGAGTTTCTCAACATACAGTGATGACATCAATGATGACATGGTAAATGGTAAATGGCCTGTACTTATCTAGTCTAAGGACCCATTCATACACTGGTGGCGGAAAGCTACACTGTAGCCACAGCTGCCCTGGGGCAGACTGACAGAAGTGAGGCTGCCATCACACCAGTGCCACAGAACCCTCTGACCGACATCACATGATGATGACATCAGTGATCAGTCACAATGATCACAATGATAATAGGTCTTGGCGGAGGTTTGCCCTCTTTGAGTGCTTCTAGTTGATGGCATTTTTATATTCTCCTGGCTTCCTTGCTAGCCATCCAGGTCACTCTGCTGCATTTCTGAAAGGAGAACTAATTATTATAACTTTACCCTAATCCTAACCAAACCTATTACCCATGCCTAAAGTACTGAGCAATAGGAAGCATAAAGTCATCAGTATTAATTAGCTCCTCCATCCATCCATCTATTTATTTTCTATTGTGAGGAGCTGGTACCTATAGTATCTCTAACAGATGAGGGTTGGGTACACCCTGAACAGGTTGCCAATCTGTCACAGGTCCAAAAGAGAGATAAGACAAACCTGTGTGCACACTTACACCTAACATTTGCAAATAGACCTGCATGTCTTAAGGCTGTGAGGTTAAACTAGAGAACCCACACATGCATAGGAAAAACATGCAAAGTCCACAGAAAAAGGTGTGCAGCCATCCAACATGGGAGATCTGGGAGGCAGTTGCATGGTGTAGTACTTCTTTTGAAACACTAGAGAGCAGTAGTAAATTATGAAACTATACATACCCGGTGGTTCTTTTTTCTTATCTAAAGGTCACTGATGTGTGGAAGGATGGTGTTTCATTCAAAGTAAAAGATCCTACAGGCCACAGTTTGCTCATTGTAATATTCCCTTCCTTAAGATGAGTGCACTTCCAAAAGATACCTAACTTGTGAAATGTTTCCTCTAGGTTTTATGCTCAGAAGTACCATTGGGTTGAACAAAAGCAATCCCATGGTTGTGGATTTTTGAATCTTGTTTTTAAATTTCAAAGGAAATGTGCAAATTTCCAGTGACATCTCCAACAAGCTTTTTAGTTAGACTCATAAAATAATCTAAATTAGCCATTTATTATGGATATCCCATTCACAGATGCTTTTTTAAAAAAATGTTTATTTTTAAGATCAAATAACTATAAATTATAAATGACCTTTAAAAAAAAGTCAACATTCTACACATTGTTGGAAGTCATTACTGATGTTAGTTTCAGCACCTTAATGCTAGTCACTCCACAGTCTTTGAGTACTTGTTAAACAGGTCATCATTTAAATCCACCTGGGCCATAAAGGGTTATATATAAACCCTTCCTGCTTGCTGAGGCATGTCAGATAAATTCCCCAGCATACTTCTCCTGTTTGCTGACCTACACCTGCTGGTATGTTGCTTTAATTTGGAGCTTGTGAAACCTTCATGACAATCATTCTTTGGATGTTAAAGCTGACTAGTTAAGAAAATGATGTGGGTTGATATGTAGTGCATGCAATTTATTTTTATTCAGAGGTGGCGAGATAGGGAGTAGTTTTTAAGATGTTTTCAAGAGTTGGCACATAGGAAGACACATTGGTTATGTGTTTCATAAGGGATCATACATCCATTAATTCAGGATCTCAATTTTGAATATTTATCGCATTACACTAAAAAGTGAAAAGCAGGCAATAATTTGTTTTGGCCTGTGGCTTTGTGTGTGTGTGTCTGTAAGGGTATTCATTTGTTAGCAAAATATCTCACTACTGAACAGATTGTAATGAAACTCTCAGAAAGTAATCATTGGATGAACATCTGCAACTGATAAACCTTTGAAGTCAATCCAATGTAAGATGGACACCGTGGCCAAATGACCTTAGGAAACACAACAATGGCTCTAACTCAGTCAGTTTCACAAAAACTGAGCTAAGGTTTGGTGTGTGAATAGATGAAGATAATCCTCAACACATTCTGTAAGTGCTTTACATTGCTCAAGATCTTTGCCTGATGCGTTGGCATTACCTGTTGGAATAAACACTGTCTTTTAGTAAATTATTTCATAAACTATAAAGCAGATTTTAAAACTCTTAGAAAACAATTATTGGAGATACATTTACAACTAAATATATTTTGGAGTCAATTCGATTCAACATGGCTGGCACAGCTAATCAAATTTAGTCAACAAAAATTAAATATAATTCAGTCATTTTACCAGATACTGAGCTAGAAATTGGTGTGGTAGAACCTAAGAGTCATTCATAACACTTACTTTAAACACTAACAGATCCCATAAGATTTAGCAATATTGTGTGAAATCGTACATAATGTTATTTTGACCAAAAGAGCTATAACTCTATTGTCAACATAAGATCTTAGTTTAAAAGTCTGGCATAAAAGGCAGCAGGCAATATGCATTCCTTAAAGAAATGCTGGACCTTTATTGTTATAATTAATTTTAATTAAAAAACTATTTCATTCTAATCTATGTAATCTATTATTTAAAAAAAAAAGAAAAGATTATGAGCATTTTGGGGCCTTCCTCATTCCACTGGTTAAAGACACTCAGAAAACAAAACACTTTTGTTTTACAGGGCACACAAAGTTGCAATTAAAGCAGACCTAAAAGTCTGCTTCAAGTTGCCTTTTATGAAAGATTTGCATCTTCTCAGTCAGAGCCCTAAAATTAGAAGACGCTGCCCTGATTTATGTGGAAAAGTTAGGGGGGTGGTGGCGGAACATTCCATGACTGCTGTAGGCAGGAAGTTTTGGAATCTCCATGGAAATTAAGGCAAAACACAGAGCTCTGCACTTATTTTTCCAAATATTTCACTCAGGCTTTGAGGATAAATTCTGCTTAAAGGACTCGACAAGGAGTCGGACGATTTGTGTCTAATAGTTGCCTGTTTTTCTTCCAAATATAAAGTTTGTTTCTGCATGAACATTGCATAGATGTGGAAAAACCTGAAACACATTCATGTTATTCTCCATCATTCCACATAATCAATCATAGATAACCAACGTGAAAATTCAGAACAAGCTTCCCTGACATCTGCTCTTGATTTAGATGACTGATGTTGTGGTCAAGTGAGAACTGCTCACACTCTCCAGGGGTCAGAAGTGATGAAATAATGATGATGAATGCATTAGACCTGACAACAGTCACAATTATTTAAGCAAATTTCCAGATGTGTGTGGAATGTATACATGTACATTACATTGGAGGTTTTTTTTTTTTCCTGGCTGGATGGATGATAATGATGAGTTTTGGTCACTTGAGATTTCATCATGATTCAATTTTTCTAGGTAGTTCAAACTTGGCAGAGTCTGAAGTCACGTAATCCTAACCTTACCCCCTCATCACGTCACTCCACATGCAGTTAGGTGGGGGCTCGTGTCTTACATGCACCAACACTAGAGGGAAGGTGACATAGCTGAAATGTGATCTGTGTGAACACAGATGAGACCAAAAATAATGGTAAATCACAGACACCATGGTGCCACAAGTGTCCCATTCGAAAATGGTCCTCAACAGATGGAGATTTATTACTGAAGCTTCTCTCAGCTGAGAAAAGTGGCACTAAGCGACCAGAAAAGGCACCCGTGGGAGAATGTTTGGCATCTGTGGAATGCCATTTGAAGCTCGCTGAGGGAACAAGGACGGCAAAAATATTTACACTGAAAGTCAAAGTTTACAGAGAATGCTTTGCATGTAAAAATTTGGCGGCAATATGCTGCACAAATCTTTGACTTGCTAATAGATAATAAAAATATATATTTATGAAAATCCTAATGGACTAAAAATTGTGTGATCACTAAAAAGTGTACCAACTGTTTTCTGAAGGAAAACATCATTACAATAAATTACATTTTGCATAACTGCTGTCACAAATGGTGCCAATGTTACCACTCATAAAAATAAACCCTCCTTGTTTTGAATTGGCAACATGTAAGCCAAAAACAACATTTTTGGTTACTCAAAAAGCACACTGATTAGTTTTCAGAAGATGTGTTTCCTTATCCTAATGTAGTTACTGCTGCAGACATTTAATCAAAATCTCTTTTCACAATGATGCTACTAACAATGTGACTTTACCATTATTGCATTATCTGTATGTGGTTTACTTATAAAATCTTTTTTTATCCTTCTATAGCTGGATGGATGGATGGATGGATGGATGGATGGATGGATGGATGGATGGATGGATGGATGGATGGATGGATGGATGGATGGATGGATGGATGGATGGAT
>NC_051453.1:18965511-18966291 GCF_001649575.2 Kryptolebias marmoratus | reverse complement strand
GTCTACTTGTGTCTTTCTCCTTGCCATGCCCTGTCTCTCGTTTTTGGATTTTGTCTTTGTTAAGTTTTGCTGCCACATCAGCCCTTTTGTTTTGACTGTTTTCTTTAGTTAATAAAGTAGTTTCTTTTTTTTACAATGCGTCTGCGTTCTGGGTTCGCCTCTGTCTCCATGCCATATGACAGGATGACCCAGTCAAAACTAAACCCGGCAGACGTCATTTGCGGTGTTGCTCTCTCCGCGGAGAAGACCCAGAAGATCCTTTTAAAATTGCGGAGAGAGCACCCGTTCTGTTTTATGGATGGGCCCCGTTTTCCTGCTTCAGTTTGTGCCAGACGCCATGGTGCCAGACGTCGGATAAGGAGGATCTCTTCAGCATCCGCCTTCATGTCTCCGTTTGCCGCCGTCACGACATCCCCGCACCCAGTCTGGAGGAGAAGGAGGAGAGGGCGTCTCAGTTTTCTGGGACACGTTTGGCTATCAAGCCACCATCGTTTAGATGGTGTCTTCCTAGACTCCCTGAACCACAGGCCACGGCACCCACCACGTCTCCGTCGACCACGGCACTCTCCACACCTCCATTGTCTCCGGTGCCGCTCACAGCCACGTCTCCAGAGTCACTCACAGCCATGTCTCCAGAACAGTTCACGGACTTTCTAACACCACTCACAGCCTCGCAGCGCCGCCTGCAGTACCTTCAGTCCCGCTCTCAGCGCCGCCTGCAGTGCCCCCAGTTTCGTTCTCAGCATCGCCTGCAGTGCCTCCAGACCCAATCTTCGGTGC
>NC_051453.1:18941833-18963535 GCF_001649575.2 Kryptolebias marmoratus | reverse complement strand
GAGGGTTTTTCTGGTTTTTGTTCTGCTGTGTTTGTCTTTTGGATTTATGTTCATGTCTTGTCATTTTCACCTCCCTAGTAACCTGCCACGCCTCCTTCTCTCTTTCCTTGCCGTTCTGTTGCCTTCCAGTCTTTCATGCCACACCCACATTACCATAACAACTCAATCATTGCCATCATTTTCACCTGTTTGCAATCACTTACCTGTGTCCATTCTCCTCCTGATCCTCAGTCTTTAAATACCGGTCTTTGTCCTTCATTCTCCACTGGGTCATTTCGTTCCGTTTTAGTCTACTTGTGTCTTTCTCCTTGCCATGCCCTGTCTCTCGTTTTTGAATTTTGTCTTTGTTAAGTTTTGCTGCCACGTCAGCCCTTTTTGTTTTGACTGTTTTCTTTAGTTAATAAAGTAGTTTCTTTTTTTTACAATGCGTCTGCGTTCTGGGTTCGCCTCTGTCTCCATGCCATATGACAGAAAGTGTTGAAAATGCTGTGATTAAATGACTTGTAGAGGCATAGACTCTTCCCAAAACATTAACAAGTTAACTTCTTTTTTACAAGTGGTTTGCAGCGTTGAACAACTCCTCCAATACAATAAACAAGGTTTGTAATCCCACACAGCTGATCACAACCATGAGGCGGTCACCATTTGGATTTATAGCCTGCTTTGACTCAGTCTCTTTGGGTGACTTCACCTGGGCATCCTCCTGAGCTGGACATGTTGAATCACACTGTCCAGCTCAATAACTCTGTCCAGGCCTCCACTCTGATCCTCTAATTTCAAGCTTGTGATCATTTCATCCCACCACATGACAAATTCTCTTTGCACAGTCCTCAACAACTTCCTGACTCCTTCGTCGAGGACTCCCTTCTTGTTCAGTATCCTCCTTCACTGGCCAACCATAGCTTGCCAATGAATAATCATTTACCCAGCTTTTAGGATAGTATTTTTTTCCACATTGAAGTTTATGACACTCAGTCACAGCATTTCTATGTGGACCACAAGATGAATTCCAGTCAGTGGCCTCAAAGTGCCCTGACATAGTTTTTTGCCTATGATTATCTCCACAAAATTTATTTAGTCACATATATGATCTGACAATCAAATGTGTCAAATGCAGAACAGCCCAATAACAGTGAATCTATGATGGAAATCTGTCACAGAAAATCTTAAATCAGTACGTTCTTTCATCTGCAAACTATTTATTTGGCCCAAAAGTACACATTCACAATAAAAATGTGGTTTTGGTTACTGTAGTTGTTGAAAAAATAAAACTCTTACTTTCTGGAAACTTAGAGGGCATTAAAAAACTTTCTCATATATAATTTCCATGGATGATCACTGATCCTTGATTGAATAGTATGAGTGTTTATTTCTTTCCACAAGTGTAGAAGTATAGTAAGGGTGAAGACGAATTAAATGTCTTACAATAATTAGAAATATTTTTCTCAGTCATGCTCTTATCTGTAAAGATTGTGCTAAACAAACTCGGAATGCAGACTCATGTTGAGCTGAAATCTAAAACCGATTTATTAAGAAAATAGGAAAACAAAAAGCTGAGGAGGCAGCAAACAAAACAAAAAATTACATGTAAACACAAGGAGGAGAACACAAGGAGCAGGACCCAGACTGTGACATGAGCGAAATACATATCAAGAAGCAGAGAGAACATTATCATAACGATCTATATTAGTTGTCTCAAGACAGATAAATCACTTAATAGAAAGAGAGTCTTTGTTCCATTTTAGTTCTTCTGTGAATCGATATATTATTGTGGTGAAGGAGTTTATTCACCTGAATGATCCTGGGAGCTATGCTGTTAGGCTCTCCTAAGGCATATTGGTCCAAGGTGACAAGCCAGACAAAGAGCAATGCACATCAGATAGAAGAAAACAAGAAACTCAATGTCCCTCACCCAGGCATGGGTTATTGAGGACCCACCCTGGAGCCAGGCCTGTGGTAAGGGCTTGTCAGCAAGTGCCTGGTGACTGGGCCTGCAGAAAGGGCCATACTGGTCGTGTGCAGTGTGCTATGGACAGCAGCTAAAGCTGGGAACCTTGGTGGTCTGACTATAGCTTAGGAAAACTGGGTCTTTGGACAGAAATGTCACCTCTCTGGTGGGGAAGGAGCCTGAGCTTGTGTGTGACTAGATATAGCCGGGTTCACTGTTGTTTGTGTCTATGTGTTGAACAGCTGTTCAGAGTACCCAGCCTCAGAGTCCTTAGATTGGGTGCTGGAAGATGCTCCAGCTGAGAACTCCATCATTCTGCTGGAGGGGTTCAATCCTCACAAGGGTAGCGATAATGTAACCTGGAGGGGTGTGACTGGGAGGAACGATCTCTCTGATCTGAACTCGAGTGGTGTTCTGTTACTGGACCTCTGTGCTAGTCAAGGTTTGCGATTGGTGGTGAGTTGGATCTGTTGGTGGAGGAAGACCTGGCAGACCCAAACACGTTATGAGGGTTTGCTGGAAATGCGTGGCAGAAGAACCCATTAGAAAGGTCTTTAACCCTCCGGTGGCCTTTGGGTCAAATTGGCTTCTCTACCTCTCTCTATCTCTCTCTCTCTTTTGCGGGCTGTATGCGGGTTAAATACCACTGCCAACAGAGCTTCAATCGAATTGCTGGGGAGGCAGGGGACATGTGACCATGTGAGCCAATTTTCTGTGAGGCAAGGCAGTTGCCCTGAGCTGCGGCCACCAGGTTGTTGGAGGCTCACCCCGGGTGAGGGAAGCTGTCAAGCCTAAGGAGTTCTATAGAGCCTTGTTAGTCGGACTCTAGAGGCAGCTGAGGGGTATTAGTAGGTTAGACGAGCTGTTGCTCAGGCAAAGGCTCGGGTGTGGGAGGAGTTTGTTAAGGCCTTGGAACATCGAACACCCATCCTGGGGAGGTGTTCCAGGCATGTTCAACTGGGAGAAGACCTGGGGGAAGACCCAGGACATGTTGGAAAGAATATATTTCTTGGCTGGCCTGGGAACGCCTTGGAATCCTCCTGGAAGAGCTGAAAGTGGTGGCTCTGGAGAGAGATGTTTGGGCCTCCCTGGTCAAGCTGCTGCCCCCACAACCCAATTTAGAAACAGGCGACAGATAATGGATTGATGGATGGATGTTCCATTTAAGAGCTGTGATAATTTTAAAGCTACTCAATACCTGAAATATGCCACTGGTCGAGGAATTCCAGATTATATATGGTCTGCTTCTATTTAAGTAGGACGCCATCCTTTCACAGCTTCAATATTTTTTTTGACTTGATACCAGATGCTAGACTGAAACTTCCCATTACAAATAGCTAACAGAAGTTAAGAAATAAAGTGAACATCATGATCCAAAGCTGTAAACATGTTAAACATACTGTGGGAGAAATAATATTTGGTCATTTTTGGATTTTGTTAGTTTGTCTACTTACAAAGAAATTAGCAGACTCAAATTTTTATGGTAGTTTAACTTTAATAAAGACTGAATGTCAGTTAAAAATCCAGAAAAAACAGATTACATTAAAGTTAAAATTGATTATTTTTAAATCATTGAGGGAGGTAAGATTTTGATCCCCTACAATCCAGCCAGCCAATCAATCAATTAATCAATCAAATTTCAGACACTCCTGATCTCAACTCATTATGTGTATAAAGCACACACATTTACAAAATCATTTTATGGACAGGGCCAAAGAGGTGTCAAAAAGACATCATGGTGATAATAGCAGATCTGCACATGGCTGGAATGGACTACAAGAACATCAGCAAGAAACATGATGAGAAGGTGACAACTGATGGTGTGAAGAAATATTAAATGACCATCAATCACCCTCTGTGTTGAAGCCCAACCCATTGCCTAATGGGGTGGCGACGATAAGAAAGGTTCAGCACAGAACTACACAGAACGGGCTTGTTCATGATCTGAAGGCAGTTAGGACCACTGTCACATTAAGCTATTATAAATTGAAATCTTGCAGCCTCCAAGGTCCCATGTTGTTTAAGTTCCCCGTCAAATGGGGTCTTGTCATCCATTTACATTGTTGTTTCTAAAAGATGTCAAAAAATAAAGGGGAAGCTTGTTGTCAAATATATATTAGGAATTTTATTCTATTATTGTGAAATGTTAAGGCATACATACAAATGTTTCCTTTACAAAAGTTCACAGCAACAACAAATTAGTTCAACCAGCTGAAGCAAGGCACATTACCAGAGCCTTTTGTAGTCATCATCAGTTATAACTTAAACACATAGTATATCTTTGGCACCTGAAAACAAACAAACAAACAAAACATATATATAAATGAGAACAGGGAAACAAACAAAATATATTAACATCTCTCACTTCAAATTGCCACTCGTGTAAACAACATTCCAAAAGTAGTGAGGGACAGTAACTCAAACTGAGACATGGCATTGACCGGCAAATGCTATGAGATGGGAAATATGAGGAGCAAGCTTGAAGGGAATTATAAATTTAAAGTGAAGTTTTAAATGCTATTTGTGCACTTGGAAAAACACCACTGTTGCTGAATGTTGTCCACACAATAAAACATCAGTTTAAAGTGATTAATAACTTGATTATGACATAAAATATCTTTATCACTAAAGAGAAGAGTGTACTGAGGCACATTCCAGTTAAATATAATGCACAATCCTTAAAACAGTAGTCTACATTCAGCAGTGTTCCGCAATCCTACATTAAGTGAGAGAAATAAATAGAAAATTCCATTCTAAGCATATAGTCAGCTCTGATATGTGAAATGCTTAAGCAATGGAGAAAACACTGCTGAATATAACACAGTGATGGAGACAATTATTAGTGTAGCAAATGCAGGCCAATTATAGTTGACCATCTTTACACTTATGGTAGAGCCAGCTACCACAGCTCAGAGGAAATAACCAGCCCAAGAAAAGGAATCATGTGGAGAATGTGTGCCATTTTAACAAGGCAGAGGGGTCAGACTTTAGATAGCCTTTTTCTTTAACAGGAGCATTCCCTCAGCGAGGAATGTGAGAAGATTAGCTCTAGCGTGTCATCGGAGGGGAGCAAAATGTCGGGCAGCCACCACTTGAGGCCCCAAACATTAACCCGGGATCAGGAAAATTGGACCCCAGTGAAATGCTGTCAATCCTCGCCAGCGTTTTTAGGAGAGTAATGAGCAGGCGTTCTGCGAGCTCTGCATTCACGGGAAGTTTCCAAATCCTCCACTGAGCTGCGAGCAGGACCCCCGAATGCATTTAAAAAACAGAGGAGCAACTGTTAATTTAGCTTTGAACTGTCTTGTGAAACTGGATAACCCTTTAAAACAAACATCTTGTTTAATTTGTGTATAATTTAAATGGGCCCGTTACTCTTAGAAGGTGTAGTTATAGGGATGCAACAGTAAATTCAAGATAAACCAAACAAAACATACACTAACTATGCTGGTAATCTAAAAAACAGAGAAGTTACGTGACAAAAGGAGCAGCGTTTACACATATAAATACAATCCTAATCACAAACAACACGCACTATCAGCAGCCCAGTTCCTGTCACATTACAAAATACTGTCCAGGTACCTTGGCGATTTCCCACCCCCTGTCCACTGTAACAGCAGAAGGAAAGCTCAGCTCTCCTCAACAACACACTGGTCTCACATCGAGTAAGATCTTCAACGCCTCAAACAAACATTTCTGTTGATTCTGGCCGTCAACATTTAGTCATATGAGCTGCAGTCATGGCTTAAATGAGGATCTCCACTGCTTCTGTATCTGAGCTCTTCAGCATCTTGAGCTTTGGCTCCTCCGAGGGGTCTAAAGTCAAAATAAAATGAGCAAATAAAAAGAAAATGTTAGCATGTGAGGTCAAATGTCACTATTTAGCTTGCTTTAATTTTAACATCTTCATTCCAACATGTTAGCATCAACAGGCCATGGGTCTGGTTACACTTGAAATAGTCATGAAAATACACGTCTTAAATCAGCAGCAAAGTAGGTTCAAATGATACATATAAACCCACCAGTGGTAGCTCCTGAGATCCCTTCTGTTGTCTTTATCTTGTCAGTTTCTGCTATGACCTCCTGCTCCTGAGGGGCCTCTTCGCTCTGGGTGCTACTGTCTCGTTTCGGGCTCTTGGCAGCGACAAAGGACGGGGGTTTCAGGAGAGCAGCACCTGTCAGGTCATCTGAGATGCTCTCGCCTACAAATGTGGACAAAGAGAGGACACTGTTTAATTACACGCTTTCATTCACAATTACACCCCCTAAACATCTGCCCTGCCCAGTTCTTCTCATGACTATTCTGGATCCGGCTATTCTGGAGTGAGAGATGATATGCATTCCAGTATAAAAACATGCCGCCTATTTGAGTAACACGAAAGGATCGTCCCCAGTTCCCTATTTTTGTTTAGAATGCTTACATTCTGTCTGGCAACACGACCAGTTGTTGCAGACTCGAATGTGACATTTAAGTTTCCAGACTTCTCAGATATGAATAGTAGAGATATAAAAAGTCACCTTTAGTCTCTGCGCCGCAGGTTATGGTGTTGATGGTGGGAACGGATCTGGCGAGACGAAGCCCCTGTCTCTCCAGCCTGCCTTGCTCCCATTTGGAGCGATGCTGCAGGACTTTGATCACAGCATCCTTCTCCAGGAGCTCAGCATGAAGTACACGGATCCTGAAAACATGAAAGATGTCCCGAATTCACATTTCTGAAAACACGCACAGACACAAACTGAAGGAGTAACCCAGGTCTTAAAACGAGGCGTACCTGTTCTCCATCTCCTGATGTCTGTGACTGGACAAATGCAGGTCTTCATTGAAACTGCTGTTTGGTGAATGCTTGGGTGAATGATTGATGATAGTTGTATCTCTGAAAGGAAAACATGTTGCTGTTAACATATTGATTCCTTTACTTCACTAGCTGAACAATATGATCTGATTTTGAACTGACTGTAGCATTGTTTTTATTGTACCTCTGTGCTGCAGCAGTGGCAGCAGCATCCATTGCAAACTGTCTCATGGTACTCTCCTCCAGGTACTTCTGCTCCCACTTGGTGATGTCTGCCTCCAGGGCAAGAATACGCTCCTCTTTTTCCCTCAGCTGCTGCTGCGATGTGGACAAAGTCATTTCTGAAGCTGTGGAGTCAGTCTTCTGGTTCTGGAAGTGAGCATAGAGACATCACAGTGTTCAAAAAACAAGTATCCAAACAAATATTGGCTAGTTTTGTTGATTATATTCAGACTGACAAAGATCTGAACCCTGTTGTTGGGTTTTCCTTCTGACCTGCTTAAGGACTTCAAAACAATAATGAAAAAAATCCAGGAGCATTTCTTAGGACGCCATCTACACTACAGAGATTTTTTTTACTGCATTTGCACCTCCCATCCACTAGGGGTGGGAATATTTAAGAACCTCACGAGTTGACGTGATTATAAAACGATTATCAATGCATTTAGGTCATCTTGATACTTGAATGACTGGCTTATTTTACATAAAAAACACTGATTTATATGTTTTCATGTCTAACAAAGAGTGCGCAATCACATGTCAAAAAAACCTATTAATCACAGGCTGCTGACCAACGATTAGCTTAGACGCTAACTTATTATTGAAAAGACTATAGAAAAGTTAATGCAATAAGCATTATCACAGAAAATTCAACTATTATTTACAGACATTCTTCAGGGTTCAGCAAAAACAGTGGAAAAAGATGCGAAAACCCACTGTTTTCAATGCAACGGGTTTCAAGTACAGGAAGCTACGATATCTCTAGTAGGACCAGCGACACTACGCAGACAGATTTATTTTGTCATTAATGTAGAAATTTTGGCCATCTAATGGCACAGCATGGGTATTTCAGCATTATTGTAAGAATGTTTGAACAGAGAAAATCTTATGTACATGAACAGAGACATTAGAGTCCTAAATTTAAAAAGTATGTTAATGACTTCTTCTCCCAACCTGCTGCGCCCTGAGGCTTTTCAGCTCCTGCTCCAGCCGAGTGCGCAGCCTCAGCTCCAGCACCTCCCTCTTCTTGCACGCCGCCTGCAGCTGAGCGAGTGCACTTTGCAGCCGCTCGACTTTCTTCACATAGGCTCTCTTCCTGAGCAGCTCTTCCTCCAGCAGCCGGTTGTGGGTCTGCTCGGAAGCCAGAGCCTGCTCCAGAAGCTCTTTCCTCCGCTGGCATTCCTCCCCGGACACACGCAGATGCTGAATTTGTCTCTCCAGTTGATCCCGCTCGCGCTGCTGCTCTTCATCTAAGACACAGAAACACAGAAACACAACAACAGGTGAATGGAGGAGAGTTGTAGGTTTTAATACGACCAAGCAAGACAATTTATTTTATTTATGTTAAAGGATGTGGTTCAACAACAGAAGATTTGAAACTTTAAAATTAAATGGGAGCTAAAACTTGTTTCCTGCACTTTTCAGATTAAAATCAACAATAAAAATGTAATATTTTTCTGGTAATATTCCAAAACAGCTATGCTGTGCCGCCTTAAAAAAGGAGACTGATTACACAACACAAGTGCATGCCTGTGGAGGGAATGCAGACTTCCTCTTATCCACTTACGCACACAAGCATAGCTTTGTACTGCCAAAAGCTCTGGAATGTGTCTCAGAATATAAAGTAAACAAGCAGCTCAAAAATATTTCTGAAGTGGCTCTTGCAACAACAAAAAAAGCACTAACTGCACCTTCTACGGCTGTATTTTTATTTGTGGGTTAGCCACTTCTGTGCCAAGATACATATTTATGAAAGACATTTTAGAATCTAAGGAATTTATTTTATTTTTACTTTATAATTTATTTTCTAAGAAAAATAAATCAATAACGGTTAGTGGTTAAAAAAATCTCTATTGTGATGCAAAACAAAAAACAGCTAAAAGTCTATCATTTTACGAAGGAATGCATATCACCCACTGCCTTTCATGCCAAAGTTTAGCTAAATTGTAAATGAAGATCTTGTGTAACTTATTAGCGCTCAGATTATACGTTGGGGATCAGCCTCAGCTACCAATATGCCAAATTTTAGGTTCATATCTGTAAAATTGACTGCGTTAGAGCCATATTTCATTTTTATAGTCAGTTGGCTGTGGCATCTTGAATCAGGTTGAATCCAAAAATTCATCAGTTATTGATGCTCATCCAGTGATTACTTTCTGCAAATTTCATTAAGAAACTTGTGGTTCTTCAGATATTTTGCTAACAAACACATGAGCAAAAACATTATCAACCACCTTTTGCCTTTTGCAGGTTATAAAGATTGCTTTTAATGGTAGAACATCAAGAAATACCAAAGAAAAATAAAAATCTAAGCAAAACAAAACAAAACAAAAAATGGAATGCAGGTTAGATTAACTTCAGAGATGAAGAAATGTTTAGTGTGTCTGTTACTATCAGAGATTAAGACATTTGAATCATCAGTGAGAGAGGAAACCAATCCCTGCTCAGCTATGCTGGTGCCATTGTTAAGTGCTTCACAGGGAGGTCTGTTTTGACAAATCTCCTTAATTACTGTCCGGTGTGAAAGGACCAGAACGACTAATGCAGACTCACTTTGCTCCAGGAGTTTGACAAAGACGTGCTGCCTCGGGTCAGTACGCTCAGCTTCTCTGGCTGCTCGGTGTTTGACAGCTGCATCGAGTTGTTCTGTACAGCAAACATACCACAGCGGTTACACACACTCTTAATGTCACCCTGAGAAGCAGACAGCGCTGCCTCAACAGATAAATATCCAACATACCTCTAAGGTCTCTGTTGAAGTCATGCATCCTCTTAAGCTCTGCCTCGAGTTTATTCCTCATTGTTTTCTCTAGAGTTTCCCGCTTCGCAGAGCCTTTCATCAGCGTCTCGTAAGCCTCGGAAATCCGCTGAATTTCTAGCTCCAGCTAGAAAAAAAGAAAAAAAAAAAGAAAAACATCTTAGTTTCTGATTCTCCTTTTGCTGTCTGGATTGTGGTTTATGCATCACTGTGGCCAATGAGTCACCTCTGCAGACAAATGGCCTTTGAACATTATGCACTGTAGACATTTACTCATTGTAAACTGTTAATAACTACAAACACATATTCAACCTAAAGGCCTAGCATTCCTTACAGGAATGCATATCACCTGCTGCCTTTCATGCTAAAGTTTTAGCCTCAGATCATCTTAATTTAGAAATGACCAAGTTGTAGCTTTTTTGATCAAACCTTGAAATTGAATTTATAAGTGATCTTATCCAATGTTGCAGGATGTCAGGCTCATAGTATTTGTTTGTATGACTCTTAGCTCAATACCTGTAAAATTAACTTAGTTATAGCCATTTTGTGCTGGCTAATATCGATTAGCTGTAGTGGCCATCTTGCTCACAGACACCAAATGTTAGCTCAATATCTGTAAAACTGACTGAGTTATAGCCATTTTTATATTTTTTAAGTACGTTGGCTGTGGCCATCTTAAAGCAGGTTGACTCCAAATGTTAATTGCTTGTGGATGTTCATTCAGTGACTACTTTCTGAAAGTTTCATTAAAATTTCTCGAGTGGTTCATAAGATAGGCTCATAAACACGGACAGACCAGGTAAAACATCATCATCCCTCTTTGCCCCTTGACGGCAGGTATAGTTACTCATACAGCTACTCTTCGATGATGTGTTGTGCTGTTCACTCACCTTCTGCAGCCTGGCGGCCTTCTCTGTGAACACATGCAGCTCTTTCCTGAGCTGCTCGTTCTCCCTCATCAACAGGTCGTTGCTGTTAGAAGCTGCGGTAACGCTGCTGTGAGCCACCTGAGCCTGAGCAGACACATACCTGCTGAGGGCAGACATGAGTAGGTTATTACAACACACCTGACAACCACAAGACATACTCAAAGAGAGGCTCGTCTGGACAGCTTCACTTGGTCCCACTGACTCAGAATGAGGTCATTCTTTCACTCTTGGACGTGGTGGTGTTGGTTACCTGTGATGCTGGGAGTAGAACAGGAGAGGAGGCTCTCGGTGGTACTGCACATGCTCCTGTGAGTGGCTGAGCATGTATTCAGGGACTCTGGCGTGGATGGGATAGTCCGGGGGTGGTCCACGCTGCTGTGCACATTGCTGGGCCCCCTGTCTGTCACGCTCCACTGCATTCGGAACATTATTTTTATAAAGCTGTGGATAGCTGTGAGAAGGGGTCATAGCCAGGCCGTCTCTGTGTCCATTCCTCTCCAGAGAGAGCTGCATGAGCCTCTCACTCAGAGAGCGAGCATGCTCTCGCTTTAAATCCCACAGTCCCTCGCTCTGACCTCCCAAGGCGTCCTCGCCATCCTGATGTGGCGGCTCTTTCTGAGAGCTCAGGTACTGGGAGTGGGCTTTGGCCTCCTCGTAGGTGGGCAGCTCCTCCCTGTGGAGCTGGTACAGGTGGCACATGGGGCTCTCGGAGTGCACGCAGTCCCCCTGGTGCTCCTGGCCCTGGGGCTCCTGCCGCGTGGACATCTGCATGTACTGGGTCTCTTCTTGGGTGAGGCTCTCCAGAGAGGAGCGGGGACTGCCGGTACCGCCACCACTGCTCCCTCCACGCAGGGCCTGCTGCTGGATAGCCAGGAGCGTGCGAGTGTCCGTCAGGTTTCCATAGCGCAGCTGCTCCTGAATGAGACGATGCAGGACAGTTCCAGAGGAGTCTTCAGCGGTTCTCATTTCAGTCGATGGGAAAGAGGTATTAAACTAAAACTAGTACAAGGGCAGGCACGTAGCAAATCAGAGACCTGTGGGGAATACAAGAGTCGTGGTCAGTCCAGGACTGGCATTTAAACCCTGAGCTGCTGACATTCTTCGTTATTATCAGGTATGTTACTCGTCCCAACCACTGAATGTGTGATTTTTCTACCTGGCCCTAAAAAACAAAGGTTTTTTTTTCTTGGCTAGTAGGTTGGAATAATGGGATCCTACATCAGTCATAAATAGGAAAGATATTCCATTTGTCATCTAGTTATTCACTTCCTATAAGCTGATTTGCTTTCCTACTTTTCAACAACATAACAGACTGTTAATTTACGTTTTCAACTACCTATTTTCCAAAAATCATATATTTGATTCGTCAGTGCATACTTATATTTATATTTATTATTCTAACCACTGAAAAAGCTAGTATGTTCTGCATATTTATCAAAGAACATTTGTTGAAGGCTGCATAGCAATCTCTAAAAACATGTAGAAATCATACCACTTTTTGTGACAACTTTCCAGTTTGTTCAACAGAAATTCAAGACTTAATTCATCCAAAATACTCTTTTTTAACCCAGACAGATCTTCATTATTTGAAAGTTTCTTTAAAGCTCTTTCAGTTGAAATAACTTGTTTTAACATAAACCTCATCTAAAAAGAATTAGCAAACCTGTTATCACAGGTATCTCCCTCTAAATTTTATTAGCACTGAACAATATTTTTGGCAGTAAGTGCAATGTGATGTCACCAGAAATATATTGTTATTGCCCCACACACTACAAAGTCTAACACTCAGAAAGGTAGAATATGCTCAACACAAACATAAAAACACACATTCCACAAGTTTTACATGAACTAGAAGGATATTTACCCGCAGAATGTTGAAACTAAATGATAATTTCACATTATTAGTAATAGTTTCACGTACTAAAATGGACCACTGTTACATTTACAAATGTTGAATACATGTGTTGTAAATGTAATTCGTCAGGGTTCAGCCTTCAACCAAAGTAAGAATAAAAAGCAAAGGAAGAAAATAAAAAAAAAAAAACCTCACACGTTTATAAATATTGCGCCATCCGGGAAGCCAACTTCATCATGACCCGCACACAAACTCAGCTTTTCAGAATAAAACCTAAAAACTCACCCATCAGTGATGAAAGTGTTTCCTCCGTGTAATCTGTCGCGTGTTTAGAAGCAAACGTTTCCGGAGCTCTTGTACCCCTCCGCGGACATGTGTGCGCGAGGCAGCAGCAGAACTGAGCGCGTGAAGCCGCGAGCCGCGCGGATAAATAACTGAGAGCCGATTGTTGGTCTGCGGCTGGAATGAGAGGAATGTAAAAGGCTCCGAGTCCCTGTGGGATCAAAAGCAGGAGCTCGGGGGAGGAGGAGGAGGAGGAAGAAGAGGGGGCTGGGTTAAAGGGGGAGAAAAAAATAAAAGATGCAGCAGCGCTACCTCAGCTGGCTCTGTGTCATGTAAAAGAGTCTGTTGATGTTTTTGTTGTCGTGTGGTTTTAAAAAACTTAAAGGGATACTTTTTCAAACTGGGGTTTTGTGAAAAAAATGATCAAGAATTAATGTGGATAGAGTTTTGAGCAGAGTTCAATGGTCCTCATGAAAAAAAAAAAGATTACCCTGAACAATATCAAATGCTGCAGTTTGAAAAAGTTTAATCCTGTAGTTTTCAAAATTTGCTGATAGGTATTTCTGAAATGCAGGTACGCACTCAATGTAAACAAAGCACTCAGCTGAATCTGACAAAAATGGAAACAAACATGGAAGCTAACACCTTGTTTACACGTGGACAATCTCCTGGAAGCATTGAGATTTTTCAGTGTTGACTGGGGGAAAGTTACATGTTTACACTGTAATCCTGTGTCCGATTAATCCACTGTAGTTTCCATGCCAGGTCACTGGCGCTGTGATTTTTATTTATTTTTTTTGTATTTCAACAACACTTCAGTCGCTCCAGCATGAAAGCAGTTACATCCAAAGTGGCGAACACACGGACATTCGTTTGAACCGACGGTGAGGTTGGGTTGCTGCTGCTCGTTGAAAATGGTGAGCGGCACGCTATCCGCCTTTGTTATGGATGCCAGGAGCCTCCAAAAGCTTTCACTATGAGACCTGGGTTCAAAAATGCCGGTGTCAAAGGACTTGTCAGAAGTGTTCCAGTTTCCCTTAAAAACAGCGTCATGTGAACAGAGCTTAAGTCACACGACTGACCTACATTAGGCTGGCTGTGGTCTGTAAACAAATATAGCAGAAGTGTCGAATCTCAAAGATGTTTAGGTGGAAATATAAGAATGAAGAGAAAGTATGAGAAAGAACTGTCAAATATAAATATCAGGAATCAATCAGGGCGCTGTGAAGGCACAGCTCGGAGTTCAAACACTCGGCTTCTGCTAGACCTGTAACTTCACTGTTTCAACATTTATTAACTCTAGTCTAACACTAACACACTGCACTCAATAAATCCGAGCATAAATACGTGCCAGCACATTGTTTTCATACGGCTCTTCAATGGACATCAGTGTTGTTGACACATTTTCAGTCCTTTCAGCTGTTTCTGTATGGAAAAGTAATACGTGGTTGTTGACATCCGTTTGCAAATTTTGCTTACAAGTTTTTAAATTGAGGAGACATTCAACATTGATATGAGAAAAATATTGTACAGGCTTTGTTTCAAATTTTACTCATTTGAGTTTAAATGTGGATTTTTTTTGTCTACTCTTTATGACTTTGCGATGAGTACGTTTATTTCTGACAGAACTGAGCAAAAAGTTAGTTCGAATACAGTCGAGCTAATGTTCGAAAACAACTCCAGTTTCCAAATTTTCATTCATGCAAGCACTATTTCATAAACTTTTACATTGTTATCAGTGCCCCATTACCTGGTTATTTACGTAAACTATGGTTATTAGCAAGTAGCAGCAGTGGCAATTAGCTGTAGCACCTGTAGTGCAGCCAGGGGGAAATTAAGAATATTTTTTGCCAAAAATACTGTCTTGCAAAGTTGACAGCAGTTTTAAAGATTTTTAAAAATAGCATTTGTATGGACCACACAAAGAAAGTGGCACATTTTCACATTTCAGAAGTTGTTCCACTCAAAGCCTGTGACATGTCTGTTTGATAAATGACTCATGACAATATTAAAAAAAATCAACAAGGACAGATATGTTTTGCAATATTAATGCTATGCTTTACTGCAAGGTGCATTTTGTTTTTATGGTAGAAACTGTAAACAAATTTGGTAACACAGACCCCATTACCACCAGCTGCACTGACACACTGATGAAACCTGCTGTCAAATAACTGAGACGTGGATTTTTATTTTTTATTTTTTTTCTAGAATAGCCTTTTGTTTGCACAGGCCTGGTAAATATTTAAGCCGAGGCCCGTGCCAGTTAATTGTAGAGTGTGTGTCTGTGTGTGTGGACACTGTGGGAGAGGGGCGGGTGTGAGGCATGCTGCCTGCCAGCTGTCCGTTGACTCAAATCCCCATCCCCTCCTTTAATGGAAAACTCTAAAAGATGCATTGTTCTCCCCCAAAAAGCAGACATGACGGGGGCAGCCCTGCCATCTGCTGTTCTCCCCTCCATCACCCTCACCAGCGCTTCATTCACAACCACAACCATGCATGAAGATGGAGACACTGGAATCAGCTGGTGGTGGGGGGCTGGGCGCTTTTTGCATGAAAAGCATCATCCTAATGTGGCGGCTGAAGGTTGTTGAGGGGGGCAAACAAGTCCCCACTTGTTGTTGTAGGAAAGTCAGCGAACAAACCTTCTTTACCTTGAATACGTGGACAAATCTGCTGATTTGCATGGCAGTTGAAATCCAACAGCTGCTAAGGAATGCCAAACTGATAACAACGTTTGGCTACGGTTCGGCTGGGTTGTCAAGATTAACAAGGTTTTTATGGCCTCAGTTATGTTGTTGCTCTTTGTTTCATTCATTTTTTTTTCATCTGCCTCATATATGAAGGTTAAAAATTAACTGGGCTGCGACTGTTAGTGACTAGTTGGTAAACGTTAGTCATCTCCAAAATGTCTCAAAATGTTTGCAGGGATCCTCAGTTTCCTTTTGTGAGTTGCAGAGGCGCCTCACCCTAAATGACCAAGTCTGAAAACCTACCCGAAGATCAAAAATAACAAATGAAAAACTGGTCCAGATCTGCCTATCTTCATTTTCAAACTTACTCCGGCACATTAAAAAGATAAAGATAGGACAGCAACTACAGTAGGCACAAATTGGGTCAAGGAGGGTACATTGGATGAAGCTGGTCAACAAAATAATGTGCATGTAACAATAATGTGCAAATACAATTTTGTGAACCACACACACAACAATAAACCATGATTTTCAAAAAAGTGGACTTCAGTTGAGGCCGCATGGCTTGCTGCTTGCTTGGTTGCAAACATTCAGAAATCAGTAAGGCTGAACGGAAAACGTTGCCTATTTTCTCACAATTTTGAGTTTCCAACTAGTCTCCAACAGCTGCAGCGCAGTGAGATGCTACCTTAAGTTAGAGACATGAGATAGTTAGCCCAGCTTAGCACAAAGTCTGAAAACATGGGGAAACAAAGCCAGGGTAAGACAGTAACAAAGACAACCAAAAATAAATTAATTAATTAACAGATTCATCCACAGGGACCTGTGATAGTGATTGGTAATTATAAACCTTATTTGTTTTATTCATGTGAAATAATAAAATTTCAGTTTGTGTGTTGTAGCTGGTAGCAGGTTGCTTGTATCCTTGTCAAGGTCAGCTTTCGTACCGTTGCATGGACTTTTAATGTGAACATATGGATAAATTGTTTCCTTTGCAATTTACGTGTAAATTTAATTCTGTGACGTAAACAGGTTTTGTATAGTCACCTTTATAAAAGATAAAAGATATAACATTAGGTACAGTTCATACATGCAGATTATATAAAGAAATGGTGATTTCACAACAAAAAAAACGAGAGTTCGTATGTGGACAGATGTTGTCAAGCAGCATTTAAAGTTTCAGAACACAAAAACTATTATGTTCATTTTATAAAAAGGAGGAAAAGGAGAAGGAAAATAGTCAACACTGTTGCTGGAACCAAACAAACAACTTTTTGAAGTGCCATGTCTAGCCTTTCAGCAATAAATTATTTTTGTCAAAATTAGAATTTGTCTTTAAAGCATTTTTGTTAGGTTGGTTGGTTTGGTTTGTAGTTGACAAAATAAATTTCTTGAAGGCACACAAGACAGTTGTGAGCATCCTAAAATATTCAATATGTTAGTCAAAGTTTTTTTTGTTGTTTTCACAAAAAGATTATGTTAAAATATAGGATTGCTCTCAAACTGCATGCCTGCGATGCCAAACTTCAGAACATTTATTACACACTTTGTATGAACTCTTAAGTCACTTTAACTCGGTCACTATTTTCTCTAATCTCAAAAAGAAAATTATCCTGTTATTCTACCTGTATACCTTACAAACAGTACAGGAGAAGCTACGAAGGCACGGCAAAGGAGCAACAATCTGGTCTATACGGTCAAGCAAAAAATTAAAAAGCTACTTTTACTATACGTAACATAACCACTGAAAAACAATTTCTTCTTATTTTATTTCTATGTAGGAAAAAAAGCAATACTGCCTTTCTAGTCAACTCCAAGCTCTTTATAACACAATCTGTGCCCTTATTTACCCATCCACACACACACTCATCCAGCACTCTACAAAGCTAATCTGAATAAATCATCTATAGGGACTTTAAATCACATTCATACACTGGTGGGGCACACATGGCATGTTTTGGGTTGTTTTGGTTGTTTCAGTGTGGATGAAGTCATTTCTTTAAATGGCACCGTGTTTACTGTACAACAATATTATCAGAAACAAATACTGTAAAGAGACTGTGATGGAAAAACTGCATTTTCAAGTGCACAAAACCGACATTTTATTTCCCACAAAATTATTGACATTTACACATTTTCTGTCTGCCTTATCAGTTTATATAGGTAAAAATACACGTTATATGTTTCTTCATATTTTAATACAATATCATATCTTTTTTAGCCTTTACCTTGAGTTTCATCTACATATACCACGAACAGGGACTTTAAAGACCAGCCGTTTAAAGCTGTTAATGGGCCAGACTGCGCTGACTGAGTTAACACAATACAGACACTGATCTGGGAGCGCCGGCCTTGTTACGTGAGGTGGGACAGGCTGGGCACTCCGGCAGCCTCTTTTGTTTCCTGCAAAGGAGGAAATGGCCACATTCCTCACATTACCATGTGCATGGGGTCTGACTCAGCCTCCCGTCTGTTGCTTTACTGAAGATGACAGGAGGGCAGACATATTTGACCAGACACATTTACCAAAGTGTGACTTGTGGGTCCCTCAGAAAGGATTGTTTTGCACCTGGTGACACAAGAAATTCCTCACATCTCCATAAAAATAAACAAGTGACACTAATCCAGTGAGGAACTCTAAACAGCACTGTTGACAGAGCAGGCAGACACTTTTACAGTTTCAGGTGCAGAGCTGTGAAATACCAGACAGCCCACAGTGCATCTCATTTCACCAACAGCAACAATTTGAACAAACATTGAAGTATTTTGCTAAAACCTTTGATTATATGCAACAGTTAAGAAGATTTTTTAGGTATTGCTGCATTTTCACCTCTTTAATGAACACAAATAAGAGATTTGCAGTGAACTTTCTTTGCATTCCTGTGGATAATGTAGACAAAACAGAGAAATAGTAGAGACATGTAGAGAGAGAAGCTAGATAAAGAAGAGATTCATACTTTTTTATTGTATTTATGGTATTTGAATTTCTCTGTCTTTTTGTGGTTAAAACTATATACATTATTGAAGTGGTATATGGGCCCCATAAGATGACAAGCACAGTAAATATGTAATACTTAATTATTTTAAAGTCTCCAAGCTAAACATTTATGTCCATCACAGTTTAGTTCTTTGTTGTTATATTTTAATTTGTACTGAGTTGCATTAATAGAAGTCATTGCATGCTGCTTTTGCATATATTAAAATAATTAATATCTCAGTAGGAAGAAAATTTAATCAATTTAGATTAGACTTATTCATCAAAATGTATGGATAAAGTCTATATCCCACACCATGAAAGGTAATTTTCCAAAAAGGTTCAAAATATTTCTGAGGATCCTCAATTTTTGAGTTGCAGAGATTTGGCCCTGTGTCACAGGAATTTTTAACAAATTTTATATCCAAATAGATGAATCATTGCAGGCATCTCAATTTAATTTCAGTGAGTCAGAAACTGTGAGAAATGTGAGACCACATGGGGGAAGTTAGGCAACCACATTGTGACTGACTGGAGACAAACAGAGAATTAAATGTGGTCAGATTGAAACAAACTTTGTGCCTAAATTGTGATTTTAAAACTGCATTCACAGGAATATTGTGCAAATGATTAAATTTTATTCACAGTTGCATTTGTATGCGTGTGGCACAGCAGCGCAGTGGTTAGAGCTGTCGTCTTCCAGCAAGAAGGCTGAAACCTCTGTAGGTGGAGTTTCCATGTTCTCCCTGTGCTCACCTGGGTTTACTCTGTGTACTCCGGTTTCCTCCCACAGACCAAAAACATGCATGTTAGGTTAACTGGTAACTCTAAATTGTCCCTAGGTGTGCATGGTTATTTGTCTCATTTGTCTCTATGTGTCCCTGTGATGGACTGGAGACCTGTCCACAGTGCCTCTCTCACAGTGACTGCTGGAGATAGACACCAGCTCTCCTTGATCCGGAATGGAGAAGTGAAAAAAAGAAAATGGATGGATGGATGGATTTGTATGTGTGTCGTAGGTACCAGTTTAGTGAGATTCCAAGTGAAAATGAAAATATTTTTTGCACAGTTTTGTGCCTCCAACTAGCTGCTTCTGTTTAAGCTCCCTCTACCTCAAATCTTAGAAAACAACAAGATGAAGTACCATAACTATGCAGATGACACAGATCTACATCACTCTGTCCCTCGGGGACTATAGACCAATACAAGCACTGAGTGAGTGTAGGTAAAAAAAAAAAACGAGGTTGAAGACCGTCCTGTTCACTGCTGCCTTTGCCTAAAGCAAATAATTTTTATCTTTATCTTTTATTGCAGCTCTTAATCAGAGCAAGCTTTTAAAGTTTTAATTTGTTCTTTTGCACCTTTTTCAAACATAGTTAAATGTTTATGTAAAGCACTTTGAGTTACACTGTTGCTGAAAATGTGCGATACAAAGAAAGCTGCCTTGCCTTACAGCCGTGTTTTACACCATACAACCATTTGCATTCAAGAATCTATAACCGTTTAACTTAGTGTCAATTAACTTTTTTAAAAAAAAAACAGGTTAAAAACATTATTCCCATTTCAATTCACCTGTTGTGCAGACTTTCAGTGTAACAAGTGCAGAGCTGAGCAGGCGCTGCTGGCCATCTGCTGCTGTCGGGTTGTCAGAGAGCAGCTGCAGGGCGAGAGTTGTTTCTGCCGTCTCATCTGCAGTAACAGCACTGACGAACCCATTCCCCTGCTGCCTTTAGTCACTTGGTTTTCTTTACTTCATCCAGAGGCTTTCATGGTGTTTGAAGACAGAAATTAGACCCACAAAGTCTGAGATGTGGTGCTTTTTTTGGTAAGAGGTCTTTGAATTTGTCTCAAAAATGTCTCAACAAGCATCATCAGACATAAGTAGTTAAGGTTTCCTGTATGATACTAAACAACATCGAAAGTCAGGCTGTCGCTGAACAAAAAAAACAAAAACAACAAACTTGCACTGCTTTTTTTTCTCTGAGTTTTAAACTAAAATCATCTTATGATGACAATTGAGCTGTTATGGTCAGATTTTGAAAGAGACATATTTGTCACAATATGTCAGTGTCAATTTTATTTATATATATATTATATATAATATATGTTTATATATATATAATATATAGCACATCTAAAACAACAGTAGTTGACCAAAGTGTTTCACAATTTATGCCAACCACCAAACATAGAACGAGATTAAAACAAAAAAAATAAAAACACATAAATATAAACAGTAAACAGAAAACAAGTTGAGTAAAAGTATCATAAAAACATAATTCAAACTGTATTAAAAGCCAGTAAAAAAAAGATCTGTTATTAAAAGTGATTTAATGTCTGTCTAATGTCAGATCAAAATATAATATATCAAATATCTAAGATCAAATGTGATCTGTTAGTGCTCAGAGCGTGTTGTGAATGACTCTCAAGCTTTAGCTCGGTATCTGTAATTTTGATGCCATTTTTTTATGTTTTCATGTTGATTAGCTGTGGCGGCCGTCTTGAATCAAGCTGACTCCAGGAGTTAAACGGTTGTAGATGCACACTTATTGATTACTTTGTGAAAGTTTTATGAGAATCTGTCCAGTGCTTCATCAGATATTTTGCTAACAGACAGACCAGGTTGACTCCAGTAGTTAATGGTAAAGTTTTAAACAAATTCCTTGTGTTATCAGTAACAACATGATGGACATGATATTCCACTTATAATGTAAATTTGATGATAACTCATTCAAAACTAAGCTTCACAAGGCACCTAAACCAGTTCATATTGTGTTTTCTGTATTTTGACTGTTTCGTTCCTTGTCTTATTTGGTTCCTGTGTTTATCCTGGTCTTAGTTCAGTTCTTGTTCCTCATGTCTGTGTTTCCTGCTACATTCACTCCTCCTCAGTCAGTCTCTGGTTTCCCGACCACGCCCATCTCCACCTGCCTACAGTTGTAATCACTCACCTGTGCCCACTTCCCATCATTATCCTGTCTTTAAAACCCGCTCACTTTCTCCACTTACTTTCCGGTTCATTGTTGTATTCTTGCCACCCTGGTGTGCCGTCTTCCTGGTTGTTGTCACTTCTCGATGCCCCTTGTGTCCTGATTCAAAAAAAGTTAAAAAACAAAAACAACTGGACTTCTATTCTGTAGCTGAAGACGTTTCGCTTCTCATCCGAGGAGCTTTCTCAATTCAGAAATAGAGAGTGTGGAGTTGAGCTTTTAAAGCTGAGATGTGATGTAAACTGGATTGCTTGCAAATTGTTC